>NC_139349.1:102912295-103108030 GCF_055883805.1 Amblyomma maculatum | reverse complement strand
GCAGCCTGAATGCCACTTGTTGGGCTTTCTTCTCTAAGTGCAGGGCCTGGCTGCCCTCATGAATCTTCCCGAACGACCTTCTAGATGCACCGGTGCCGAGAACACTCGGCGGGCCACGCGCCTCCTCCCTTGACGTCTCTGTTAACTGCGCGATCATCTCCAAGTGACTTCCCTGGCGGCACCCCGCTATCACCATCTCGTGTGATAGCTAAAACGCACACATAAACACGCATTCAGCGGTCGCGCGTATATGTTCTGCGCTTATACAGCCTCGCCGAAGTGCTGATCCACTCGAGACAAGACACCGATTGAAATTATATCACGTCGGGAAACACGCCGCCCGTCACGGCAGGGTGCTCTCATGCAGATCGCTATCCACGTGGTTTTCCTCTCACCCACCTCTTTATTTCTCTCTCTCTCTCTCTCTCTCTCTCTCTCTCTCTCTCTCTCTCTCTCTCTCTCTCTCTCTCTCTCTCTCTTTGTGTAGCAGTGTTGAACTCGACAGTAATCGTAACCATTGTTTCAATTCGAGGTCACGAGCGTGTAACGATTGAGACGTAGAAGCAAACGGTCAGAGAGGGAGGAGGTAGAGCATCCTTTCGCTTGGAGTTCCCTATTGCAGATTGAGGTTTCGTTTCGTGACTCGTCAGCCGACGACGGCCATGATGGATGCCCGGCCAGCGGACACGTAGCCTAAGTAAGGAAGGCTCGCTGTACCCTCGCGTATGTAGTGGGGCTCGGGTCAGCATCTTTCAACCGTGGAAGAAGGCCTCCGGGCTGAAAACCAAAACCCATTCGGTCGTGAACCCCCCTGTGTTTACGAGGCGCACATGGCCCGCGCTGTCACTCAACTCTTGCAGCAACGGGAAGGGGTCGTGCGCTGCGTCTCGTAATGAAAACAAGCTGGGCGCCTGACGGCGCCGCCTCTGTGCACCTCTTAATATACTTCATTCTTTTTTCGAATCTCTCATTCTGCCGAGCCGGGTACGTACGCAAACAATGGCTTCGGTGCTTCGTTCTTGGCAATCGAAATTGCAAGATTTGTGCACTTTTTCCCAAGCCAGCACTTCGAGGCAATTCAAAGGATCGTAACTAATTACAACACGGAACGCCTTGCCCAAATGGGGTTATCGCCTAAGCCAAAGCTTGTGAGCTTCCTCATCTGGCAACTCCGCATGTTTTCATGCCCGTCCTTGCTTCGTGACCACTGTGTACGAGCCCGAAATGCTGTTTAAAAATGAGATGCCAATGCTCCTTTTATTATCTGTTTTTTTTTTTTTTCTTCGGGGGATCCGTATCTTCAATATCAATCTGCGCTGAAAGAGGGACCTACATAACATGAAATAATTTCTGCTTCGTAAAATTTACAGGAGCCCCTACACATTGGCCAGGTGGCATACAGCTCAACAGATACCACTGAGCACATTGGTGTGCATGTGTTATAGGTTCACCATGGGTGTGCTGCATTATTTCACTATAAAAGCGTCGATACATGCCGAGGTTTGGCAAAGTTCGGTATCGGCCAGTGCAAACGATGCCAAGGGTAAAACAAGTCGGAGGGTTGGTGAACAACAGAAATAAACGCAGTATTAAATATACTACGAGAAAAGGAAAGAAAGAGCCAGCATGAAGGAAACGGTGCAGGGATTTATCAGTAATTTCGTAAGGGTTCAGAGATAAGCTTCTTTTTCGAGAGTTACAAGCATCGGGCTGATGAAGTGCTTATTTGTGGATTGAATTGCATTGTTGTTAGTTGCTTCATGTGGATTCATTGATTATGTGTACGGTCACAAGTGAGGCGCTTCCCGAAACGCATCCCTCATGTTTCTAAGCTTATACACGCAGCTTCAAGTATCAGTTCAGTTCAGTCGTTCAGTCGTGTCCGACTCTTCGTGACCCTATGGACAATATCACGCCACGCTTTCCGGTCTCTCACTATCTTCCTAACATCACATAACTACATCTGCAGCGCATCGAGGATGCCATCTAACCATCGCGTTCGCTGCTTACCCCTTCTCCGGTGACCCTCAACCTTTCCCAACATCAAAGCTTTCTCCAGCGACTCCTCTCTTCTCATCAGATGACCAAAGTAGCTGAGCTTTAACTTTATAATTTGACCCTCCAATGAGCAGTCAGGGTTTATGGTCGACAATATCGACTGATTTGATCTTCTGGCAGTCCAAGGAACTCTCAGAGTCTGCTCCAGCACCACAATTCAAACGCGTCAATTCTTCGGCGGTCAGCCTTCTTCACAGTGCAACTCTCGCATCCATACATCACAACTGGAAAGATTATAGCACGAGTTATACGGATCTTGGTTGGCAGTGTAATGTTTCTGCTGTTTACTAGGCGGTCAAGGCTAGCCATGGCTCTCTTTCCCAGAAGCAGGCGCCTCCTAATTTCATGGCTGCAGTCTCCTTCCGGGGTAATCTTGGAGCCCAAGAAGAGAAAATCTGTCACAGCTTCCACTTTTTGTCCCTTGATGCTCCAGGACTTGATACAAGTCCTGATACAAGTATAGTCGCATTGGTTTCTTATTTTGTGACTTTGTAAACTTTATTGACTGTTACAAACGAGATCCGCATGTGGTACAGTTATGTTAAGATAAGCTGTCGTTTGAAGTCGCTGACTTGCTTCAGTTACACCCGCCTTTGCACCCCGTCTATAAACGATTTTACAAAAAGGGTGAAGAATGCTGTCATATTGGGGAGCTGGGCTGCTCAGAGTTGGCAACTTCCCCCTTAACAGCCCAGTCAAACCGGTTTCTCCAAGGGTTGTAAAATGGGCAATGTGACTGCACAAGCTGGATATAATATAACCACATTGTGCATGAATGGCGAAATGTCAGGTTTACGAACTCCTAGATGTCGAGTGTATACATATATACATGTTCATTTCAAGCTCCCAGTCGCCGTAGTGTTAACAAGCCTTTCTTGAAGCAAGGTATCTCGCGTTCCAACGGAGATCGACGGCGCTGTTTTCTTGAGCAATCAATTGTCCCGTATATTTTTTTCCCTTTTGCGTATTCTTGAAGATTTAGAACACAAATGCCACAACATAATTAGCGGTAACCGTGCAGTCAAAGATGGCGACACACATCACAGCAGTGAGATCAGGGAAAGACTGCATCACGTTGCACGTAACAGTGCGCGCACACTTCATCGTGTCGAGTCTTCTGAACAATCTTCACAAGGTATACTTCGATGTTCCCAGCCTATAGTAAAACATGCTTGGCGGGTAGCGTGAACAAGGCCGCTATGAAGAGCGACGAGTCACGCTTTCGCGTCTTAAAGCAGTGACTGCCGATGACGTAGAGACACGTATACAGAACATGACGTATAGGCGTCCAAAAATGGTGCGAATCCTAATTACGTTTGTTCAGGTTTCATGTGAAATTGATGTGCTCTTTGCTCTCAGAGGGCATGGCCCGGTAGCGAGAGGGGAAAACGTGCTTTTACTCAGCATGTTTCAACGCATGCACCTGAACTAAAATTCGACTCTCCAGAAGCATATGCCGCTTGCGGTTTACAAAATGTGAGCCATAATTCTAAAACGCACTTGTAAATCCGTGCCTTTCGCTAACAGCGAATATCCCTTCCATGGTACAAGCGAAGGAACGCGCGTTCGAAGGCATACACTGCGTGATGGGAAGCCGTTGATTCGTGCAGCACATTTTCGCACTAATTCCGCACAGCTCCCCGCGCCTCCTGATGAGGTATACCTCCCCAGATTCTTGAGGAAATCCTCGAGTTCTTCCTCCGCTCGAGTAGCAATTCTAGGAAAGGCGATTTTCTGAAACGCAGAAGTGTTCTCGAGGGCTGAGGAGTGTAACTCGAATACGGGTTATATTTCAAAGCTAAGAGAGACAACGCCGGCGAGGCGCAAATGACTCTGGGCTTCAGAACTCGGCTTCAAAAGGAAATAGACATAGTGTCCTTCCACGGAGATAGCCCTAATGGTTGTGTAAAACTGGCATACCCAGACATACAAAAACCAGTTTCTTGGCCCCGCGCACGGCCTTTTGCGCTGCATTGTTTGCTCACGTCTTCGAGGGCGTGCGACGCCCACCCCTCCGACGGCCCACAGTCATTTTCTTTTTTCTTTTTTTTCTGGAGCTTCTTTTTGTTGCTGGCGCGTCTCACTCCTACACGTGGGAAGAGTCGAATCGTTACAAGGTATCACTCTTGAGGCAGGCGGCAAGCGGATGCACCGATGCACATAAAGAGCATAAAAGAAAAAAAAAAGAAATAAAAAAAAAGAGACGACACCTACCTCCACCAGTTCTCCGCTCAAGGTACGCATTACATTCGGTCTCTTCTTGCCGGTGCATCGTTACAGGTCAGTGTCGCGAACAGCAGAGCACCGCACTTGCCCACATAGATGTCCGCTTTGAAGATGTGATAAGATTGCCGCACATAGCTGCAAGAGCACGTTCCCGTGCGCAAAATGCTCCAGTTCGCGTTAGTTGACTGAGTTCATTGAGCTAGACTTTATAAAAACTTATATAAATATATGTCATATATTTTTAATTGCTCTTTGTGTTGTCCTTAGCTTACGTAGAACCCTTTCCATTAAACTTCACTTTTCAGCCACATATAATTGAGTATACAGATATATGATGCAACTGTTATATAAATTCCTCTTGATCGATACCGGTGAGCTGCTAGTCATAATCTGCGGGTACATGCCAAATGTGCTCCATCCGAATCTAATTCTCGTAGTTTTTTCCCTTTCACGGTCCGGATCGGTAGTTATTACCTGTACAAAGTATGCATATTCACCTACCACTTCCAGTATTTTGCTGCCTATTGTAAACTGCTGTTCCTTCCCGAGGCTGTTGATCATTAGTCTTCAGCATATTAATTTTAGACCTACCTTTCTTAAATTAAAAAGTTAAATTGGTTCACAGGAAGGGAAAGGCGCAGTAACTGTCACACTTGCTCTGTGGACACCCGAACCGCGCCGAAGGGAAGGGAGGAAGGTGGGAATGAAAGTGGAAAGAGAGAAAGAGGAGCCGTAGTGGAGGGCTACGGAGTAATTTCGACCACCTGGGGATCTTTAACGTGCGCTGACATCGCACAGCACACGGACGCCACTTCGTTTCGCCTCCATCGAAACGCAGCCGCCGCGGTCGGGTTCGAACCCGGGAACTCCGGCACAGTAGTCGGGCGTCTTACCACTGCACCACCCCGGCGGGGCCTACCTTTCTGCTTTCTTTTCCTATTTAGGTCAGCAATCATTTCGAATTGTTTATCCCTTGGGTTACATAGCAATGCAACGGTCAACAGCGAATCGCCGATTACTGAGGTATTCTTCATTAACCCTTAACCCTAACTGCTCGAATTCTAAGTCGCTAAATATTTCCTCTAAGCAGGCTATGAATAGTACTAGGGAGATCGTGTCTCCTTAACAACTCTTCTTATGGCAATTTCATTACTTTTTTTTTTTTTTATGCAGAGCTATGTTTGCTGTGTAGCCATTATATATATCCTTCAGTACTATCACATAGGGCTCACCTACACTCTGATTCCGCAATGCCTGCATGACTGCGGAAAATCGTATGTGTAACGTTCAGAGATAAGAAGCGTGTAGTGTGGGTCAGAGAAATAACTTGAGTTAATAACATTCTAGTGGAGGATCAAAAAGAAATGGGGATGGGCATGTATTTAGTGCGCACAGAGGATAACCAGTGGTCGCTAAGGGTAACAAATTGGATTCTAAGGAAAGGAAAGCAGCAAGGGGTGCAAAAAGTCAGGTGTGCAGATGAGGTCAAGTCCACGGGGGTCAAGTGGATGCAGCTAGCACAGGACCGGATTAGTTGGAGTAATATGCTAGAGACCTTCGCCCTGCAGTGGGTGTAATCCGGCTGAAGATGATATTTCATTGAACTGAAGTTCATAAAACATTTCAGAGTATAAAAGAAGACGCTTCCTGAGTTTAAAATTGGATGCAGCACCTCACTGAATGATATATGAATGGATTTTGCCGAAGTTAACTTCTTCTGGGGTTCAACAAACGAGCCCCATATATATGCAGCTAAACAGGCCCATGTTGCACGCCTCGACAACTGCGACTGCGCATGCGCGAGAAGAAGCGGTTCAAGCTTACGCTGTTTATGTAGCCGTGGTTTGCAGTCCATGGTTGCGTATACTTGGACCATGTTCCTGGCTTTTTTTTTTTTTCTGTAATGAAAAGGTGTTAAACTTTATTAGTGACAATAACCTGTTAGTTTAATAATTACAACGATTTAGATATTGAGTTCTTCAGATTTCCTCTGCTAGCAAGTCGGATGAAGAAGCATTTAAAGAGACATGTCGTAACGTATACCTGTTTGATAATTTGTAGTTTTAAGTATTGCGTGTGCATGGTGAGCATGCAGCATTTTTCAATGAGGGTCAGTAAAAGGCTGCAAGTGTCTCCTTAATACACCGAGTGGATAAAGCTTTAAAAACACGTGACGAACGCAGGGGAGGATTAACAATGAGGACCTGGTTAAAAATCATAAAGAGGGTCCCTATCCTCCCACCACCCTATACACTGTTTTAGACTTTCCTATATCTAAGAACACACGTCACGTTTACTCGAAGAATTTGTCTAAACATAACCTGAGCATATTTCCCCCAGAGCACACGGACAGAATAGCACCCAAACTGAGCTGTTCTATAGAAAATCACAGGACACAAAATACCCTTTCTCAAAAATCAGAATGTGAATTTGTGAAAAATCAATTTTTCGAGCGATTATTTTCTTGGATAATTCACTAGCGCAGGATGACTGGCTGTGTGTTAGCACAGGCGAACTAGAGATGGGTCTTATTCATAAGCTGTTCGCAAATTATTGCCGCAAATACGATACCAGTTGTCTAACAGTTTTGTGAATTCATTTCGCAAGACGAATTGAAGCTCGCTTAAGACGACGTTTTTAGACAAACTGCGATATTATGTTCTATATGCTCACCTAAAATATATATTTTATAATGTTCATTACTTCAAAAGCAGTAATAATGCGGAACGCTCTATCTTTTCGAAATGACAGTGCTGGCATGCAGAAAATGAAATCACTACTGAATTCGCACAGAATTCAAGTTTAGCCACGTTCAAATAATCAGTAAAATATATTTACATTTTGTACATATTGCCGACATTTACAGACAGTATACGCTTACATTTTGCACATAATTTGCCCTTTTAAAACAGAAGGAAGCTTTTTGCGTGTGTGACATGTATACCTTTTCTGCTTTGTATTTATACAGAATAAGCTTAATACATTTTATGAGATAGCGAGTGCAGCTCTTTCCACCGAGAAGCCGCCGCCGCTGCCTTAGACGGCGGTCGGGAAAAATAGGGTGGACACTTAAAAGGATATTCACAAGTTAAGCATTTAAGTGCATGTATGACAGCTTTAATGGCTACTGTTTGCCTGCTCCTCATGCAGATTCTCGTTCGCACGCATGCACTTTACTTAAATATACGGTGAACACTTAAGCTATGCTATATATATATATATATATATATATATATATATATATATATATATATATATATATATATATATATATATATATATATATATATATATATATATCGTCTACAAGGCGAAGATTAAGCGTCGTCTAATATTTTTTACAGAACCATTACATGCTTACAATAAGGCGAGAGCCTTTCTTGGCTCGCGCGCGCCGTGTACGTAAAGTGTGATCAGAAAACATCCATCGAATTGCCAGTAAACAAAACGGATATCTCAACAGGGAGTCGAACCAATATCCCCCCGAACCTCAGACGAGCGCGCAAACCACAACTCCACGCCTCGTGAGAAACAGATGGCAAGTCTCCTTATCTAGTGTAAGGGGGATAGCAGCGATGATAATGATGCGGGAGTTAGTGATAATGATAACAATCATAGTAGCGGTGACAATGACGGTGCATTTAGTTGTTGATGGTAACAATATAACGATAGCAAAGATGATAGTCGAGATGACAATGACGATGCAGCTAAAAATAGCGGTAGTAGCAATAGCAGTGACGATCCAGATAATAATAATGATGATAGTGCGATAGTGAGGATTATAGTGTCAATGACAATGTGATGCGGTTTATGTTTTTAAAAGGTCCCTTAAACTGATTTTTCGCCCTTTTTTTTTGCTCCTAAGAGCGCAGTCGCGTGTATTTGTATGATGCCTGTCTGTTTGTTTCATTCCATTTATAAGCGAAGCGAGTGAAAAAAAGTACGTTTCCATAAGCGTTTTCGAGCATTTAGCTGAGAGAGTTTCATGATGAGGTTTTCAACTTAGAACCAACTAAGAATCTCGCGTCTCCACTCACAGCAACGACAAATTACTGAGGCGACTGTCAGCTATGAGCAGTCAAAACTTTTAGCTAATAATTTATTGTTTTGCCCCAGCTTTCACTCTTTAGGTTCAGATTAATAAAACGCAAATTACCTCAACAGCAGTAATGTCAGAGGTAAGTTGTTTTACCAGTGGGTATACGAGCGGCGCTTAGCTGAAGGATAGCTCGAGCCCGCGGATTCCACTTGATCGCCATCTATATGACCCGCTGACTTCCAACTGCTAGGCATCCGGAACCAGTTAATGCCAGTGGGTTCCAGCTGGGACAAGTTGAAAACAACTGAAACCTGTAAGCACCAGCTGAAGCCATTTTGGATTTTTTTTTATTTATATGGCCGAGTACAAAGTTTTGTATACTGTGACTGGCGAAATATGAAGCTGGCTCTGGGATAAGCGTATACGATGCCACAAACAGCATTTGAAGCATTCAAAATTGCAATACATAATCTCTAATTTTAATCATGGCAAATCAGAAAAGATGACTATTTATCGGAACAAACCTAGAAATATGACATTTTTTGCAGATTTTTTTTTTCGGGGGGGGGGGGGGGGGGCACCTGCAAACGGAAAGCTCGGTTCATTGGAACCTTGGATAATCCGACCCTGGGTCACGAACGGCAACCTTCTTATATAGGCATCTAGCGGTGATGCTGCTGGTACTTTCTCTCGCTTGTATACGAGCCCGGACAGCGTGCTTGTGCGCGCAGCCAGCCTTCTGTCCGGCATTGTCAGTTCATTAGAGGGGCGCGATGTCTTCACCATCATGTTACCCTACAAGTTCCAAAAGTTGCATATAGTTTCAGTTTACTGCTTCCCCAAGCATCTAACTTATGAGAGAAAAAGACATCCCTTGCATTAGAAAGGCGTGCTTTATAGAGGGGCTGGTTAGAGCGAGTTCAGGCTTAATAACTTATAGTTTGGGCAGCCGAATTTGCTGTGTATATATAAAAAATAACGTTGCAGTGAATGGCGAAGATATTATTACGTCGGCTGCACCATTAAATACTTTGCAACGAGTTATAAAATATTCGCCATGTGGAAACGGAAACGCGTCATTAACGGAAACGCGTCATTAACGGAAACGCGTCAGAAAATTTAGTGATATAGGTGCAAAAACTGAAATATCAATTGATACATCTGCATTCCTTGAATGCAAATGCCGCACAAGCGATAATAATGGTTTACCTATGAACTTTCAGCGGCACTAAATTGAGAAACGATGCGGAGGCCTTGGCTTCAATGTGCGGTGCGCGGATGCTATTGAGTTGCGTAGGAAACAAACGCGAAACTTGGAGGGTCTGTATGGCGACATACATCATGCAGAAAAATGTAGTCGCTGATTGCACGTATGATTATATATACTGTCTGCACTAAGAACATGTGTTCGTCATACATACGATGTGTTAATTCGATTAATAACAGGAGTTAACAGAAATTTGCTTCCTTTTGATTAGCGCAATTCATTTCGTATTTATTACTTCGTCTTAATAACCTTCTGACGCACACTTTCTCTGTTCCTTTTTGTATACATTGCCATGAACTCTACATATTGTCACGTGCTTCGGGGCGTCAGGAAAGGAAGAAGAGGCTAGAGAGAAGACGAAGAAACGGAAGACACAGTGGTGTGTGCTGGTGTTCCTTGCGGGACTCGCAGCGTTTTAGACTACCAATAAACACCCCCGTTACGTACTGAGTACGTAACAGTTGTGGTGGGGTTTGCGGTGTACATCAACACGGATCCCCGTTGTCTTCGACGAAGCCGCCGGCTCGCTGGTTTGCCACCCCTACACTCTAAAAAAAAAAAGAGTGTAAAAGGAGGGTAACTTCGGGATTTATGCTATCTGAAACCGCATGGCTTAAATATACCCTGCGCAATCACCCGCACGGAAGACGTTAGTCTCTCTCGCATGACTTTACACCATTTCGTCCCTGCAGCTCAAGCAACAAAAAAAAAGTTTGCCGCTTGTTTCTTCTTTTTTTTTTTTTTTTTTTTTTTTTTTTTTTTTTTATGATGGTAACCGGTTTCAAGCTGGGTGCGGCTGTGTTTCTACTTTCCGTCCGATGTCCTTTCAAGAGCTACCGCAAAAGGACCCCCCGTTTTTCCCCGGAGGAGGTGGGGAATCGTCGAAAGTTGGGAGCATCTTCTTACAAAAAGCGTCTTTTGACTCCTACGCGAGCTTGACCGTGGAGGGAGCAAGGCCGAACTCAGAACAAGGGCGGACAGACAAGTGTGTACGCTGCAAAACAGGGAGAAAGGGGAGGTGAGGGGGAGTGGTGGTGAGGCGAGAAGCGAAGCAGTTGCTTTTTAGTTTTGTTGCTTTTATTCTCAACGCAGCGTCACGTGTTCGTAGTTGCTTGAGCTGCCTACGTTCCCTGCGACTCTGCGAGTCCGAGAAGACGACGACGGCGATTGCCGCACGAGTCAGCGTGCGTGCTCTTTGTCGTTGGTACTCATCTGTGTTTTTAGAAAAGTTCGGTTGCTCTCAGCGATTATTTCATCGAGTGCGCTCATCGATGCCTCACTATGAAACGACTTCGTGAAAGTGTGAACTTCGGAATAAAACGGCGGATGGCTGGTCGTCGCGGTGGTGGTGTTCCAACGGATCCTTGGCGCCAAATTTCAGCCGCGCATGTAAGTGACGTTTTACATTTCGTTTTACGTGTTTTTCTCTGCTATTTAACTTGGCCTGAACATGTTTTGTTATTGCTTACGTCCGCGACGCTGCTTGTTTGTCTGTGAAACGGCCTCTGAGCACGACGTCTTGGATCCCAACCTGAGCATACCACTCCCTCAGTTCAGACTGGAGGAGCGGCGCATCCCAAAATTTTCAGATGGTCACGACCTTTTTGCGGGATGTTAATGGTGCATTTTTAGTCGTCTACGACGCTCACAAGCATATCCCGCGGTCGAAAGTATGCGTCGACGAGCGCTAATGCAGTCCCGGTGATACGCATTGACGTGTTTGCATTATTTTTGCTCGCTGCCTACAATCGATTTTGATCGTCTGTTGTTGCTGCTTTACGGGAACGTTGCCATAAATGCGGGAGAGCATGCAGGGTGATGGGTTAAGTTTACGGTTCTTTTGACACGTTCGAAGGCAGCGCGCTTGATATCCTAAAGTCACGCTTTCAGAACGCCGATTTAACCCTGCAGTTTTGAGCTGATGGCGTCGAGACCAGATGTGGGACCGAGCCGATTCGTATACATGTATACTGTCGCAGTGACGCAATGTGCAGGAAAGACATTTCTCAGGCTTTTTATTTTTTTTTTTCGCTGCAGGCTCAAGTCCTTCGTCTCGTCTGCGCAAAAACGTAGACTGTCGTTTCATCAAAGAATTTGAAACTGGTCTCTGCTATCCGTGCTGGTAAGTCCAAAGCATTGTTTCCGTCCAGAAAGGGGCGTTTAAATTGACACGCGCACTTTTGTGGCACATATTGCTGATCACTGAGTCACTGACATCTGCCTCAATGTATACTGCTTGGGATTCTCGTCGGAGAATATTTATGTCGCGTGCCATGTGTGTGTCTCCTTGCGTGCTGCCATTTTCGCTCATGCCGTGCAATATCGTGCACGCCCAGACAGTGACTTATCAATTGAGTTTCATTGTGTTTGAGGGCGTGTGCGAGTAAATGGTGTTATTTAACTTGCTGATCACTTATGTTAAGAACTGATAATAAATATTGGACTCGATCAAATCACTTAACAAGTGAAAAATCTGGGTTAGCTGGTGATCAGATGTCTTCAGCATTGAAGCAAACCATGTGTCACCCCTTCTCTGCTTTAAGACTGACTTTCTTTTTGTAATCGGTACATAAAAAGACCAGCGCAAAAAAAAAAAATTATTACGGGGACAAAGGAACAAAAAATGACAGGACGGGCACTGAAATACGTTTTGTGTTCCTTTGTACCTGTTTCCTTTTTTTTTCTGTTTTTTCGCTGGTCTTTTAGGGTGTAAGTATGAACTAACTAGCCCAAACAGCTATTTTGATTAAATGTGCTAATTTTCGTTAGCGAGCTAAGGAAAATTTTTATATCACTAATATTTTTCATTTGGGGATTTGCTATAGTTTCTACTCAGCTATTTCCATTCTGAACTTTTCAGCCTCCTGACCCATAGAAAGGAGGCTATGCCTGACCAATAACAACACATTCTTTTCCTTCTGTAGTTTCTGTTGTCAGACATTGTGTTATACTCATTACTACAATTCACTGGTACTGAGACATTCCCTCATTGAAGTTAATGTGTATTGTCATTGTGCTAGCAGTTTGTCATAAATCTGCTATTCTAGTTTATTTAAGCAGTTATTTCGACTGTAAAGAGGTGGCAGATATTGTTACAGATATATCTAGGAACAGGAGTTGTAGCTTTTAAGCTCATTGTCAAAATATTTGAGTCATTGTTTTGGCATGTGTGGTGCCATTATTTTTTGTACTATAGTTATGTATGTACTAGTTACGAGTATCATGCTAATGTTATGAATGATACCTTTGCTGCAGCGTACCTGCCAGTAGGAGGAATACGGTGTAGAAGTGCTGTTACTCCTGCTTCTAAAGATCAACCTGCTTTCTTCAGCGCTGGACGACTACTTACGGCAAGATTTGTGTGGTATGTATTTTTCGACATAGCTGTGGCATTGTGATCTGTTCATTGTTGCTTTATGTCTATCAAAGAGCATATTTTTCTATGCTGAGGAGCAATAGCCCTGGCATTACATTGATTGTGGAACCATTCAGTGCTATTGAGCAAGTTAGCAAGGGAGGAATTTTTTCAGTGTGTAATCGATCTGAACATGTTGACTTCTTTTTATTGAGTGAGCTGTTAATATACGCCTCTTTTTTTTTTTTCTTCAAAACCTAATATTTAAATTGTTTGCACTTGGTTCTCAGCAGTAAGGTTATGTTCTCTGATGGGTGTAATTTTCAACAACTCACATGCTCTTATGTTGCTAGGTATGTCCACAATAGAATGAAACTAAAAATGAAGTACTGAAGGTGATATGTAATGGACGGTATTTTAGCACTTTCAGCTTTATTGTTTCTTTTGTGTTCTTTATATTGTTTTGTGCCATTTGTACTCAGCGTATTTTCCTTGTGTTCCACCACTACCATTTAACAAATATATATATATATATATATATATATATATATATATATATATATATATATATATATATATATATATATATATATATATATATATATATATATATATATATATATATATATATATATATATATATATATATATACATATATATATACATATATATATATGCTCCCAACCCTTTTGTCATGTCTATGGGCCTATAAAGGGAGAATGAATGAAATGAAACTTGCAGTACAATTAGAACTGGATTGTGCAGCACAGTGGACATGTCTGTGGTAGAGGATAATGGTTGAATGGCTAATCAACCAAAATTGACTTAACTTTTGCATTTTAATTTTAGGGGACAGTATTATATACCAGAAATGAGGGTACCCAATATTATAGGTGAGCCCAGTTCTTAAATTTTCTGAAAAAGCAATGTAGTTCAGAATATTGAACAAGGAAAGGCATATTTGAAAACTACTGTCTTGCTTTCCCACATTGCATGTAAAAAATGTTGCTGCACTTGGTATTGTTGCCAGAATCATGTTAGCTTCTTCTGCATCATCAAAAACACAAAATATGTCTATATTATCTGAATAAGAAATGTCAGCAACACCCTTTTTTAGTTATGTAATGTGGAGAAACCAACTTACAAAGCTTTTAAAGGAATATTTTTGATGCTCATTATGTTAGACCACATAGATGATTAGGAGGGTTTTAGGCCTAGGCTCACTCATTAATAGCCTTCAATTTTGCAGTTTTCATATTGCCTCTTATAAACAAAAAGAATAGATAATTAAGTCTAATCCTGAAGCTGTACCAGGTACCCAAAGTCCACATTGCTGCACAACCCACCGGCAGAGACTGCACGGGTGTCTCTTCATAGTTTATGATTTGCAATCTGTAAAGGTAAAGAACATAATCTTCGAGAAATTTGTTGTAAACACTTTTTAATAATCATTCTTGTATAATATTGGTCAGCATTTACAATTTCATTAGTTAGGCATCTAAAGAGATAAACAGTTGACAGTTCTGGCAAATTGCAGTTTATGAGAAGTTTTATTCCTGCTGCATGTGCTGCGAGCATTACGAAGCAGCAATACATAGAATCTCAAGCTTTGTGGTTTGTTCAAGGAATTATAGGGGTATTGAAGTGTATTTTTTTTTGCCTCCTGAGCAAGATAATGTAGTTTTGAAGTGAAACGGCAGTCTCGAGAAGTTTTTGGCATCGGCATAAGCTGATGTGTGGTGTGAAACTAGCAATGAACTTATGTAAAAGTTGCATTTTATTGCCATGCTTTACATAATTCTGCATCTGTGACGTCACCGCAGTAATGCACATGTGCAGAAGGTGCTTTGGATGTGCCTTGCTATCATTGCTCTTTTAGCATGAAATGTTCCATCTTTCAGAAGTGGTATCCCGCATTTTATAAGGCATAGCCTCTGTGGTATATTCATGCCTTTTCCCAGGAATGTAAACTGCACTAAAGGCAGAAACAATAGAATGGCCTTAGACATACCCCTGCAGGAGCAAGCTCTGCAGGAACAAGCTTCATTCGTTATATCCATGAGAAATGACAACGAATGCAAGAACAAAAGAACCTCCCCCATCCCTCCCCCCCCCCCCCCCCAAAAAAAAAAAAAAGAAAAAAAAGAAGAAGAGATTTGCAGTTGTCACTTGTGATGGATGATCAGATGACTAAAGACAGTGCAGTCTCAGGAAAACATTAACACTATAGGCAACATAAGATAATGTCATGAAGGACCAGAGACAGTGTTTTCTAGGAGGGTGAGACCATAGTGACTAGAAACAAGACCACTGGTATGGTCAGGTGTGAAAGCAAACTATAATGTTTGGGTGTTGGAGTGGAAACCAGCAAACAACAAAGGTGAAAGTGAAGGTGATAAAACAAAGTTTAACATAAAAAGCTAATGATAAAAAAAAGGAGAACTGCACATATGAACGAGTAGAGGGAGGGGTTTTTTAAATCACATCTTTTGCCTTTATTAGTCTAGCTTCTATTTTATCAATATGTTTTCATTCATATTTCTTTAAATGACCCTCTGGGTAGTCCAACATCAGTGATGCCTATGGCTTGACCCTGCTCCTAACAAGAATATGTCTCATTGTATATTGTGTCTTATTGAGCATATTGTCAATTTTTTCTGAGATTGCAATGTGCTAGTTGTCTATGTGTGTGTTAGTGGCACAGGTAAAGCTCAGATTTGGAGAATTTTCATTGATCTATTTATTGTGTGAGTTCACAATTCTCATTATATAAACACTTGGAAGCCTGTACTGGTGCACTAATTCCATCTGTCTTCCTTTTTACTTGCCCTTTGTGCAGTGTTATTTTTATATGTGGATTAATTACTCCATAAGCATGTTTTGTGAGACGTTCTTCGTGAGTAACCGATTACAAGTTCTCTTTTCTATGCAGGTCAAATACGTGGTACATCTCTGCCCTGACTGTGCGGAGAAGATTATCCAGTCCCTTGCTGCAACTTCGGTGTATAATGAGGTGAAATAAACACCATGGTATGTTATCTGAACCGATTGTTCTGTAAATTCTTTTTGTTCACTCTGCAACATAACTTACGGTTTGAACACAACATGACACAGCCTACCTCACCTCAAACATTGCTCACTGTCACACTCCAGACGACACAAAGATATTGCAATGTTTCAACATAATCTTTCCTTCCAGAAAATCTTGAAATGTATTGGTTAGCTTTATTCCTGCTTCCAGTGACCAAGTTTACGATGCAGATTGGTAATAGTACTCTTGTGTGGATAGCATATATATACCACAAGATGATGCTTAGATACTCTATGTAATATGGCATTACTTTAAACTGCTTGGAGGGCAACGTTATCCTTCTCCTGGTGGTATAAGCTTGCACCATAAAGGTGCAAAACTTTGCGCTCTTTGTCGTAATATAAATTTATACTCTAAAATGGTAACTTTGCACCTGTACATACAGGATAAGTTTACGTTGTCAAGGTGCAAACTTGCACCTTTGATGCAAGGGTATGCTTATGCCATCGACAGACTAAAACATAGGCCTTTATGAAAGGTGCAACGTTATGCCTAGGTAGAATACAGTTACACTGCTTGTGAAGGTGCAAGTTTATGCTACCAGAAGCATAATGTTACACTACATGCAATAGTATAAATACTTAGTCTTCCAAGACACAGCGTAACCTTGCCCCAAAAAGGTGTTAGCTCAGCGACAAGCAGTTAACCTCCCAAAAAGACTAAGATCACACCTTTTTTTTTTAGAGTGTACCATCTAACATGGCTCAAGACGGCGACGTTGACCGAACAACACCTGCGGTGAGCAACTGGCAGCACTACCGCGAGCCGCGCACATTTGGTGGAAAACCTGACGAGGACGTCGACGAGTGGCTAACCAACTACGAGCGGGTGAGCCGGTACAATGGTTGGGACGCGACCGTTAAACTAGCGAACGTAGTGTTCTTCTTGGAAGGCACTGCCCTAGGTTTGATAATCATGAAGACTCGCTTACCAGCTGGGATTGTTTCACAGAAGAGAAAAAGGGCTGCTTTGGCGACGGATCCGCGAAGAAGAAACGCGCAGAACAAACGTTGATGCAGCGGGCCCAGGTACCTGGCGAGACATGCACCGCATATATCGAGGATATTGTGAAATTGTGCAAGGTGGTAAACCCTCGGATGTCCGAGGAAGATAAAGTGGGGCACTTGCTTAAAGGTATCGCTGTAGATGTCTATAATTTTCTTATCAGCAAAGACAATTTGAACTCTACAGCTGACTTCATCAGGCACTGCCGCACTTTCGAAACCTTGAAGTTGCGCCGCATTACTCCTAAATTTGGGCGACTGGCCAACGTCACATCTGTTGCGAGCGTTGATGTCAGTGCTCCGGAGTCCATGGCTGATCTGATACGCCGGAGTGTGCGGGAAGAATTGTTGCGTGACAAAGACTCTGCGTGCCGGGACGAACACCAGTATGAGGGTTGCGCGCTGCAAGCAGAACCCGCGACCCCATCAACTTCCTGGATTCCGGCTTTAAATGCATCACGCTTTGGCGGGAGCAGACAACAGAACGATTTAAGCACTTCTCAGCCACGGATGGGCCGAAGAACCACCTACACACGCCAGGTGGTTCGTCAGCAATACCGTCCCGATTACTACCGCCAACCAGAACCAGTTTCCGCCCGCATTTACTAGGACCGGTGGCGCCAGCAACCCGTGTGTTATAGCTGTGGCATGACCGGACACATCTCCCGGTATTGCCGTCGGCGGGGCCTACTACCACAAGATCATCGACCGCTGCCCAACGTTTCTAATCATTTCGGCACTGAATTTCATCCGACACAGACTCTGGATACATACCGCACGGCACAGATGCGAAACGGATCGCCTGCTTCGAACCGCAGCTTGACGCCGCCAACCCAAAGACAGCGACAATCTCCGTATCCTCGGCGCCGTTCTTCCCCTTCGGGAAACTAGAAGACGCGGCCGATGGGGGTGAGGTCACCGGAAAATCAACGTTCCCAATACCTCTGCCTGTGTTTATGCTAAAGAACAAACTCGAAGTATCCATTGACGGCATCCCCGCCATGGCACTAATTGACACTGGCGCAACAGTCTCTGTTATGAGTTTAGCATTCAAGAATCGATTAGGACATAAAGTGATGTTTAGCGTGAATCAAGCTGTGGTATTCCGTGGTGTTGGCGGTGAATCATTGGTGCCTTTGGGTGTGTGCTATGCGAAAGTTGTGATTGGTGGCCAAGCGTTTCGAACCGAATTCACAGTGTTGCCTCGTTCCACGCATGAAGTAATTCTAGGTATAGACTTTTTGCAACAGTGTGGTGCAACGTTAGACTGCCGTAGTGGACAGATCTCGCTTAATGCTGCGTTGATGTCGGCCCTTGTAGAAACCTCGTCGCTCGATTTAGGAGCGTTTTCTGTGTCTGAAGATACAGTTGTACCTGCGATGTCCGGAGAATTCATTCAAGTTATTTCATCTACGAATTTGAGCGAGAATTTCGACGCCGTAGTGGAACCTACAACGCTGGCCTGCGCAAAGAAGAGTGTCTTGGTGCCTCGTTGCATAGTTTCAGTCACCAGAGGCCACACCTTGCTGTGGACTGTAAACTATTCAGACGAGCCAGCCGTCTTGCCTCGTGGCATGAGGCTCGCTCATTACGAGGAAGGTGTGTCGAATTACGTGGCGGCACTAAGTAACCATGCTCCTGAAGAGAAAACATCTCATTTTGCAGAGTCTCGAATCCAGGCAATGATAAACACAGCGTTGGGAGCACAGGAGCGCCGAATTTTGACAGACCTGCTCTCCAAGCATGTTTCGGTTTTCGACTTCGCCAGAGATCATCAGCCACCGATTCCAAATTCTCGCATCCATCATTCGATTGATACTGGAATTTCTCGCCCGATCAGACAGAAGCCCTATCGTGTGTCTCCGGCCGAACGTCAGCTTATTGACGATCAAGTTCATGACATGCTCCAACGTGGCGTTATCCAGGAATCTTCAAGTCCTTGGGCGGCTCCAGTTATTCTCGTTAAAAAGAAAGACAGCACATGACGTTTCTGTGTGGACTATCGTCGCCTTAACGCCGTCACCAAAAAAGATGTATATCCACTTCCACGTATTGACGATGCAATCGACTGTCTTCATTCGGCGTCATACTTCTCCTCGGTAGACTTGAGATCGGGGTACTGGCAGATACCGATGAACCCAAGTGACAAAGAAAAGACGGCATTTGTGACCCCCAATGGTCTCTATGAGTTCAACGTAATGCCCTTTGGATTGTGCAATGCGCCTGCCACGTTCGAACGATTCATGGACACCATTCTGCGCGGACTCAAGTGGAAAATTTGTTTGTGCTATTTGGACGACGTTGTGATCTTCGGCAAGACCTTTCAGGAACACAATAGCCGCCTCGCCATCGTTCTCGATTGCATTGAGAGAGCAGGCCTCGTCCTCAACTCTAAGAAGTGCCACTTTGGAGAACGCCAAACAATTGTTCTTGGTTACTTGGTCGATAAGGATGGTGTTCGGCCGGATCCTCAGAAGATTGCGGCTGTAACCAGCTTTACAGCACCGAAATCAGTGAAGCAGCTTCGGACTACTGACTGCGACTCTGCCTTCCGCCACCTCAAATTCCTTCTGACATCAGGACCTATCCTACGTCACTTCTGTCCTTCTGCCCCCATCGAGGTTCACACCGACGCTAGTGGCGTAGGCGTTGGTGCTGTGCTCATCCAGCGTCATGGCACCGATCAGCACGTGGTAGCTTATGCTAGTCGTTCGTTGAGCAAGGCGGAACGCAACTACACCGTTACTGAACAAGAGTGCCTCGCAGTGGTTTTTGCGGTGCAACGATTCCGTTCCTACCTATATGGCAATGTTTTTACCATCGTCACTGACCACCATTCGCTCTGTTGGCTCGTAAATCTTCGTGACCCTTGCGGCCGGCTCGCTCGATGGGCATTGCGGTTGCAAGAGTTTAACTTCACTATGGCATACAAAAGCGGCCGCCAACATGCTGACGCTGACTGTCTGTCACGCTTGCCGCTTTCATCAACTGGTAGTGATGATGACAACTTTGATGACTACCTGGCGCCTATCTCGGCAACGTTTCCTGACCCTCAACTGTTCCAGACAGAACAACGCAACGATCAGACTTTGGCACCGCTCTTCTCTGCCGCTCATGATTCAAGAGATGCGCGTTTCTGCGTTCGTGCCGGCCTACTTTACAAGAAGAATTTAAACCCCGGAGGTGGACGTTTTCTCCTCGTCGTGCCAGAAAACCTCCGCATTCCCGTTCTTGAAATGATGCACGACGATACCACGTCGGGCCACTTGGGTGTCGCCCGGACCCTTCATCGCACACAGGAACGCTTTTACTGGCCGAAAATGCGTCAAGTCATTCAGCGCCATGTAGCCAGTTGTGTCAAGTGCCAGCAGTACAAGCTCCCTACTTCCCGTCCACCTGGACCGCTGCACCCTATTGCGCCTCCGACCACACCCTTTGAGCAGGTGGGCATCGACCTCTTGGGTCCTTTTCCGCGATCTTCTAACGGTAACCGGTGGATAGTGGTATGTGTTGACCATCTCACTCGATATTCAGAAACAGCCGCAATACCCTCAGCCACTGCTTACGAAGTATCCCTATTTCTTCTGCGATTTCTCGTCCTGCGCCATGGCCCTGCGCCATGGCCTCGAGTTCTGATCAGTGACCGTGGGCGCCAGTTTACTGCTGAAGTTATTGAAGAACTCCTTCGTCTATGCACCTGCGATTACCGTCATACAACGCCGTATCACCCGCAATCGAATGGACTTGTTGAACGGACCAACCGCACTCTGACCACTATGTTGGCGATGTACGTGGACTCTGATCACAAGAACTGGGATGAAATCCTCCCTTTTATTACATTCGCTTATAACACTGCACAGCATGAGACGACGGCTACAGTCCGTTTTACCTCCTGTATGCTCGAGTTCCAGTCTTGATACCATCCTTCCTTTCTCCCTCCACAAGGAGCCTTCTATCGCCACTACTTTATGTCGAGCCGAAGAAGCTCTCTGCGTTGCCCGCCTCGGCATCCTAGACTCACAGGAACGTTCGAAGGAGTGTTATGACAACCGACGCCCACATGTCTCTTATGTGCCCGGTGATTTAGTGTTGCTGTGGACGCCATTGCGCAAGCGTGGTTTAGCCCAAAAGCTGCTGTTACGTTATAGCGGCCCTTTTGTCATTTTGGAGCGCCTGAGTGACGTGAACTATGTAATTTCACGCCGCACCGAAAGTGGCCGATGCTCACGCCGGACCCAGGTGGTGCATGTCGCTCGACTAAAAAGGTTCCATCCCCAGCACCTTTCTTAAACTGCTTGTCCTGGGGCTTCGTCTGCGAGGGGGGAAGTGTCACGTGCTTCGGGGCGTCAGGAAAGGAAGAAGAGGCTAGAGAGAAGATGAAGAAACGGAAGACACAATGGTGTGTGCTGGTGTTCCTTGCGTGACTCGCAGCGTTTTAGACTACCAATAAACACCCCCGTTACGTACTGAGTACGTAACAATATTATTGCGCAAACGTACACTGCTCACCGCGACGGCAAAAAAAAGAAAAAAAAAATGGACAGAATACTAATTGTTTAATTGCCCAAATTACGATCGCTGCATGAGACTGACAGCAAACAAAAACACCACAGATCTCCGTAATGTTAGGTCGAACTCGTTCAAAAAGCCTTCTCTCTTTGATTTGTGACCAGTGCCCATGCATTCACAGGGAACATTTATTGACTGCAAAAAGCGGAACAATCAGGATAAAAAGAGACATAGCAGCGCGGTAATGAAATTACGCACAAACGTTATCGCCCGGGCCATCTGTATAGAGGTGCAAATTTTAGGGCCAATCTTCGTTGATGTGAAGAGCGTATAATGCAGCGTTCGAGACCAGATCAAAAGCGAGCCCGAATGCAACACGCACACCTCCCGTGGCCATGGTCGACCGAAGGGAGACGAATTTGTAACCTGCGTAGATAAAGCATGGGTGGGTGTGGCCCGCGCCACAGGCCTACCTGCGTGACTCGTGGTCACGCATGAGGTGGCTGAGCTCCCGGCAGCGTTAGCACCTAGCCAGATATGGCAGACAGCCTGGCGCAATCCCTGCAGGGGTGGCGGGATTGGAAGCATCGTCGCTGCCTCCTCCTACCGTATATTTCAGTATTTTACACCTTGCGGGACAGAGGTTTACCCTCGCTTATACCTTGCTGCAAGTGTATGCGTGCATCTAAAGCGCATACATAGTTTTCAATTTAATATCGAATTAAGGACAAAATTAATAGCGATATATGTTCCTTCATCCCCTCTATAGGTCTATACCACGGTCATGTGATTACACAAAGTACGCTGTGAACTCAGCGCCCTCTTTATGTAGTATTCCCGTTGACCATGTAGTAGCTGAAAGATGAGCATGGTATAGGACAGCGAGTGAGGGCAGTCGAATTAATTTGGCTGTGGTCTGCAGGTATGCAAACAGCCATATTGACAAAGCTAAGAGACCGAAAGCCCAGCATCGAATAGCCGGCGTATATATATGACTGGTGAATGAAACTTTTCCTAAAAAAAAAAAAAAAAAAAAAAAAAAAGTCCTAAAAGGTATCATCCAATTTCTTGATGCTCAACGGAGAACTAGCCGACAAAAGCAAGCAGTAGTCACGCACACGACGTTCCTTATCGACGTTCCCTATAGACTACCATGAGATGCTGCTAACTTAATTGTTTGTGGGAAGCGGCATTGTTTCGTGCGGGACACAGGTGAGACGATAATATGGCGGGAACAATAAAAATTTGTCCAGTCTCATCCATTTGTCTTATCTGTAGGAATAGCAGTGAATGGCAGAAGTAAGTTTTAGAGGCTTACAGACATCTGCCATCTGACAAGTGACTGCACTGTTCAATTTCAAATTGATGGCGTTAGCATTGCAGCAAAGCAGAAGACATGAACAGCTCGACATATGGAGCAAACTCACAGCCGCTTAACTCTAACAGGCAATCTTTAGTGCGGTACTACATTTGAGGTTTTTTTTTTTTTTTTTTTCATTATTATTAAAGCCTGCCGCTCAAGATAACGTTCTCAGATAATATACGTGTTTCGCATTATATAGGTTGCTTCACACTATTATAAGGGTAACTGGGCTTGGGGACTTCTGTTTATGTTAGTAACCTCATTGAAATGGCAGACTGCTGGTGGAGTTTCTGCATGTTTCCGGTATGCAAGGCGCAAAACAAGAAACAGCATAATAGAGGGGCGCCATCAGAGCACTACCAGAACATCTCTTCTATGGTTTCTTTTCTTCGCGTTTTAATGGTAAATATTTTAATGCCGCGAAAATATACGTACAAACTCCAACTACATAGGCCACTAATCCTGAGAGCTTTTTCTCAGGAAACATTTCGTAATAAATAAAAAGGAATTGAATACACCGATTGCCTGAAATTTAAAAGCTCAACTCCTGGAATTACTATAACTATATAATTCCGGGAGTTTGTTCCGGGAGTTATACCAACATATATATGTAAAGAAGACAAAGAACGGAAAATGCTGCGGCATCGCCATCACCATCGCTTGGCTCCGGCGCCCATCTCTCGTGCTGAAGCTGTGCCCTGCGGCTGGCAATTCGACCCTGCTCTGCCCGAATTACTGGCAGCGCTAGACGTTCAAACGAACTATTAAATCCACATCGCACTTGGTGGAGGTGCGGGGTACACATCACGACGAGTGATTTTGTTGAGACGGCGATAATCAACACAAAATCGTATGGAGCCATCCTTCTTTTTAACTAGGACCACAGGAGACGACCATGGGCTACAGGATTCTCTAATTATTCCGCGTTGGAGCATGTCATCGACTTGTTGGGCAATAACACGGCGCTCAGTCGGCGACACACGATACGGCCGCTGATGGAGAGGTGGATGAGCGCCAGTGTCGATGAGGTGGGAAATGGTCGCAATGTATGTTACATCTGAATCTGGAAGCTCGAACTGGGACCAAGTACTGCCATTCGTAACGTTCGCGTACAACACTGCCACCCAAGCAACAACTGGTTTTTCGCCCTTCTTCCTCTTATACGGCCGTGAACCATCATGTACTCTGGACACAATTTTGCCATACCATCCAGATGCCTCTGAGTACAGTGCTTTGTCAGACATTGTACAGAAGGCCGAGGAATGCCGTCAGCTAGCTCGCACGTTTACCTCCAACACTCAAGGCTATCGCAAAGATCAGCATGATACCGATACGCCTGCTCCCACGTTCCAGGCCGACAGCTTCGTTTGGCTATGCGTTCCTGCCACCAACAAACTAGACACCAAATACCACGGACCTTATCGCGTCTTGGAACGCACATCCCCTGTGAACTACGTCATCGAGCCAGTCACCCCTTCTTCCGACCACCGCCGTCGCGGCCGCGAGATTGTCCACGTTAGCCGCCTCAAGCCATATTACAACCCTCTGGTCGTCTCTTCTCCCTGAGTCGCCAGGATGGCGACTTCTTCACGTGGGGGAAATGTAAAGAAGACAAAGAACGGAAAATGCTGCGGCATCGCCATCACCATCGATTGGCTCCGGCGCCCATCTCTCGTGCTGAAGCTGTGCCCTGCGGCTGGCAATTCGACCCTGCTCTGCCCGAATTACTGGCAGCGCTAGACGTTCAAACGAACTATTAAATCCACATCGCAATATATATATATATATATATATATATATATATATATATATATATATATATATATATATATATATATATATTTTACACATTATTACACATTAATATTACACATTAACACGTAACATTACACATTACACGTAAACATTAAAGTGAGTCTCTAGAAAAAGTAAGTTACCTTTTTTCTAGCTTTAGTCGAAAGTGCGGGTGATTTGGCAGCTAATCTCAATAGAAAGAAAAGAAAACAAATTTCAGCAGCAGTATAGACGTCGGTAGCTTACAGAAAACGAACAGATCGTGCTATGTATGTAGCTTCCTCAAGCGGAAGAACATGGAGGAATGAAGCTATGTATAGTTGTGCTTCATATCAGCCATAGTATTTCGTACCAATGATGTAAAACTTTTGAGTATCTTCATCAGCGTGTCATTTTTTTCTTTCAGCGTTGCACTCATTCCACTTCACTGCATGGAACAAAAATTATTTGGCGTAAACTAATTTTCAAACGTTTCTTTTCATGATTAGGTTAGTGTACCTTATACATATTTGTGGACATTGTATATCCTGAGTCACGACATTTACATGGATATAATTCGGTCGAATTCGCGAAGTGTAAAAAAAAAAATAAAGAATTGTTTAATACGAAGGCGGTCCTATATATGTGTAGCATCGAGCTCTCGCGGGAGTATTTAAAGTTTTCTTCAAATTTCCAGCCGGAGACAGCCCTACAGTCTATACATGTAGCCATTACAAGTTGCATCAATTGCATAATACTTTAGCTTTGGCATTTGCAAGGTCTATGCACTCTGTCAATCATCGCCACATGTCTGAAAGTGCATACATTTCAGGAAATTTTCGCATGTAATGTACACATTCCGATCAGAAATTCATAGTTAATACTATGCACAGCTTTCGAAAGTGACTTTCGAAAATGGGCTGATAACAGGTAGCTAAGAAACAGGCTAAAAATCTTCTAAATAAATTGCAGCTTCCATTAGCGCTCAAAAAAAAAAAAAAATAGTAGGTCGGAAGTTTACTTAATGTGTTTCACTTTTTTTTTTTTTTTTGACACATACGTACAGCACTGGACCAATGAACACAAGGATTTTGATTCGGAGCTGTTTAGCTTGGCTTCTCGGCACATATATGCCATGCAAAGCTTTGGTGGAATGAAAGCAAGAGGCTCTTCTGCATTCGAGAGATTATGGTCACCTAGAATGCAAAACGATCGAGGCACGCTGCAAACCCCATGGGCTGTATACTTTTGACGGAGACCAACTTTTCCTCAAAGCCTGCAGGGTGCACAGTCGTGAAATTCAACATTCAGTGTATACGTTTGTGTTATACATACACACAGCCACGAATGAGACTATTTTTTTAAAGGAACATATGTATATTTATCTTGCATCTTACCTGTACTCACCTATGGGGCTGAAACATGGAGGCTAACCAAAAGGGTTCTAGTTAAGTTGAGGACAACTCAGAGGGCTATGGAACGAAAAATGGTAGGGGTAACATTAAGGGATAGGAAGCGTGCAGAATAAGTCAGAGAAATAACTCAAGTTACCGACATTCTAGAGGAAATTAATAAGAAGAAATGGGCATGGGCAGGACATGTAGTGCGAAAAGAGGATAACCGATGATCGCTTACGGTAACAAACTGGATTCCAAGGGAAGGAAAGCGTAGCAGGGGGCGGCAGAAAGTTAGGTGGGTGGATGAGGTGAAGAAGTTCGCAGGGGTCAAGTGGATGCAGCTAGCACAGAACCGGGTTAATTGGAGAAATATGGGAGAGGCGCCTTCGCCCTGCAGTGGGTGTAGTCAGGCTGCTGATGATGATAATGATGATGATGTATATTTATTGCCACCCCCCCCCCCTTCCCCTATCTCTCTCACTCTATGCAATACAGATAATTGCCAACCCCGAATATTTTCTTTTAAGTCGTAAATATGCAAATTGACTTGACCTATTTATTCTAGTCGCGCCTATGCAAAAAGCATTTACCGTCAAGGGTGAAAAAATGTTTTCTCACGCGTTATGGGTTTTGAGAAAATAGACATAAACCTCAAAAGAGGCTGTTCCGAAAAAAAAAAAAAGAAGAAATGTCATTAAAGCCTTTCAGTCGTCTCACCTTTCTGTTCGACGCGACCAAGGAAAAGATATAAAAAATAAGCATCTTGAAGTCGCCGATACCCAAATTTTCAATAAGTTTAGAAGGGTTAAAAATGCGCCGTGAGTGGATGAGAATCGAACAATAGAATTTTTACAAAGGAACAAAAAATGAAAAAAAAAAAAAAAGCTGCGAATACATCTACCTTTCCACTCAAGGGCACGAAGAATGATCGATAAAAAATTTTAATATCGTGAAGTGCATAAATTGAGGTATTAACACAATTCGTGACTGACAATATATTTTCTGTAAGCTAAAGAAAAGCTTTACCGGAAGACTGCAAATTATCAATCGACGTTTTGTCAAAACCAATGCCACACCAGTTTATCATTGTCATGTCCTCACGGAGGATGAAAGAATTTGTGCCATATTTTTTGTCTGCTATGCAGTCGCATCTGACACTGAACTCGACATCTGGGTGGGTAGTAGCTCGGCATCATCAATAAGCAAATGCACAATAAAAAGAAATTCTGCGGCTTGCATAAGAACCTGGTGTTAATCTAAGGTCGAGTACTTTTCATGAACTATAAAATAGACTCCTTGCCAAAAAAATTAAAATCTGTAAAACGGACGATGTTCTTAACTATGGAACATATGTGCGAGTGAATGCAGCAGCCCATTTATAACAGATTGTATGACCGAAAGCAAGCAGTCGTCATTTTGGCCACTTTAAGACCATTGTCCTCATGTAGTTGGGTGTTTGAGGAAACACTTTCAAAAATCTAAAAAAAAAAAAAAAAAAATAAGTGGTTGAAATAGGGGGAAATTATTTGCAGAAGCAAATTGTCAAACTCGGCAGACAAAATTTATTGCAAAGCACTTCTAAATATACAGCTAATACACTAAAATTCTATCTTTTTTAATGAATGCAGTTCGTTTGTTATGACGATGGAGGGTATGAAGCTAGAGAAGATGATGCCATGTCACTTTTCGAAAAGACAAAAAAAAAAAGAACTAATTTTCTAAAGCCCATGCGACGCCAGGAATAATGCTAGCTTTTCTTCCCTACTGAGCTGAAACAGCGCATAACGGACGCAGGAAGCTTGGTGTATAGACGCGACGTCGGCTGAGGCCGCGCGCGTTACAGAGACTGGGGAGCCAGATTCAAGATGTACCAATAAAAAAACGCGTTGCAATTATGGCGAGCTTTCCTCGCAATAATAGCACGCGTGGAGAACGCGTGGAAAGTCATTACTTATAGGAAGGGGATGTTGAAAGCTCAAATCGTGTACTGCGAACAAACCTCAATTATCGTCAGACTCGAATTTCAAGCTCGTATGCGCACTGATCTATAATCATAAAAACAGTTTGAAGGTGCGAAAATGCCCAATTTCGCGCTCGCTCGCCTTCTTTTAGGGGACAGTTTAATCAGGTATATATGACGGAATTAATACCGAAGATGAAAGCTTAAAGGCCCGCTGTCCACCCTCCGGTCGAAAATATTTTCTTCCCCGGTGACTGTGAGACTTCGCCCCTAGAACGCAAGGCCGCAAGATGTTTTTGAAAAGAGTAACTAATAACGCAGTTACAGCCACCGCAATCACCCGATTCTGTCATGCTTCTCTCCTTCCGTTCCCTCGCAAAGGTTTTTCACTCTCCTGCCCGAGGTCGTCTAGCCTCCGCAAGACAAATTCCCCTTCCTCCTCCGCGTTTGGCGGGAGGTGGGGAGTGGTACTCCGAAAAAAAAAAAAAAAAAAAAAAAAAAAAGACGGTCGAGGGAGCGCGCGCCGCTGGATTCAGTCTAGCCGTGGCGAGGGAAAAGCGCGCAGCGAGCGGTAGACATCCATCCTTCTCCCGTCAGTCAGCGAGACGGACCAATGGACGTCGTTCGCGGTACGTACGTCATTACTGGGGCCCGTCGGGCCAGCGCAGGAAACGGGGAAGCTGGCTTCCCAAAGGAGAGCATGAGAGAGCTTTGAATTGTATTTTCGATGCTTTGCGGCACGCGTGTCACTGTAGCATTTTGCACTGACTATCTCCGGTATCGAAACACTGGGCTCCTTTGCTTAAAAGGGCCTTCCCTGGACAGTGGCCCTTTAAAGTCTAGTGCACATGTCAAAACAAAAACTAGATGACATCATAATTTCAGGTTCAAGGTTCCTCAGCCACGAAAGATACAACTGGCCGAAATTGGCTCGCTTTTGATAAGGGCGAGTTTTATAGGGAATGAGCAGCTTTATTGTGTATTAAACTCCATACGCCACATGCGTTATATGCATGGTATGATGTGTTATTCACATGAAAATATACCACTGCAGCGTTGTGATGGGGCACAGACATATGCATAGCTTAGATACACGTCGAAAGCCAAACTGGATAGTAAAGGTCTGGTGCAAGTTTCAGCGTGTAGTTTTCTTCCTTTTTATGTGTCTTATCATTTATTGTGGAATTGTCGGCGAGCAGGACAGAAAACACAGACGTCATTTTTCGCTACACGGAAATGTCTGTACAGCCATCTTATGGCGTGGCCAGAGAAAAACAGACGTCATTTTTCGCTAGACGGAAATGTCTGTACAGACATCTTATGACATGGCCAAAGAGCACCTTGCTGCGGCATGTGTAAACAGAACGATCGCTTAGGCCAGCGGGCGCGGCCGGCCTCAAGTTCTCTCGCGTGGGCGTCTGACGATTCATCTTCGCCCCTTCCGCCCTGTGCATGGTGGCGGGTTGAACGATGCTGTGTAATCCAGGGAAGAGCGCATACAGACGTTCGAATGATTGGTATTGTGTGTGTGCTATGAATGGTATACAGTCCGATATCAAACACGAAGGAGAGCGATAAGCTCCTGACATCATTTTGGACGAATTGGAAATCTTCAAACTGGTGTCGCGGAAGACTCTAGCTTTTTATCTTTTACTTTTCTGTGCAGAGAGGGTGCGTGACTTTTTTTTTTTTTTTTTCATTTATGCGCCACCACACTGCTTTTCACTGTCACCTTGTCTGGAGTTATGTGAGCAGGGGCCATGCTCGAGACCACGCAAACTTCAAAAACTTCGCGAAGGAGCCAGAAAGTTCGCCCACTGCAACTTGTCTTTAACTTCTCTGAAGCTATAGGTGGGCAGACACCATGCATGCTCGAGTAGCCACGGAGAGAGTCCGTGGGGCGGCCAGAAAGTGCATTGCAAGTTGTTATGAACACTTTGCCATTAATCTATGATGTTTCTGTAAACTCAAAATTTTGAAGAAAGAAGGAGGTAATGGGAAGAAAAGGTCCCATTCTGTGCATCTAATATAGTACACCTAATCTTCACTGTCTGGCATTATAACTGCTGGTTACCACCTGTTTCGTTTATATATATATATATATATATATATATATATATATATATATATATATATATATATATATAAACAGTCGTTTTGCAACGCACCACCGAAATAATATACCGAACTAGTGAAACGGTCGGACTGTGAGCAAGGAAATACGGTAGCTGCGTCCTCAGAGGATGCACGCCTCGGGTTCATCCTTCGGGGCGTGCGGGCGCCACAGGGCGCTCGTGAGAACGAACGCACCCGGCGCCCATGCACAGTGGCATCAGCGTAAACGAAGGAGCTTGGCGCCGAGAGCACGACTTTTCTTTTGCTAACTTTTTTTGTCGCCGCTTTTATCGCTTGACCCGCGTGTTTATCTCTTTGTTTTTATAGGACTTCCATTAGTCACCCCTGTATGATGCTACGAGTGCTGGGCGGCACTTTTGGCATATATCAAGTCACTTATTTAATCGCCTCATGCCTTCGCTATATGGAGGTTCGCGGCCTATAGTGTGAGGAGACTGACTCTCACTGCCCGTTTCTGCTCTGTATATGAATGCACTCGTTATGAACTCAGATATTTTAGCCGAGGATACAACTTCTAAGTAGACAGCGCACCCTTCGTATAGCTGAACTGAGGCTATATATAGGTACACAAGAAGGCATTCATGTACAGGTGAGGACATAATTAAACTAAGCACGCTTTTCCCTTCAAATTAAAATTGCGGCTCCTGCACTGGAGACAAGAAAACAAAATTTGTCCAAGTGAAAGGGCACTGGCGGCGTCTACCGCCGGTTCGCACATACCACGACTGCCAGTTTCAATTCTGCAGCGCGTGAAAAAGTTTAAAAGGAAATAGAGCCCTCCGATTGCTTTTGTCCGCACCGGTACATATATCGGGCTCGACTGGCACAAAATACATTATACGGAATGCTTTAGACATAAAGGGCGATTTAAGACCTTCATGAAAGATTGATCGGTACACATATGAAGCTCGGGCTTGTTCTCAGAGTCGCAAGCTTGGCCACACAACATGGAACACAGACGGGACTGTGTGGTGAATGAATGAATGAAAGAATGAATGAATGAAGCCTTTGAATGAAGGGATGGCTCTCGGCCGCTGTTTGGGTAATTAGGGAGTTATAGGAGGGATGGGAGTGTATCTTCTTCACGGTTCTTCAAGCTGTTTCTCGTTGGTTGCCGTGATGCCGATCTGCGCGCTGTGAGTCGACCTCTCTCACACTATACTCGAAGCAGGCCGCTCTCACTGCCATAGGTGGTGAACTAAAGACAACTCTATGTATAAGTATACCCTTCTTATTAAAAACTGAATCACAGACTTTTTCTTACATTGCTGACGTTTGCCCGAATAAAGAAGTTGTGTTCATCGGCCAAGAAAGTTGAATTTTAAAATCTTCCACTCAGTCATCCAATCTATACTTGTGGGGCCCTTATTGAAAATGACGCGTCGCCAGCCTTTCAAAATGAATGGCATGCAGCGCGTATCCTCTTCTCTGGGGAACACTCCAAAAATTAGCGTCAACGCATATACCTTCGTTTTTGGAAAGCTTGTCTTTGGTATATTAAAACGCGGAATCTTCTGCATGCAGGCCAACTTCTAATTTTCCGCAATGCTTGTTTAAAGCCATGCTATGCGCGTTAATTGCCTTGCGGTATACATCTGCTTCGCATTCGCGCCATGATGGGTTCGATCCCCAAAGCCGCCGGGGTATACCTTTCGGTTTTATGAAGGCTATTTTCCCGGTCTGGTGCTCGGCTCGTCCTGGGAACACTTTTTGGCAAAATAGACTTTGACTAACCTCATATGCATTCAACAAGGCACCATGCAAAAAGCAGTGACGTACACAATCAACTGCTTATCGATTGATCAGGCATATTCTTCCGGTAGTTGAGAGTCTGTATACAACGGTTTGACTACACATCAAGTATCAACGCTGGGGTTCATGCCATATCGATATAGCATACGTCTAATTCGCCTTTCCGAACAAGAGACAAAGCCGTGTCATTTTGCCACTGAAGCACAAAGACAAAGGGGATATAAAAAAAAAAAACACGTAAACAACTAGTCCGTTCCAAGCTAGAATATGCCTGCGAAGTTTGGGATCCTTATACAAAGCAGGATATTAATAAGTTAGAGCAAGTACAAAGATCAGCAGTACGCTTCAAATATAACCGCTTCCGCAGACATGATTCACCATCACAGTTGACAAGAATAAATGAAATCGAATCATTAGCATCTCGGAGAAGGCTAGCAAGAATAAAATTCCTCTTCAACATCTATTATCGCACGCTCCGTATGAATCCTTCGTTGTATTTTCAACCCTCATCGTCCAGAGTTACGAGGCGTCATCATCCTCATAAACTAACTCCTGTATTTGCCCGCACAAACCAATTCAAATATTCATTTTTCCCAAGGACTTTAACCGCGAGTGGAATGGTTTGCCTTCGCATGTGTTTGAAGGTTCAAATGTCCTCTCCGCAATTCAACAATTTTTGAAGCAATAACGTCTATTTTTTGTAAGATATCAAAATGTGTTCTTGTTCTTTCCTTCTGCTCTCTTCTTTCCACGAAAAAATGTACTGTACTTAGGTGTGTATAACGATGCTCGATTGTGCCCCATTCCTGCCAGGGCCTGTTTATGGCCTGCAGTATTGTATAAATAAATAAATAAATAAAAATAAATAAATAAATGAGGTCCACAAAGTGTCGCTCAGTTCGCTTATAGCTGAACAAAAAGCAGCCAATGACCTCATTATGGCTACTTGAAAAGCTTGGTTTATTTTTTCTTTTACCGAAACTTGCATACGCTGGTTCAAGACAAAAAAAAAAAAAAAATGAAAATCAGTAAGGAACTCAGGGTGAAATGGCGTTAACGACGTCTTGAAGTCACGAGGTAAGAAACCAACTCAATCATTAGTCAAACGGCTGCGAGTCACTGTTGGCTCCTTCATTTTATTTTTGCTTTAGATTAGTAGAGAGCCTATAGCACTTCCGGTAACCATGCACTATTTGCCGCTGTACTTCTCAAGAAACGAAGACCATACGCAGGAAAAAAGCCGTACAGTCTATAATTATCCACACCTTGCCCAACGCTACGAAGAACCTGATCGTGTTCGGAAGTGGCGGACAAAACGACGTCATTTGCCCCAGTAGTCATCACAGCGATATTATTCGCCGGCTAATGGCCTTTGAAAGCGCGGAAGGTATTGTTATCACGGGAGGTGGTGCCGCCTTGCAAGAGTTCGTTGATTGTCTGCTGCACGCGAAAAAAAAAAAAAAAAAGACGCGAATAAAGATAATGAAGAACCCAGAGAGATACGTTTACGCGGCAAGATGGTGTGCTTAATTTGCTAATCTCAGTTTAACGAGGTTATCGTTTTAGTTCGAACGTGACTGCACGCTTATACGCATAAAGTTATAAATGAGAACGTCGGCTTAAACAACTTATAGTAACAAGGTGTAGTTCTATATGAAATGATGTTGATGAGCTTTTACGAGGTAACCTGCCTTCGGATACCACTCAGATCCTTCTCAATATTGCGAAATTTGACCTCAAAACTTACTACGCGTTTCAGGTCAAAATGTTCCTCGAAACGGGGAAAAAAAAAAAAAAAATGCTTCGATATATACCAGTCAGTCATGCATTCTGGTCGCCGGTTCTATTTAGCTAACTTAGCCATTTTTTTATACTTTAATCACTTTCTCGCAGCCATGACGTGCACTATCCAAACAATGAATTTCTCCTTTACAGGCACACGCCATTTCTCCTAGAAAAACAGAGAACTTTAGAGTAAAACGCCGCGCAAGTTGCATGGGGGATGCTTGGTTACAGAGCGGGCTTTCCTCCCCCTCTTTCAAAATCGGAAGCCAGTTTCATATAAACAGGGGACTTCTGCACGATCGAAGTATCCCTCCCGGTATAGCCTGGGAACAGCGATCGAACTTTTTGGTTCAACTGCGTGATTTCAGCAGGGGGTGCACCGACTCGACATGTTTCCCCCATTGCGACAATCCTTTGCCGACGGTCGTTCTCATCTCGCCTGGCATTCAGACCAGCCCGTTTCTGAATCGAATTCGATTTTAACGGCCACTATAGGCGAGAATAAAAGTACTTGCGATCGAAGATCACGTCAGCTTCGTGTCCTGCAGCGTTTATGGAACGCGGCCAGTTCCCGAGACAAACCCATAGATTCCTGGATTCTTCCGCGTAGGCCGTTGTACACTATGACGCTAAAATATTTTAATATTTTTCAGAATAGGCATAAATAATTCTGCGAAGGCTAACTTAGGACCTCTTAGTGTTGATGACAGATGACATAGGAGCGACATGTAGATTGTTTCTTTAGCATTATATTATTAAGAACGCAAGAGCTTTTAGTGTACAGAGAGAGAGGCGGAAACAAGGCTGAAATTGTAGGAGTGTCATTTTCTCGGGCAGTGGATCACATAGAACTTCTTCGTTTGCGATGTCATCAAGTATAGGCTACCGACAGTGGCGGTCGCACAAACGTGGTTTCCGGGTAGAAGGAATAGCGGGTGTCCAACACGCAGCTAATGTGCGCATGCTTTCCTCATAACCTTTGCTTCTAATGGAGCTTTAGTACAGCGTATGCATGACTGCTTGCAGTATTTGTCGCATGAAGGCGGAAAGCAAGGCTCACGTGTACTGCGCGACGTCAGGGAATGACAAAGAACCCCAGGTGGAATAATTTCCGGAGTCCTCCATTACGGCGCCTCTCATAGCCTGAGTCGCTTTGGGACGTTGAACCCTGCAAACCAAACCAACCCAAACGAAAACAGACAGACCAGACCCGACAAGACTAGACTAGACTAGACCTGACTAGACACTCCTGACTAGTCCTGACTAGACCGACCCCCCCCCCCCCCCCCCCAGACCAAATCAGACCAAACCAGACCACACCAGACGAGACCAGTCCAGACCAAACCAAGCCAGGTCGAACCAAACTAAACTAAACCGAACCAAAACAAACCATGAACTTCAACGCATGTGTGGTCATAACGCATGGAAGGAGCGATGTAGAGTATTTGGGATAGTGGCGCCATCTAGTTTTCAGAAGAGGAATAACTTCTGTTACCGAACCGACGCTCTACGTTGACCTCAGAATCACCACTTGAAATAAAAAGTAGAGAAAATTTATCGCTCCCATATTCTGTCACATGAGGGACTGAGGCGAAAGCCCGGCGAATATTTTTGGAGTGAAACATACCTAAAAATGCTGTAATGATGAATTAGTTAAAATGCAGGCGAATATTTTTGGAGTGAAACATACCTAAAAATGCTGTAATGATGAATTAGTTAAAATGCAAGGTGTATCGTTTTTCCAAGCTCTAAAAAAATATCACGTGACTAAAGCATTCGTGCGCCACGATTGTGCTGCTCTCAATCGTGGTTCGAGTGAACGAAATTGTCAGCGGCCGTGACTCGACAGCCCAGTCCCAGCGGTAGGCTGATATATGTTGGCGATGGTTGCAGCATGGTTGCAGCGCAGCGCGGTGAGCTCGCTGCGACTTGCACCATCACGTGCGCCGACTATACCTGAGGGTGGCGAAGAAACCACCGCAGACATATCTGCCTGCCGCACTGCAACTTGGTCGTGGAGCCAAGGCCGCAGCTGATTTCGTTCACTGAAAAATATATAGATTGAGAGCAGCACAATCGTGGGGCACGAATGCGCCAGTCACTGATATTTTTTTTTGCACTTCGCGGGCTTTCTTAAGAGCTTGGAAAAACGATACGCGCGAGGCTTTCTTCATCGAAAATAAATCGAATAGGGGTTTTGGAAGATAATATCCAACTCTGCAAATCCATTTATTGTCTAAAGGTAATAGTTAGTTAATTAGAACTTATCTTAATTACTAATTCGTTAATTGCAAAAACAAATCTCCGTGGTGCGCTAGGTAGCTGGCAGCTGTATACAAGTGGTTTCACTGGTCCACCTCAAATGTTTCATTTTTTAACCCTTGGCTAAAATTAGCTTGGACACCCGGTATATCATATATTCTTTGTCATGGAGTAATGAAAACACTGGCATGTGCATTCAACACTTGCGCTTTCTTCCTGCATTCTCTTTCTCCGCTTCTTTCGATACCGCATGCATCTTTCAGCACGCTTTCCTGCTCTTATTGCTACCCTCCACGCAGCCATGATTATATCTCGATGCGCCATCTGTTGACAATGCTGAAAAATGAAAGTATTGAGCGGCGGTAGGGCAGGCGGCAAAAATAGTTTCAGGACAATAAATATAATGATGTGACTAGGCTATAAAGAACGAGTGAGCAATGAACTTAGTACCATGTAGAGATAAAAATAAAGAAGGGTTGCTCTGTTGTGCTGTGCATGCACAGCACAACAGAGCAAAACGAAAAGTAGAGGGGTGAGCAGTGACTGTTTTATACCCAAAAGTGACTAAATATGTACTCAGGTCAACCTTCCGCGGATAGCTAAACTTACAATGCCAGATGCACCACTTAACTGCGCAGGACAATAGTTCATCCAGAAATTTTGTGATTAATGCTCTGGAATGGTATACCACTGCAGAATTATTGACGATATTTTTACATCAAGATAATATCGACACTAAGCAGCAAAGAAATAAATAATAATAATAATTGATTCAGTGGAAGGGAAAGGCACTGTACCTGTCACACTTGTCTCTGTGGACACCCGAGCCACGCCTTAAGGGAAGGGAGGAAGGTGGGAGTGAAAGTGGATAGAAAGAAAGAGGAGCCGTAGTGGAGGGCTGCGTAGTAATATCGACCACCTGGGCACAGGACCAACATGGGGCCGATGTTTCGTGCTGTCATGGCACGTGGGCCGCATCCCCTGCGTCTCCCCGCTTATAAGCGGAATTTCTCAATGCGCTTGTGCAAGGTTCGACTGTTGGACGCGCGGCATTTTCCCCCCTGTATCTTATTATTTATTGCGGGATTGTTCGCGAGTTTTACAGAAACCCAGATCTTGTATGATGATGTTTACCCCGCTGGGATGTTGCAGTGGTACGACGCCCGACTACTGTGCCGGATTACCCGGGTTCTAACCCGACCGCGGCAAGCTGCGTTTCGATGGAGGCGAAACGAAGAGGCGTGCGTGTGCTGTGCGATGTCAGCGCACGTTAAAGATCCCTAGGGGGTCGAAATTACTCCGTAGCCCTCCACTACGGCTCCCCTTTCTCTCTTTCCACTTTCACTCCCACCTTCCTCCCTTCCCCTACGGCGCGGTTCAGGTGTCCACAGCTACAAGTGTGACAGATACTGCGACAGATACTGCACATCATAAGTGGTCCTCCGAAAAAAAAAAAAAAAAAAGAAGCTGGATCAACCTGCCTTACTTCCGGGGCGCAATTATGGGTTACTCTTGGAGGGGCAATGACGGGGTCTGCTGAAGAATGTACTTTTTGGACTTCGGTCTAAAGATTAGGATTCAGCGCCTCCCACTACTTCATTAATCCGCCCAGCCTTCAACTATATCAGGCTAATTACACAAAAGCTCCTTAGATCTCAGGTTGGCCTTTGAGATGGATCACTCTCCAGCACTCAGTATATTGAGTACACGTACGTGGCTTGAAAGATCACTGCGGGGCGCATTTCGCTCAAGGCGGTGTATAGATCGATATCTATTAATATATAATATAAAAATTTCGCACTGTTGAAAAAAACGAATAATCTAAGATACAGAGCCTTGGGAGGACGCAAAATGCACTAAATAATTCATTCATTCACCCCTCCGCCGACGTTGTTTTCCCCATCTCAAAAAAAAAAAAAAAAAAAAAAAAAGAAAAAAAAAAAAAAAAGAAAGCACGGATCTTGAGGAGAACACTGACATTAAATGCACAAAGCTAAATGCTACGGACCGAACTGCACATTTATTATGACGACTTCCGTTATAAAACCAGTTGCGCCTCCCCTGCGTGGCCTTTATTGGCCGCCGATTCTTGCCACCCACGACGCTTCGATCCTATCGCAATCCGAAACCGGCAAGCCTCTGAATAAGACAGGGGAAACCCCGTGCAATGTTTGTTGGCGGCTGTATACTTGCTCGTGTAAGGTTCCCTTTTTTTGCCGTAGAGATTCCGCAAAAATACTGCTTACAAAATGTACTCACTCAGACACACTGATATGCATTTCGGGACTGTAACCTTACCAACAACCTACTCAGGATTTACATAATCTGCGTTAGCTGCACTTATGCATCGCGGTCGCAAAAAATTATACTTCTTTCAAATGCTTTGTCCTATGAATTGTATAATAATGTTAAGAATATTAGCTTTTGCCCTCATCCACGGTTTTTCTTAAAAAATCAATAATTATCGCTGAAAATTTGATATGTATTATGCCTAGATATATATGTTTATGCATATATGTTATGCATATATGTTCGAGCCTCAAGAGTCTTAATATTATAAACCATCCTCAACTACATTCATCCTTAATACAATATACTAAATGTTTATCGAGACAGTGGCGACGTCTCATAATCGCTGGAGGTGGCTGATTATGGCTGTTTCTATACCTCCAAAATACATTAAATTAATAATGACAGCTCAGGAGATCTTTTTATTGTTTTATTTATTTGTACATACTACGTCCCCTACAGGGGCTATCGCAGGAGTGGACATATACGAAATAACGTGGGTACAAAAAGACATAGCAGCCCAAAATGTGAACACCAAAGTTGAGAACATACAAAAAGCAACATTAGTTGGGTGCTTGGGAACAGCAAATAAACGGATTATGAATTAGATATGGCATATATTAATGTATTCCCGACATCGGCGAATTGTTTATGCAGTTATGCAAGAACACCTTTTCTCTGATCATGCACTATTGGCTAGAGAAATTAAGTTGCCGAAGGTGGCTTTGGTACTAAAATGAGCTCTTTTCGGATAATGTTTGGTGCTATACGCCCTGTAAGTTTTCATCCCATACCGATTATTGATTTTGTCAGTTCTAAACAAGCTCGGCTGCGCCGAATAACCTATACACGTAAAAATAGCCGTCACATAGCGACCACATCGTGGGAGATGAAACAGAACTTGAGTTCGTATGTATAAGAGTTAATAGGCCCGACAAAAAAAAAAAAAAAAAAAAAAAAAAAAAAAAAAAAGGACGCGGGACAGAATATGGTGCAACTACAACACTTGCTGACGTCTATGAATAGGTGGCGAATGGTGTCACTGCATGGAGGAAAATATGGCAAGACAGCAGCAAACTACTGTGTATGGATAATCCCTCTATTAAAGAAATCGGCTCGAAAAAAAGAACGTGAATGCGGACAGAGCTATAGATGTGACTCGTGAGTGGCCCACACATCACCTCTGCCCTACCTGTTCTAAATTGTCAAAATCGCAGATGGCCATGCGTATGCTCATCTTATAGGCATGTCGGGAGCGAGGCATCAGTGGAAAGGAAATGTTGCCTGAAAGTGTCGGCATTCCCGTGCGCAGAACTAAGGGTGCAAGAAATACCTGTGAAAACTTGGCAAACCAACTGCTAATAAACATTAAGCTGAATTTAAAGTTATTAGCATATTTCAACGTTATTTCGCCAATCAACAAAATTAGCATGCTCTAATAGCTTATTCTGCACCCAAGTATTAATCTGCATAAGGCTCAAACAGAATGAAAGAAATTACCGTAACAGGAATTGAATATTTTTTGTTACTGTCCAGTTAGTTGCTTTGCCGCGGTAGTATTTGGCCAGTGGAATCAGGGAATCAGTTACATTTTTGACCAAGTATAACTGCAATCGATTACTTTTGTGTAACGTCTATAAAGACTGACAACGCTTATACAGGGTGTACGAGCTAAATTGAGTCAAGGGGTAAAAAATAAAACATTTGAGATAGGCCAGGGAAACCAGTTGCATAGATCTATATGCAAATCCGCGTGGGAACCACAGGTAATTTATTGTTTTACAATTAATTAATTAGTAATTAAAATATTTTTTTAAATGCTTTATTGACCTTAGAAAAAAAAGTGATTTACAAAGTTGTAGACCACCTTCAGAAATCCATATTCCATTTATTTCCGATAAGAAATCCTAACTTGTGCCTTTTTTCCGAGCTGCAAAGAAAGCCCGCGAAATACGAAAGCTATCACGTGACTATATATATAGCGCATTCGCGCGTAGCAATTGTGGTGCTCCGAAGCGTGCATGGTTTGAGTGAACGAAATTATCTGAGGCCTTGACTAGACGACCCAGTTCGGTAGGCTGATATGTTGGCGATGGTTGCAGCGAGCACTGCTACTTGCAGCGTCACATATATGCGCCGACTGGCTGACGCAGATGAAGAAACCAACGCAAACAATCGGCCTTCCGTTCCAACGGGGCCGTGGAGCCAACCGCACCTAATTTCGTTCATTCAAACCACGGTTGACCGCAGCACAATTGTGACGCGCGGATGTGCCAGTTACGTAATTTTTTTTTTTTGTATTAATTTCGCGGGCTTTCTTTGGAATTCGGGAAAAAAAGCTACAGATGAGGCTTTCTTTACCGCAAACAAACGTAATGGGGGTTTCCGAAGGTCCTCTCCAACTTTACAACTCACATTTATTTTCTAAAGTCAATATCTAGTAATTTAGAAAAATAATTTTAATTACTAAATAATTAAAGGCAAAACAAAAAATTCTATGGTACGCAAGACGGTAGGTAGATCTATGCAACTTGTTCCCGGCCCTGTGCCTACCTGAAATGTTCAATTTTTAACCCGTGGCTAAAATAGCTTGGACACCCTGTATAACCCTCCTGCAGTCGTATACGCCATGTTTGCGAAAATATAAATGAGCCGACAGCTCGAGTCACGATTTTTTTTTTTTTTTTTCCCTTTTCGCAGGAGCTTATAGCTATACAACGGATGACGCGGGAAAAAAGGAAGGCACACGGGTTCCCTAATAATAGCCAGCCTGCGACGGGCAATGAGAAAATATAATTTTGTACTGTATACAAAGAAGGTCAGGTTGCAAGCCCAAAAACACGGACTAGTAAGCAGAGGGTGCTCTGAAAGCTATTTTACGTAGCTTCGTTACACAACAAAGCATGCTATTCCCCATCGTTTGCACACTGCCGGAATATAAATCAGTTCAGGCATGCACACCTTAACACAATCCATATCCAGGGGTTACTTGAACAAAACGCGTCACCAAGAAAGCATAAATGGGTCGACTGCGCAAGCATCTGCGTGCGCGGTTCTTAAATGGATATTTTTCCATCGAACGAGTCAGTCCAGTTGAATGTCGCAAGTATAAGGGCTCGCACTTACCTTTTTCCTCGACTGACCACCCGTGAGCTGAATCTCCTTCGACTGTATTTTCGTCAGGACTCCTTCCCTGTCTGAAAAAAGAAAGAAAAAAAGATGACCGAGACAAAGAAGGTAAATAAACAGAAAAGCAAGGCCCGTCGACAAGAGTGCAAAGGCGATCCGGCGCATGCGCAGACGAGCGAAGCAACAAAACATTAACAAACACGGCAGCTGCAGGGACTGCGTGTCCAGTTCTGCAGGTCTTCGGTGCTTTGGCGCCCTCCACCTCGGGCGGCCTGCATGTGTGTGTACTCGAGCGGCCGGTAATTACAACGGCAGCGAAAGCTCACCGGGGGTGCACTGCACAGCTTGAGCGTTCACAAGCGCGGCGGGAGCGAAAGTCAATGAATGGCCGAGAGAACTCGAGCGGGTGGACTGGAATCTGCCGCGGAGGGTGATGTATGGACTGGCTTCAAGAGGAACCGATACCGCCTGGAAAGTGGCGCTGACAGTTTTTGACCGGCCAGCCATTGCACGTCGGCTCAGTTGAGCCATATGAAGAGGTCATTCTGTAGTCTGCTGGCACGTATTCAATGCACATAACGAGCGGCCTTAGACGGAACGGTTCGAAAAGACACGTATATAGACACGCACCTGCCTGTGATTGCATTTTGCTATTTATGAGTGACTGAAAGCGCGAGCGCACGCACGAGCGTGCACGCAGCACGCACGCACGCACGCACGCACACACACACACACACACACACACACACACACACACACACACACACACACACACACACACACACACACACACACACACACACACACACACACACACACACACACACACACACACACACACACACACACACACACACACGTGCACGCGCGCGCACGCACACACACACACGTAAACACATGCACGCGCGTACGAGATATCCACCGGATGTTTTTTCTCTAGACAGTCGAAACTTTTGAGACAAAAGTAACTGGGTTTAGATTTATATTAGACCTGGCTATACTGAGCGCAACGGAGGACGCAAGGTAAGAGACAAAATGCTTAAATTGGTTCCTTTATTAGCTTTTTAAATTTGTATTTTAAGGGGCATATTGTATTTGCGGAAGGGTAGTTCGTCCTCCAAATAGTATAGCCGCGAAAACAAATTTTACTAAAATAATTATACTGCGTATTACAAAGGCCCACAAATGTCACCCTGAGCAGTTTCACACATAGCGCCTGTGACGCAGATTCCTCCTCCAAGAGGTTTGTTCCGACAACTGTTATTCCCTGAGGTGAATTTTGCTTCCGCTGCCTCATTGATAGCCGTCGCGTCGGTATCCCATTCTGCGCAGTCATAGCGCTTGTAGTCCGACCTCAAAGCGCGCACTGGCACCCTTCAAAAGAAAAATTAAAGGTTACTTAACGTAATTAGTTGATTGGGAAACTAATTAAAGCACTTTGCTTCGTACCTAGTGTCCGCCGTAGCCCACAATATAGCCTGAGGGCTAAAATAAATCTGAACCTAGTTAGCTTTGCGATAAAATTTTCGACGGTCTAAAGAAAAAACACCGGATATACACACCACCCACGGCACGAAAATGGAGCGAACGGAGAGGTTAATCAGGGTAACTATAACGCACTGTATTGTGTGCATACATGCAGGATGCCTTTCATTTGGTGCGCAAATTGCTTTTTGATTTCAGAACAAGATGCACACTGCAGCAGATAAATGCAGTCTATATTTCAGTAAATTTCACTGAAGACTGCAACATATCAGTCGTCACCAGACGAGTTTTGCGTATGGAAATCCTGGTTCATACCGTATTCAGCATCCATACACTCGGAAGTCTTTCGCTTTTCTGTCAGCACTTCGCCAATCCTATCTGGCACGTACTTTAAGAGTTATTTTATTTCTGGTAGCTCGATGAAAGATTACGGGTCTTGATGGGAGGAGCCTGTTTGGGAATGTCAACACGTATCGCGCTTTTCTGCTTTTGTTGCAAGACACTGGCGAGCGACGAGGCGAGTATACATGGGCCAAGCCTCTCTGGCGTCCGGTCTTCTTTCTGATTCCTCTCTTATCGGGCGGCCCTGTCTGAATGCACCTAGCCAAGCAGTCGACGCGGCTTGCATGACGGCGTCGCACGCAAAGAGAATTTATATACGTGCACTTTCGTCTGACCACGTGGTCAGGTCTGTTCTTCGCTTCACTGTTCAGTATCCGATGCGGGGGCCCACACTCGAGGTTTCTTCCCTTTATCTTGTCATGGCACACAGCGCGTCGACGTACCAGTATCTCCTTTCAAAACCACTTGATCCGGGCTTTTTAAAAGGACAGTCTACAGACTTTTCTGACTATTTGTTTCTGGCGTCATTTGAAACATCCTTTCCCATATTAACGAATATCCCGCTGTGGCGCCGAGAACTACACCAGAACATTTTAATATTTAAATTTCCCATGTGTATATATATGGTCTTGTTTTCTCAGTATGTATAGGCAGCGTCCGCGAACCATGACGTCGAGGACAGGATTAATCGTGCTCACTGAAGTGCAGAGAGCGAAGATAGAAAGCAGGACAATAAAGATGATCCATAAATTTCATCACAACTGTAATTGGAGCGACTCTGGTAAGCTTGATGAAATGAACTGAATAAGTAAACTAAGCAAAGCCTGATATCTATCGTTTATACCAAAAACCAGTTTTCTTTTTTTTTTCTTTTCTTTTCTTTTTTTTTTTTTTTCTTTAGCAGTGCTACCATTGGGACGTTGATCCGCGGAAGAGCGGCGCCGTCGATTAGGTTATTTATTTTCTTAAACATCTTAAAAGGCCACGAAACAAGATTTGAACAATACAAATAATTGTCACTTATTTATAGAGAGTTAAACAGGCTACCTTAAGTTGACATGATCAAAAATATCTAAGGAAAATAAAACCGCGGCAGGTCCAGGACTACCTGAATGGTGTATATGAAACGCAGTACATTCACTTCAGACGCCCAATGCATCTATCTATACATAATGCTAATCGCAACAACGGGGCACAGCATGGCGCTATACAATCCGCTCCGGTTGCACTTTATTGGTCTTCATTGACCAATTTAAAATATTTTCTAGCCGATGAGTTCTCGTTGTATGTCATGCTCCGAGATCTGCCAATTTATGCCAATATTTTAAATTATATTCTTCTCAAACCGTAGACTGTCCTATTCACAGCATGCGGGAATGCACCCACTATACTTCCAGCACTCCGTCAAAATGCACAGTTGGTATATATATTATATATTTGGCGCATCAACAACATGGAGCACATCAACCTTGGACGAAGTGGAGCCATAGTTTCGACAAAGTTGAGCTTGCTTCGGCCACGCGTGGTGTAGTAACATGGAGATAAATAAAAAATAATTGGTACGCAGTCGCGTAACTAGCTAATATTAGCGTCGTTGGTTGCTGTTAACGCAGCATTACGTTTAGCAGCGCTCGCAGACACGTGGTCTGCTGACAGTACAAAGGTGCTGCGGAAAACCTGTAAACATTACTCAGCACAAAAATCAAAAAGAAGAAAAAGGCGAAAGACAGCCAGGATGATGTATGCGGCAAACAACGGCGCGTAAACCATCGATAGGTCGTGCGAACAAGCAAAAAAGAAGGAGAAAAGAATTAACCATGCGACGTGTCGACGCCCATGCATGTACAGACATCGGGCACATTTCCGTGGCTTGTCGCACTGTCCGTCGTGCTCCATTAATTGCGGCGGCACAAGTCCCCTGACGTGCGCTCGCCACGCTCCCGTGACGCTAACGGCAGTTTAATAGTCTTTTGGGGCGCACATTAAATGGCCTTGCGAAGACGTGCGTCGAACGTTTCCCGACGTTGGCTGCGAGTACAAACGTATATACGCGCTTTTGTCGTACATCCTCCTTTCCTTTTTTTTTTTTTTTTTTTTTTTTTGTTCCTTTCTTCGGTCGCGTATACGCCGAAGTATACGCCCACACACCTTCGCGGCGCACGCGCTCAACGCCGAGTGTTGACGCGAGCGTAGCTGCATACTGATACGGGTGGCGCTTGCAACTCATCGACGAAGCCTGTGCACGTGTTTTTGGGCTTCGCGTATACATGACGCACTTGCACGCTTGTGCAAAACATTCTTGCCACGATGTCGACGCTTCGTAAGGTGCAAGCGAAGCCCACCACTTAAACAAATGAGGCACTGAAAGCGGGGACATTTTTGCATGATTTTGGAAAGTACGTGAGGGGGGGGGGGGGAATAAAAATAAAAACAACAACAAAATCGTGTCACTCGTTCCCTGTTCAACGCACCGGGGCAGCGAGTGTAAAGTAGTACGTGCGTATCGCACGTGTCTTTGCATGTAATATATAATGCCAGTCTTTATATATAGTGTTTTAATATATATGCTTAATATATATAGATAGATGTATTTATTGAAAGGAAAAGGCAGAGAGGTTGGCCCGAATAATTCAAATCTGGCCTGCTACTCTGCACTGGGGAAGGGGAAGGAGAGAAGAAAGAAGGTCATGATGGGTGACGATGTGGGAGAAGGCATATGAAATATATATGTTTCACGCATTGCATGCAGCCTAAAATACAGCGGCGATATATGATACGCGTTCTTTGGTACTGTGAAAATATATATATTAATCCACGCCGTTAAAGGAGGATGTGTCGAGCCCAACGTTTTTCTCTTTGCTTTTTTTTTTTTGTATGAGTTTTTTGTATGACAATAAGGCACTTGGAGTCTATTTATATTTGAAGGATATAAATAGACTCCACTGCATGCTATATGCTTAAAACAATATGACTGCATGTTTTTCATTTCGCTCGCTTGCGACTCGCGGAGGTCGTGCGACCGTTTTGGGGGAAAAGCGACTGTCGCAAATGGTCGCATTGGTCGAAAAGCAACAGTCGCGGGCCGTTCGACCACTGCTCGATTTTCCAGTTTTGCGACTGCTGCATGTTCGCAAATCCGTAATCAATCATCGGCTCAACTGAAGTGAGCTTAAGGTAACTCAATGTGGGGAACAGTCAAGATAGACAAGATGTGGAAAGCGACCCGCAGGTTGCATTTGCGGAAGTGTGAACATCGGTCGCGTTGCGCGGCTCACTGGTCGCGTGCGACAGCCGGTCGCTCACCCTTGCGATTCGCAAGTGTAACTATAGCAGTACATTGGAAGCATTACGTCTGTCCTACAAATTTGGCTTGGTCCTGTTATAGCCACAGTATCTGTATTTTTTCCCAAAGAAATGTACTGGAGTTTAAAACTGCATTTTCAAACTTCCGAACAAACCTAATTAAAAGCATGGGCCCCATCGAAAACATTGATTGCTGAAAAGTGTGTCATATATAGTACTTCATAACAGTCGGCCCCCTCGCTATCTTACGTTCAAAACGTTTGTGTTCTACAACGGCAATCCGGCTTTCGGCCGTCCATTGGTCAGGAAGTTCACAGCCGGTTTACCACTGCCGACAAGGAAAGCATGCAGTCACCCAATAAGCAGCGTTCTGCCATCGCGGCCAATAGTATTTCCCCCACTTCTAAGAGGTTATGCGAGCCTCTGCTCCACTTGAATGTACACCCCGGCCATGCCTCTATACGGTAGAATGTCCCGTAATTAATCCTGACCCTGTTACGTACCCACTATGGCGTGCTCTTAAACAACGCCACGTCCACTACTTTCACGGCAAAGGTTTTACCTCACCTGCTTGCCCAATTAATCGTTTGTGGCACCCACGAGGCGTTAAACCTATCACCCTGCTTGAGCAGACGTCAGTCCATATACAAAGGCCGTTGCATGATAAAATCTAGATTAGTTCAGTGATTGCAATCGCCAATGAGAATAATGGTTATCTGGGTTGCTTCTGCTGCTGCCACACAGATAGTTTATGATGCAGCGTCCAAAAAATGAAACAACCAAAAAGAAAGCTCTTCACGATATTACCTTGCAGTCTGAAGGGCGTAGTCGTCGTGTACAAACACTTGGTACGCCGGACTCGCGCAGGCCAGTTTTTCGGCGCCCTCAAAGCGTGAAACGTATACGCGTATAGGTTTCCACCGCGTTTAAAATTATGAGCGCGTTCCGGTGAGCTCGCCAACAGCGTTTTCCTTAGCAAAAAAGTGGTACAGTGTGGCAGGTATACGAGAGCGAGGAACACACGCAGCCTGCATGTGCGCACAAAATAAAGCTCTGAAAAAAAAAAAAAAGGAAAAACAAAAAGAAAACGGTAACGCGCATTAAAGTTTTATGGCCGCATGTGTAATCAGCCCTCGTACACCGCAACCACTTTCGCTGTTTTTGTTTTTGAAACAACAATAACACGGACGGTGCCATGCAGGTAATTAAAATTAGCACATGACGGCATAAATTCTGCGCGCAACCCTTTCCGAATAATTAACGAAGCAAACATGGGGCGTTTTTCAGGCCCAGCCTAAATACGGGTGGTGACATGAAGGAGGTGTATATCGGTAATCACAGATTTCAGGACTATATGCAAATTCACAAATAAACACACAATAATCATCATTCGCGGTTCTGGACTGCATCAATATGCATAAATTAATCGCCGGAGATTTGCATAGATGTTATGTATATATAGACTATATATCGTCGGTACATCAACCGCTATACCAGAGTGAAGTTTTCGTTGTGCGTATATATGTATGCGTTGACGCACAGTCCATCGAGGAGAAATAAAATCAGCGCTGGATGAAATATGCGCAGCGCATATTCATGGTGAAACTTATCTATCATCCTCCCTTTTATACAGTCACGAATCCCAGTCGTGGAACCTACCTGTTCTTACAAGTATGAAAACGGTGTTGTTTATGAAATGTGGTTGAAGCATTTATTATGAATATTTCCTCCGCAAAGGTGTGTCGCTGTGCTTACGTAAGCATGATTTTGAAAGATTCATTGCATGGTGGTTACCGATTGGCTGAAGAAGCATTAGATAATGCTTCGTTATGAACTCTCGGATTGAAACCGTTATCGCCACGGAGCAAACATGTGATCAGACTTATCGATGATTCTTACAGCCCGGGGCATGTATAGTCACCATATAAACGAGGAACGCCTCGTACTGTACAGACAGCAAAACAGCCTCTAGTCATGATACCGTTACACTCTTCCGGTGTTTACGCGGACATAATACACTGAGCCATTAGCATCCCTGCTAAGGAGACAACAATGTCGCCAGTATATAAAGGAGATCGACGCCTGAGGGCGCGTTGCTGTGAGGCCCGAGGGAAGCAATGCTGTACATACACCACGCGAGGGCACCGGTGATTTCCTTTGCTGCGCTCGCTGTGTGTGCGTTGAACAGCACAGCGAACAAAAAAAGCGGCTGAGAAAAAAAAAAAACAAAAAAAAAATCCAAAGGCAATGGTGGCGCAGAGAGCAGAGAGGAATTGACGCGACAAGTCTCTCAGGTAAAGAAAGAAGAGGAGGACACGACGCGCCGCAATCAGCCTTCAGGCATGGATGATGCGGCGCCGCTCTTCCCGACGGCATTCTCCGCTGTTTTCCACTCTTTCTGCAGGGCCCAAAAGGGAAAACACCGCGCGGCCCGGACAAAGAAGCCTCCCACGCAACGAGTGAGCGGGTGCAGTGCGCTATCTGGTTCCGGAGAGCGTGTTGTACATAACAGCGCCTGTTTTGCTGCTGCTACCGCTGCAGCTCGCGCGTTGGTCGCCGCAGGGAAGGGGAAATACGTATAAGCAACCAGGTGTATACGCATGCTTCATTCATTTTTTTTTTTTTTTTTCCTGCATCGTCATGTTGTTCCCCATGCATTTCTTTCCAGCGTATACCTGTACTAAGCAGCTCACCTCCCGTAAGTGCATGCTCGTTCCTTCTCTCCACCACCTCCCACCCTTTCTCTCTCACTCCGTCTCTGTCGTTCTCACGGCAGGAATGGACGTTTCTTGTAGTGAGCGTGTCTGGACATGGGTGTTCTTGCTTCACATCCCTCAGCGCCACAGCAGCAGCAGCGGCGGCAGCGCGCTCGGCGAACAACAAGCGGGAGACCGGCCGGTCGGCACCACCGCCAATGATGATCTCGTGTCGCCAGGAAAACAGCCGCCCCTTAATGACGCTCTCGGACCGAGATGCTTGATGCTCGCCGCCAACATCGTCGCCGCTGCTGGTATCTCTCCCACGAGCCGGTCGTCTCGCGTTTGTGTGTTTGCGCGCATGAGCTAGAGATCTGTCGACGATTCCTTCCGTTCCAGGGGTTCCCTCGCGGCGAAGACGCACCCGCTCCTACAGGGAGCGAGAGCACATGTACTGCGCGTATACCTCGAGGCACGCAGAACTCTCGTAGTGGCAGAGAAACGAGAAAAAATACGATGTTTGAAGGCGAATAAGAAAGGCTCTCGATCTTTCGCTATATTCCTTTTTCTGTTATTTTTCATCCCGAAGATTCGCGTTGCGTGCTCCCAGGTCATATTCCCATTCTTCCGATGAGGGCAGCCAGAGCAGGAGCCTTAAGAGTGCCCTTGGGCAGGTAAACACTGAAAGAGAGCAAGGAGACGGCGTATAGTGCATTGATGACGGAATCAATCGACTCCGGTATACGTCTCGGGAAGGGCAAAAGCGAAATTCAATCATTTCTAGGGTAAGGAGGGAGGGGGGGGGGGGGGGGGGTCGATTTAGGAGGTTTTTTTCTTACGTTTCACTCAGAAGAAAAAAAAAAGGCAATTCGTGGTTAACGTGCCGCCAGCAGAGAAAATATAAAGTGGAAGCGAAGCAAAAATAGTACCTCGTGAAGTCTTGAAAAGCGGGAGGCGGCAGTCACGAAGAAGAGGATGAATGCGGAATAAACGGCGTACAAACGGTATGCCGCGAAACGCTAACTATCTTCTTGATCGCTCAAAACCACTCTTTTTTTTTTTTTTTTCTTGCTCTCGCGTCACGCATACAGCAGCAATGTGGAGTTGCATCTGTATTCCGCTCATTATAGCGAGACCGACTTCAAGAAACCTTTGTTCTGGCAGCGTCTGCGAGCGGCCATGTTTTTGTATTTTATGACGTTGCGGGTAGCTCAACATATTGTACAGAGCGTTCAAGCCCGACATGAATCTATTAAATGCGGCAGGAATGTGAGCGCGATTCGAAGCCGGGACCACCCTGAAGTAGATCGAAGATTATACACGGATGACGCAACACTTGAACGTGAGCGGCCATTTTAAAGTGGAACGATTTCGCTATGTCGCAGTCGCAATCTGAGCCCCAACTCGCATAGCATAAAAAAAAAAAAAACAGAAAAAAGCAAACATCGAAAGAAGCATCGGACTCAACCAGGAAGTAAGAAACGCTCGTAATGATTGCATAGATTTTTGAATGCGCTGTCGTAACAACTAAAATTCTCCTGTTATAAGCATGCAGCGAACTTTCGGTGACGTTATATCTTCCTATGTAAATGGCACGTGCTTACGGCGATTATGACGGCGCGTGATGTATAGACCTGTAGCTTGGCGAACAGTCTGTCATCATTATTCGGCGCGAATGTGCGGTATATAGCTCCGTTCAAAGCCAAATTATCAAGCACGGCAAAGAAGGTGTGGCGATTGACCGATTAGGTACGTAGTTTGTTGAACAATGCCTTGCAAACCAGATCGGTATAAAATGTAATAACGAAAGATACTGCCTTCTCTCTAAACAAAATATAGCGGCTATACTAAACGTGCAGCTTACCTACAGCGATGTACACAAAATATTTCAGAGACCAGCACATACGAGTGTCGACACATCGGGAAGAAAACGCTGTCATGAAGACCAGTGGCTTCATATCTTTTGCCAGGTGTCTTCTATAGAAAATATGCGACGGTCGTGGCCCGCGGGCAGCATCCTGCTTTCTTGTTTTACGTTCTGCAGGCCCAGACATTCATCTCGCCAGACACCAGAAACGCAGATGAGTGTATATTAAGGCCTTTCACGAGGCACTGGCAGGCAGCGATTTCACGATGCCTTCAGCGTTCAAAAATGCATTACCCGCGAGCAGCAATAATTTCTCAAAACAAGGCCTTCGCACCGTCCGCGTGCACGAAGTTAGCCTGGGTGCGCAGGCATGCTGTTGGGCGCGCGCATAATAGTTTGGAATACCCTTCCCGGGCCGGATCAGCGTCGCGGAGTGCGCGACCTGCGCAACCCTGCAGCCTGGCCTTTGCGTCTAGTTTTTCGGGCGATGCAAACGCGCATGCAACGTCGCGTTGCCCACACACATTGAAGCTCGGCTTGACGGAGTGCTGCTTCCTGGAGGCTGCATTAAACGATCGGATTACGCTGTTCTGGAGCCTCGGAGTGCTGGGGCCGGAGAGGTGAAGTCGAAAGCCATGTTTAGAGAGCTGAGGCGATGACCGTTCTCGCCGGCTGCTCGCAAGGACGGAAACCATCCCACAATTACTCGGGCATTCTCCTCCAGGGGGTGCCAACGGAGCACCCCCTCTCTTCCCCCCCCCCCCCCTTCCTTCCCCTCTTCACTTCTCTTGTCCGCCTTGCTCAAGCTCAGTGAGCAGCCGGAAAGAGCGGAGTCAAGGTGCGGAGGCGCACAAGAAGGGGGGTGCGAGGGTTGCAGAGGGCTAGACGGAGCTGCGTAGACTTCTTCCACACTCAACGGAAATGTGCGCGTCCACCGCGAATTAAAGACGCTGCCGCCGCTCAGCGGCTGGTCGCGAGGGAGCGCGTGATTTCCTTGAACATGTATATATACATCATCGTGGCCGCTGGAATGCGTCGGTGTAAAGGGGGGGGGGGGGGGGGGGGGGGAGGGCGAAGCAGTACCTGCGTGTTGTTGTTCCGTGTGCGTTAAGTGGAGAAACTATTTTGACACCGTTACGCCCATAAGCGTAAGTTTTCGACGCGCTATATTTCACATAATTAATGATGCGATTTCGCAATATTGTATTGTATTACGTGCAGCACAATACGGCGCTGCAGATCTGCAGTATGCGACACGCCGTGTTACGCTGCATGTAATCATGCTTTGCGTACAAGTTCTGGGAGTCGAACGCGTCAGAAATGATTTAGGTGTGTGTAGGGGCTAAGGGGAGGGAGATGTAGAGGAAACATCTTAATAGAACACAACTACCTGTGCAAGCAAGGAAAGCTCTGACGAGTTTAATAGGAGCCTGTGCGTTGAGATGCTGCAGTGCAGTGCATGCTCATGAAATAGGGTGAGTTAGAGCTGGAATTTGAGGCAAGGGTTGGTGACGGCAGTTTGGCAGCAACACTTAATATTTTCTGGGCATTCGGCTATTACGGCAGTGGCCGAGCACGCGAACGTAAAAGGGAAGATTTCTTTTTTTAACAACAACCATGCATACCACTAAACGACCATAACGACAGGTAATAACGAACAGCTATATTAATCTCTTTAATGGATTGCATTGACTGCAGGTTACACCGGTCTGTGTTAACTTATTTTCGGGGTTATTGATTTTCTTCAAAGTGGGCATCGCGGTCATTTGAATGTGAAATTTATGCTGCGTCTGTCCAGCTAATGACGCCATCCCAAATCCCTTTCGGTTACGATTTTGGGAGTCTTAGGTGATATTTTCTTTAACTACGCCAACATTACGCCAACATAAAAAAAATTATTTGCGGAAGTTATATTGGCTATATATAGTAGCGAATGTATTGTGGGGAAGTTAGGATGACATATATAAACATAAAAGCTAAAGAAAAACGCCCGCTGTATTCCTAGAATTTGTCGCCATGATATTCAGCAGTCGTGCCGCAGCAGTGCCAGATGAATCAGTGCGTTTCTCAGCGGCGTCTATAGAAGAAATGCCGGCCCGAAATAACAGGAGCTTCCACCAGCGATTGCAGAAATTGTTAAAGGACAGAGTACTTCAAAAGCGAAGAAAATCCCTTCCAGAGCGTACACCAACGGCAGTCATGAATGAGTATAGTCAGCTAGATAATTAACCAATGCATACTAACTGACTGTGACTGCACGGTTAGTCACGATGGCGAGTTAGGCGCCACGGAAAAGACCAACAAAGTGTCGCTCACTAATTCCTGCAGCTCGAGCAGATCTCGTGATTTTTCTGCACAAAACCAAAACTGAGTCAATAAAGCATCAAATAAGCACCGCGCAAAGGCATCGCTTTCTGATGATTTGTTGCAATGATTCAGTTCAGTTCAGGCGTTCAGTCGTGTCCGACTCTTCGTGACCCTATGGACCATGTCACGCCACGCTTTCCGGTCTCTCACTATCTTCTTAACATCACATAACTTCATCTGCAGTGCCTCGAGGATGCCATCTAACCATCGCGTTCGCTGCCTACCTCTTCTCCGGCGACCCTCCGGCGGCAAATTCATGACCTGACTATTGCACCAAGCCAAGCACTTTCGTTTGCTTCGTTATTTCCATATTACAATTAAAACTGATATACAGAGTGATCTTCAACTATGAGTGCATACACGCCGCTATTTACGAAATCGAGGTTTTGTGTAGGCTCCACCGCTCGTCATGTGCGTCAGTTCAAAGTTTATTGCTCATAAACTAACACGCTCATTCGCGCATGCTCACAAAGAGCGCAGAAAATGTACACGTCACATGGACACCTCTGTTGTTACGCTATAGAACATTTTAGTCAGCGTGCCATATACTATATCCAGTCTTTCTATGTTGCGGAAAAGAGGAGGGATCGCTCCTCTTTCTTGGAGTATAGAAAAGACGAGACCTATACACTTGTATTTTCAGTACCAATGCCGATAAAGTTGCCTTCCATGCGTAGCAGAGCACTCCACGTTGATTTGGAGCACCGCGGGGCTCCTTGAGGCACACACAGGAATCTTAATATAGGCTATGCGGGTGCTTTCGTGTTTCATTTCATCTCCGCTGAGACACCTATACGGCCCTGCTGGCATAGTAAAACTCGCAACTGGTGACATCGTTCTCAACAACAGGACACCAAAGTCACTGCGTCAACTACCTGTGCACCGACGAAACATCCAAGTTGACACAAAATCGTGATCAGAAATCATGCAGTTTTAGGAGTGAGCAATCACGTACAAGGTAGCTTCTCAAAACAGCAACTCTTGGCACCCTTCCTCACTTCGGTGCCGTTACTTTCTCAACCATCACCGAATAATGCAAAAACAAATATTTACTAATTGAAAATATCACTTCTGATGCCCCTAAGAAAGTGTATTTACAAAAATTACATGCAGTATATATATATATATATATATATATATATATATATATATATATATATATATATATATATATATATATATATTAAAGTTTATAAAAACAAAATACATCTGCCCATTTCTGAGCAAGTTCGGGCAATGAAGAATAGGTAGCGAGTCGTATACATCATCGAGCAACCTTCTAGCTAAACGATCCAAACTAGCAGATAAAGCTCGCGAGGAACGTACCTATACTGTACCATTATTCATTTGTTAAGGAGAGCAACAAAACCACAACGCTGCAGAGTATTCTCGGGAGAAAAATTGGCGTCACGAGGATAACTTTAAGGACTCCTTCCCCTCCCGAAAAAAGTTTTGGGCAGCTCTGGCTGTCTTCCTTCATCTCTGCACTTGTTCTTTCCTTTAAGATTTCTTTTGCTCCGTCCTCTTGGCGAGTGCGCACCCGCGTGCGCTCTGCCCACGAACCAATTTCACGGAAATACCTCATCTTGGCAGGTGAAAACTGCGCTTCCCGCCCGCTCCACCTCGATGCCATTATGGAGCACGATCTTTGCGCCGCCGTCCTGCAGAGTCAAATAAAAGGAAAGGAGGAATGAAATAATTTAAAAGAAAAAAATTAACCAGGTAACGGGTTTAAAGGAGATATATAGAAGAAAAGGGGGTCGTGAAGGGGCAAAGGCGTTTGACCCGTGCTTGGCCGTGTCTCATCGGACTCGGGTATAAAAGATGGTCCGCGCAGAACAAATAATAAAATGAGAACGTGCGAATGAATCGTATAACTCAACTGTCTTCGCGTTCTTGTTCGTGAAAACTGAAATTGATGGCTCCAATCTTGAGCTCGTTATTTATAGGTAGTTAGGAGGGGCAATGAATCTTGCGATGAAAAGGTGGCACGTACCGGAATTATGCACACCCATCGATATAAGCGTAGTCAGCCGCGCGAATAATGGTTAATAGTATACACGATGGTTGTGTTCAATTGAAAGATTGAGCAAGAAGGCGAGCTGTTGTTAGGCACATAACTATTCAGAAATCGAAGTAATCGAACTCTGCAGAAATCACATAAATTCGATGTGGGAATGGTACGCGACTGCACTGCAGCAAAACAGTTCGTGCTAACAGGAACAGTAGCAAACCTTCAAGCTGGGCTTGTTAGTTTAATTTTCAACGTACTTTTTGCAGCGTTTCTCTTCGTGGCCTCCTCAAGCGCTGCAGAAATAATTTAACAACAGGGACAGTGTTAACGTATTTGAAATTCGATAGAACAGATTTGTTCTTCTGCTTCAATGCTTAGAACAATTCCATTAATGTGATCAAGTTTTTCACGACAGCATGCTACTGGTTTCGTGCCACTAAGGCTGTTACAAGAAGCGGGATACGAACATATAAGATAGCGAATGTTCGATTTTGCCCTCTGTCGCCTATATGGGGCAACATAAATGCAGCAAACGAATTCGCATTCGGCCTCAGGACGAGATTCAGTCAGTGCTCTCCACGTTGCGAGATCTAAAGAGCTTTCGTGATATAGGGCGCTATCTCCAGGGCACTAAATTTTAGGGTTTCTTTACGACGGCCTACGTTTCGTACACATCGTCAAGCCCGCAGCCAAACAGCTGAGAAACGACGACAAAACAAAAACTACGACAGCGAAGCGCAAGGCTAGAGCTGCTGACGCTCTTGAAAAGTGAGGAATGTTTTTTTCCGGAAAGGCCGTAATTCATGGCCGTTGACGCCGACGACGACACGCTGACTTTTGTACAACTCGGGACACGGTTACGAACGAGCAAGCAACCCGGTCTCCGACGTTTTATGGCGCGTACTTCCTGGCAGCGTGTGCGCTCCGAAAGAGCAGCATCGACCAACCAGACGGCCTTCTTTCGTTCCCTTTTAAAGAGTCGCGTGTACATTCAGACAAGAACGAGACATGTTTCAAGCGCTCCAAAAGCGTCCGACGCAGACACGCGTCGCGGACGTCCAGTCAGCCAGCGAGCCAACCGTGCAGCCAAGAAAATCGTTTCCCAGGGCTGCCGAGCGGTGGCGCCGCTAGCGCTAGCGCTGCGTTCTTTCTCTTCGTTCCTTGCGACGCGCGCGCGGCGCATCCCTTCCACCCAGCCGGCGCCGGCGCTGTTTTCTTTCGATGTTCTCGACATAGCCCGAACAAGCTCGGTGCAACCAAGAATAAAGGAGGAGAGAAGCAGAAGAAGCGGAAGGGAGAGGGGATAATTAAAGATGAGGAGACCGCGGCGGTGTTGCCCGCCGGCACAGACCTCAGCCTCCGGACAAACCACGCCCACTGCGCGTCCGGTGCGTGCAGACGTCAGCCGACCAATCGCGGCTGTCAGCTTTCAGAGTGAGGCGCCCTGCAGCGAGGCTAGAAAACCTCGAAAGAGAGAGAGTGAAACTGTCTCTCGCTCTCCAACACCTTCTCTCGGCCACGTGGAAGGGTAGAAATAGAACGCAGCAATAGAAAAGAAAGTTTCTTCGGCGGCAGCCGGAGGACTACGCGCGCCAAAGAAGTGACGAAGAAAAAAAAAAAAAAATCCCAGCGAAAAAAAAAAGAAATGCAGCCGTGTAGAAGATGGAAGAGTGGGCAGGAAAAATGGCGCTTTCCCTCGCTAAGCCTCAGCGAGACGCGTGAGGAAGCTAAGAAAACAAAAATCAAGTTGGAACGCAACCTCGAAACAAAGAAAGCAAGCCGGCCGATGCGAAGAAGTAAGAAAAAGATTGAGGAAGAAACTTTCGTCTTTCCCTCACGTTCACCGTGTGCCTTGCACTTAAAGCAGGCTATTTGTTACTACTCGGGAAAGCCGGGCCAAAGTCTTCTCGACGTATACGCTGCTCTTTTTCTTCTCCCTAGCGTCTTTCGGCGTGCCTCGACGTTGGCTTCATTTATTTATTTATGTATTCCCCTCGTATTCCTTCGGGCTATCGACTTCTTTCCTGGGCTTTGCTCCAGTCGCTCACTCTTCTCTACTTTCTTTCTTTTTTCCCTTGTTCTTGCTTCCAACTTGATTCCGCTCGGCATGCTCCATTTCTTTCCAGTATTTTTACTTTTCTCATTTCCCAACTTCAGGCAGGACCGTCCTTCCTCCGACACTCTTTCCGACGGCCTGCCACCAGTCTTGAACATTTCTTTTTGACTGCGTTTTTCCTCGGGGCTGGTTCGGCTTCTGCGCATGTTGTTGCCCTGCCCCGCCAACCAACTGGGGGCATTTCACCTCTTTTCAAGTTGCAGTCACACTCTTCTTCCTTTCCGTTCCCCTTAAACTTTCTGTTCCTCCTTTTCATTGCGCACTGTTTCGATTGGGACTTGCGCGGCCAGTGTCGTTACTTTCGCTTAGTTTCCATCTCAGTGGCGAGCTCCCTTTGATTCGGCACTGCCTTACACTTCGGCCTTCTTATCCTATCCACGAAGTTCCCCCTCATCTTTCCTGGCTCCATCAAAAGGTTAAAAAAAAAAAAAAGAATGAAATAGGGCTCGCTGAATGACCTTTCGGCGCCCCCTAAGGCAAGGCGCCCTGAAGCAGCGAACAAACACTGAAGACCTGCGGGCGGGTGGCAGCCGTATATTATTTTACGCGCATACGATGAATGAATCTCGGAGATGGCGAATAAAAGGCGGCGCTGCGTATAGCGCGGAAGGCTTGATTGGAAGCCGCGTGTGTGGCTTCACTGTGGACTGCTGACATTAATTGCGAGGAGCGCCTGAATTATTTCCGACGTCCGGTGCATTCTGAGCTTTTTTTTTTTCTCGCATCCTTGAAAGAGGATCGTCTTAGGAAAACTAAAGAAAAAGATAGCATTTAAGAGAAGCAGAAAGCATTTGCGTTGGTCCCTAGGTTGCAATGAGTTTGCGTAAATACGACGGGTGAAAAGGCGAAAGGCGAAAGTAGCGTCCGGGGCGCTTACTCAAGAATCGAAGGACACTGAAAGAACATCTCAAAGGAGCTTCGGGCTGACCTCGCTTTTCAGGCAAACAGTCCTTCGCATGTCATCCTGTCGCTATAAATCTTCGAGAAGGTGCCTTACGAAAGAAGGAATGCATGTTCAGCGGATACGTGGCAGACACTTTTCTGTTTTCCCAATGCTTATATATGTGCAGATATTAGGCGCCAGCCGATGTAGTCGGTTGGTTTTACAAACGCTATACAGGCATGTTTTCGGAAGATACTTGCGATAAACGAGCGCTGATTACGGATCTTTAACAAAGGCGAAAAAAAAAAAACACTTAAGTCCTTACGGATAAATACACCGAAAATGACTTTGCCTTTCAGCTGTCAAAGGTCAGTTACAAAGAAAAATAAAATCGATAGACGCAGCAACCTGTTGACAAGCGGACAGTTATTGGAGCACATATGTCTACAAAGGCTGTGATGCATTCGCTGCATTGTCGCGCCTGGTTTTAAGCAACTCGGACGTTTACGCCACCTTTCTTGTAATATACATGCGCTGAGCATCGCTACTGAACTTTAAGCACTCTCAAGCTACTAACCACCGAGTCCATTTATCCGCGGAGCAACGCGAAGAAGCCATGAGCAGAGACAAATCTCGTGCACGTCACGCAAAGGATATAACATTAGGCAGCAGGCGCGAAGAATTAAGCAACTCTTCGAGCTAGAGCTGCAGAAATTTATCGCCCTTCAGGAGAATCCGCTTGACATCAACCGTGTTTATTGGGCGCCATCATGAAACGCGCGCTCACACACTTTCTCCTCGCCCCCTTTACCCTCAGGCAGCAGCACATATTTCCAGCGCTTCACGTCTGGCGGCGCGCCGAGAGCGTCACTCGAGCCCCGCGACCTGTCCAGCTATACCAGCCTCGCGATCGAGTTCACGAAAGCGGAAACCGAGCGTCCAGTTCCAAAACGCGAGAAGGGGGCATTCAATTTGGCCACCCCATTTCTCACTGCCCACAGCGTATCGCGAAATCTTTTTGCAGTTCTTATTTTATTCGAAGGATTCGTTTTCACCTTTCTCCCCCTCCGTGCTGCCCTTCAGCCGGAGGCAGAAGGCCTCGAGGCGCCTGAGGCCTCACGAGCCTCCGGCGTGGACGGCATCTTAGCTGCGGGCCCATTATCGTACGTTTCCGCTCGCCACCACCGTCGCCGCGGCATCAGCGGCAGGAACAGCAGCAGCAGCAGTATAGGCGACCGGGATTCGTTTTCACCACATCTCTCAGCTGTCACACGGAGGGCTGAAAGAAAATACCTCCGGACTTGAGAAGCCGACGGGTCGGTCTGGGGGCGGGAAACGACCAGGCAGGGCGAAGTGACCCCCCCTCCCCTCCCCCTCGCACCTACCCCTCTCCCAACTATATCTCCTTCCTTCTCTTCTCACCAGTGTTGAAGGCGGTCGGTGCTGGGGGCAAGATCAAGAAAGCCGGGCTGGCATCAACAAGCCATGGAGTAGACCAGGCGACCGTGAGGAAAGGTGGCCCGGATGCTGTCGGCCGGCAGCCTGGATACGGCTTCGTCTCATAAAGGAGGGAACGAAGTATGATGTTTTGTTTGTGCTTTCTTCGTGTATATAGGTGACGTGCGCGTATATATATATTACATACTTGAGCAAGATAAAAAGAAAAAAAAGAAAGGAAGTAAGGGGAGGAGTGGTGAGGGGGGGGGGGGGGAGCTGGAGAGGCCGTAGTTGCAAGGAAAGAGTAATTTTACACAAGTCCGGCTAACCGACCACCGCGACTTCGAAGTTCATTTTTCGTAGCCAACGCGCCCACACGCTCATATGTGAGGTGTAAAGAGCGGGGTGTGAAGCTCGGGGAGGGTACCGGGCTCGCAGGCTGTCCACAGCGGCATCGTGCGCGGCACGTCTCCCTGCCTGCCCTGGCGATCCGGGCCGCACGGTGGTGGCTGCGGTGGCGGCCACAGGAAATGGCAGGATCAAGTAGCGCGTTGACACTCAAGTGGAAGTAAATAGAGCGCCCCCACGCGGGCGACGCGAACGCGTTGCTCAAGAAGGAGAAGAAGGAACGGGGAATAGAAAAATGAAAGTAAATGGAGAAACAAAAGGAGCGCGCGCGCCGTCACCGCTTATGGATAAATCGCGCGAGGAAATCGCAATTTTCTCTCGGCAATCATTTCTCCCCGCGAGGTTCCGCCTCCTCAGCTCTCGCCTAAGGGCACTCCCGCCTTCTCTCCTTCTTCTCCTCCTCCTCTTTTGCCAACCGTCGTCCATCCCCGGACTTTCACTGGAACACTGCACTGCCAACACTTTCTCTTCCTTCGCTCAATATTTTTTTCTTCATCTGGAGGGCCCATCTCTCTCTATCCCTTTCCTTCCCCTCTCGGCGTACTGCACACAAAGCTCGAGTGAGTGAGTATACAGAGGCAAGCAGTTTTTCTCTTAGCGTTGGGGGCCGTCGTTGGCGGCACTCTTGATTGCGCCGCCTTTGTTTGCGGCGCGTTTGTTTTGCGGGCGCCTCCCGCGAGAGCGGCGAGAAAAAGTCGGCACCGCTTTTCCGAACCATCTTTCGTCGTTGCCTCCAGCGCCTGCATGGGTGCCGACCCAGCGGAGGTTGCGGTTCCGCGTATAACTCACGCCGCGGCTCCGGCCTGAGTCCGCGGCTAGAACACGAGGCTCGGCGCGAAACGCAACAGGATACTGCGCCCTTTGAAGGGTATCGAAGGGTCGCGGTATTTGCCGCCCAGCCGGATGAGTTTCGGTATATGTCACGGAGAGGCCGCATTCGACGAAAGGCGGTTGCAACGTACACACCAGTGTCGTTGGTAATGCTGAGCACCATTTGTTGTACGAAGGTCCCAGTAGTGTAAGCAGCCGTTGCCATGGCGACCCGCTGTAGTCTCGATTTCTCAGGGCAGAGACGTCGTCCCTACTAAACAAGGTCTTTATCTCTCGACGAGTCTGTGGCGTTTTTGTGGACATGCTGCAGGGGTACGTATACCGTACGTATAGTGAGCTTTTTACAGCCGTCGGACATTCGTGCAGCGGGCTTTTCTAAGCCCAAAATGGCTTTTTTAATTCAGTTTTGAGTTGTACGTAAGGCCTGGCCATGCAGTGCCGAAGATTAGTGTAGAAGGCGATGATATTGGAGCAATTTTCTTCAATATAGTTAGCGATTGTTGACATACACGGGGGTACAAGCAGACTCTTTTGCAGCAGGCAAGGGAGCGGCAACAGTTTTATTTTGGAGCAGCTTTGGTGCAAGAAAAGTCTGATTTCAGAGCATGTTTGGAGTAATTTATGGTAGTTTTCGGAGCACTTTGGAGCATGTTTACGGTGTTATTAAATTCTACCAATTTTCTGTTCACAGCTACAATAAGTTCTATTTATTTTGGCCTCCAGTGGGGCAGACAAAAAGGTTCAAATTAACCTGAAGAAGAAATGGCCATGGGCAGGACATGTATAGTGCGAAGAGAGGATAGCCGAGAGTCGCTTAGGGCAACAGGTTAGATTCTAAGGGAAGGAATGCGTAGCAGGAGGCGGCAGAAAGTCAGCTGGGCGGGTAAGATTAAGATGTTAGGGGTCAAGTGGATGGCGCTAGCACAGGACCGGGTTAGTTGGAGTAATATGGGCGAAGCATTTGCCCTATAGCGGGCATAGTCCGGGTGATGATGATTATGGCGTTAATGATGAATTATGTAATGGGCTCGAAAAAATTGCCGAAACAGCTTTGCATTATAGTAATTTAATCTAATGAATGCCTGCAAGACAGCTGTCTCCATTTGAGATGAAACCCAGGTGAAAGTGACATTTTTAACCCCGTTTTGTCAAGCGCTTTTCTTTGCGAACACTGTAGCGAAGGTTGAAGGATTGCTCCAAAATCGTCAAAGTCCCCTTGTCTTTTCGCAGTGCGACTCATAGCCAGTACGAATGCATCTGTACAACACGGCCCTGTCGCGTTTTGGGGACGCTTCACCGCATAGTACACGATGAAGCACTGCGGCGAAGCGCACAGTGAAGTGAAACTGCGTGCGGCCAGCTGGAAGCAGAATGTGGATGTATGCGAGAGACTTAAGCGTATGGGTTGGAACGGCGTCACACTATTCCAAAACAAAAATAAAATAACAATGATGCTGCGAGCGGCGTCCGATGCGCGCGCCCACTCGCAACCACGGGATGGCATGAAGCAAAAGCGAATCCAAATCTAAGCGACTAAGCTTTGTTTCGGAAGTAGTGAACTTTGCACAATGTGCGCGGGCACAACTGTTACATACAATTCAGATTCAGGGAGGCCTATTTCGAGGTTCGCTGGGGGCGCATGTCATACTTGAACGTGATCCTCGGTCCGAAATACCCAGACCGAGCCCTCCCAAGTCCGAATTAACGAGCTCACGACGCCATATACACACATGGGCATTAGCAGGGATCACGCTTCTAGTTCAAATTATTCGAAGCTCTGAATTGACTTCGAGGGAGGGGGGGGGGGGGGGGGGGGGAATAGAGATTTAGTCCAAAAACTGCATGGAAATTGATTCTGTATCCAATTCGCCATAATTATTTGGGAGTGAAATGGATTTAAAGATTTTTTTTTTCGAGTTCACGAAAGAAACAGACGCAGCTACCATAAACAGTGGAATCGATTAGCTGCTATTAATTTCAATTCAGGAAGCCGCGTGCCACCAGTTTTTCATGATAGCCGCGGCGACAGCAGTTTTAAGACAAACACCACAAGTGAACTAAACTAACTGTCTTGCATGTGTATGCGGGTGCGTCCTTTTTGTGCGAGTGCTCAGTGTGCTAACAATAATACTAGTCTAAATTTGGCGTTATATATTTAGTATGGTCAATGACTGCGTAGATTGTCATTTATGCGCAGCTTGACGCAGCAGGTCAGATTGACACAGAATTGCCCAATGGACGCAGTACTTCGGCCCCTGCATTACACTCCTGTACTCCTCTTTGCACCATGCATATCTTCAGATTTCGCCGTGTCAAAAGTCAGAAATAATACAATTTTCAAAAAAAAAAAAAGGTTGACACTTAAGGAGGATTGAGAGTAAACCTTCCCCCACCTCAAGACGCAAGAAAATTCTTCCTTGCCGTGAAAGTATTTTGACTTGTTGCATTTCAAAAACAGAAAGAGAAGTAAACAGTGATGGCTGTGACTTCGTTAAAAACCTTTGAACGTGAAAAATCAAAAAAGTTGCGCGAGCCGTATTCATAAGCTTGTGATTTGCATAATAATTTTCTTTTCATTTCCACACAATTTTCTACCAATACTATGCGTTCAAGCAAAAAGCTACATTTACGCAGGCGCTTTAAGGTCCTGGACTTATTTTAGGTTATTCAGGGAATCGTGAATGCAGTGTGTGGTCACGTTCTGTCCCCCCCCCCCCCCCTTCCAAACAAAAAAACAAAAAAACAAATGAGGCTCTGGTCATTTTTAAATTGAGTTTTGTAATATTGGTTATTCATCAAATAACTGTACTCAGCCTGCAGAGACAGCCAAAACCAAGCGGCTTCTTACAGCTCGGAAGAGATTTTTTTTTATACCTAGTAGCCTTGAAGATCGGCTTCCTTCCTGGCCCCTGTGTTCAAAGACAGTGCACCCTTTACAGAAACGGCCTGGATGAAGTGTAAAAAAAGGAGACAATTTTCTCGTCAGTTAATGCGCAGCGATGTAAACAAAAATGATGCTTATCAGAAAATTGAAGCTACATAAGAACTCTGTAAAAAATACGGGTTGTATCAATCATACTCTTTCTTGCGACTGGGCTAGGCTTATAAGGAGCCAGCTAACTATAATAGGTAGGAAAACGTAGCACGTGACAGTGTTTATTTTAGTGTACATAGATCCAACGTTTCATCCGCTCAACAAGCGTACCAAGATGAATAATTTCGACCGTTTTATTTCCGCAAAATGACCATCCCGTCCTAGCTTCCCCTAAGAGCTCAACAGGCGTCACCGCCAGCGATTCATCCACTTCCCCTTTCCTCGTGCTGCTTGTTTTTCTACTCCTATAAACCACATAACCACCGGCGACAATGGGCGGGTACATTTACTTTCAATGAAGAGCTCGTAAAACCTAATGCGACCTAGTCCACCATCCACTATCTACAGCAGCAAGGCGCTGCTTGCCCGGGGGCGCGTTGCGCGATATATTAAGGGCCTATAATCCTGATGGTACTTCCGGCCGGACAAAACGACAGAACGGGCCGTAGAAAGAGAAGACAGAGGGCAGTTAGAGGGTGCAGGGATTGAGAGCTGCGAAGACTGTTCAAGGCGAAGGGGAGGGCACAAAGGACTCAAGAGAACATGAACACTCTCCCCGTTCCAGCCCCCTTGATTCGAGTCACGACGGGCAGTGTCTGTGCGTCCATCCTGCCTTCTGGCAGTACTGAAGGGGAGGGCGGGGGGTCACCACGTTCAAAGCGAAGCGAAGGGAGAAGCCGCGGCGTAGAGGGGGGCTTCCTCAAAAGCGGCCCCATAAACGGTTGCCAGACGGACCATTTCGACAATGACGCGGACGGCCAAGGACGCCGTTCGCGCGCCTGGTGATGATGACAGTTTTATGACCAATTTGGCCATCCGCGGTTTTCCCGGTGCGCCAGGGCGCTTGCCGGAGGTGACCCAGAGAAGCAGAGGAGCCGCGCGTCGCCCCTGTACCCTTCGTCAGCCTCATCGCCGACGATGGGACTTGGTTTAACGCTAAGCGAAACATTCGTTCCGATGGCACAGCGCTGAATCTCGTATACGACTGGAGAAACGGGTCGAGAATGGTTTCTAGTTTAGAGACAATGAGGCCTGTTCTCTCCCCTGGCGCTTCCCTATGTAGTTGTATCGAAATTCTATGCGTGTCTCCCCTTATCCCGCCTGCCTATTTCCGCTTAAGCATGCATTCATAGAGCTCGGCTAGCAATGGCTAAATTTACAGAGCTCTCGCCATGATTGTCGTCGTTGCAATGACGGTCGTATGTCTATAGCTTTGGGAATACGTTTAGGGAACAGTCGGGCTTAGGCATTATGAGCACTTGTGAAGCACTGTTTTAATAGGTGTGTGGGTGCACAGTGATACGTGGCGAATTGTAATGCCAGGTGGCACGCACCGAGAGCGAAGATTTAGACTTTACGAATCTGGGTGTTGTCACTTTGAATGGAGTTTGGCTAATCGGCGGTGGAAGGGCATCAAACAACCAAGCGCTTTGATTCTTTCGGTTCTGTGCAACACTCACTGCATGACGTACACCGTATGTCGCAAATACCAAACTTAAGCTAATTACCCCACTTGTCGACAACATGATCGTAGTCCTCGTTTTAATTATAAATTTTTTCACGGGCGTGCTTGCAATTATAAATGTATAAGGTTTGCGGTTGCGTTGCGCTTACGCTGCTCAAATAATTAGCCCTTAAAAATTTCCGCGCATTATTGTCGCACAGGCTGATTAGAAGGTTTATTCTAAGTGTTTGGCTCTTGTCGCACAACAGGCTCCCTTAATCTCCATAACGAAACGAGCCGAATATCCCATACCACTAGCTGCAATACATTGAGCACTGCATGATGTCTTAAACCCTCACGCACTGCGCAGTATGTTCTATGAATATCCGACGAAAGTTGCCAAGTCTCTGCCCCAACTAATTATGCTTCAAGCGCATGATAGCTACTATCTCTGGTGGCTCTGGTAGTCCGGATCTTTCGTACAGCAATTTTTTGCAAGACTGTTGCTTATATCCCTCTAAGGTATACGCGTATTGTCACACGCATAGCAGCGCTGTGAATTCACCAGAAGCGCTATTAACCCGCCCGAAGTGGGAGCATGGCACTGTCGTGAACATAAATACCATGAATACCATTTGATCTCCTGGTGTCGTGACCGAACCACATGCAGTGCCAGTCGATGCACCCCGAGTAGATAGTCAGGCGGTGTGACCAGTGCGGAACAGTTGAGAATTCGGAAAGCGGGAGGGAGGGGGGGGGGGGGGGTAGTTCAGTTCAAATCATATTGCTCAAACTTTTGCTTACAATAATACATCTATTGTAGGTGAAGCAAGAGATTCTACTTCCACGGCTTGCAATTGACACTCTGCAGCAAACAAAACTAATACTTTCATCGGTTTAAAATTTGCAATGTACCGAGAGACTACGCGCACTCTTCACAGAAGCACGGCTAATCACTCTTCCTCAACAGTAAAAAAAAAAAAAAAAAAAAAAAAAGCAGCAAGAGCGTCAAAATGGCTTTGTGGAGCAATGATTAGTGCCAATTATAGAGGAAGGGACGTTTTTAGTCTATCTAAGATGTGTTCGAAATGATGAGGCGAGGATGGATAATGCTTAACCTATATGGTAATAAAGAAATCTTAACGACGATGTGAATCGTAAGGAGGTAATCAAAGCACAATTTTAGACCTGTAACACAAAAAATTCCAAAGGACTTGCATCTTATGCATAGGCTATAGGTTCGCCCTGGAATCTCGGTATATAGCCTTGAAAATATAAGAGGCCTGGCCAAGGAAAACAATTACAGGAATTCAACGTTGCTGAACCAAATATTGAGCGAAAGCATTAGCTGCGGTTGACCGAGCGTTCTTCTTCTACTCTTTTTCTTCTTCCTCAGCCCACATATAAAGCCCCGCTTTAACCAACCCATATGAACGTGCCTTAGTGGCCTATATATATAGGGGTAACGCGAATATGCCAGGGTCCTAGCAGGCTGATTCTGACATAACCGTCCCATGTGAAACGAGAGACCCAAGTTGGTAGCTCCTGCCGACCGCTTGAGGTTTTTTTTTTTTCTTCCCTTTTTTTTTCTTTTTTTTTTTTTTTAACGCAAGCTTGCCATAAGGCATATTATAGAAACTCATGTAAATGGTTTTCCGTGAGGAACCGGAGCAGGCTCCCGCTCTTAACGTTCTCCGTGAGCCATTTAGAAAAGTCCTCTTCCCTTGTTGTGGTACGTTAGTCCCACTTCGCGCAGAATCTGTGTCCTTGATGCCCTTGTCCCTGCACAAGTCCATAGCAGGTGGCGAACATCCACTTCTGCAGCTGGTGTGGAACACTTCGGGATGTGGTTGGTCCGATGTCTGCTTGCGATTCCCATCGGCATGTTACCGACGGGGTAAAGGCCGCCCCAGCTCTTATCCTTCTAAGCGAAACCTCCTCCAATCTTGTTAAGTTACGAGGGAGTGGGAATGTATACGGGGGAATGAGGGCACGTGTACTTTTCCTTAAAGAGGATGCTAAGATGGGAACAGCGGAGCGGGCATCAAAAGAGAGCCTGGTGGGGGGCGCATTAGTGTGTGGAACTTCGTGTGTGAGGTGGTCAACTTTTCTCTGCTCAGCGTTCTCAGCATGGTCTTGTGTCCAATGTATCTGGATGCTTATCTTTGTTTTGTTTTTTATTGATTGCGTGGATTTCCTGGGTAACACATAGCGTCTTCGTCACTTTCTTCAGTTGTTTTATGGCGGCTAAGGAGTCTGTATAGATATGGGCTTCTGTTATGGAATCTATTTTATTTATGGCCTCCATAGCATCGCGGATTGCATAGAGTTCCATCACAAGCAGATCCGGGTATTCTAAAACATATTCTTTATGTACCTTTAGTTCGCTGTGTGTTGGACTAGTAGCTGCTGTTCTACCACCATTTTCTATAATTGATGCGTCCGTATATGCAATGCAGGTATACCTGGAAGTGCATCATCCAGAGGTCGAGATGCCAGCTTTTCTTTGCGACGGAAGCCGAGTGGTCATGTTTGTCGTGATAGTCGTGAATTCCCACGGAGGAGGGTCAGCCATTGGTGGTGTTTGAACTGCCACTTCGTTGTACAAGGATGCTATGGGCGTAACGTACTTTCGCTTCATATCCCTTGTTGCCTCTCGTTGTTCAATTAATTCTGTCAACGTATTTATCTGTGCAAACTCTTGGAGAATAGGGATAGAGGTAAGTTTTGGCAAGGCCGTGATAGTGCGCATTGCGTTTCTATTTATTGTTTCCAATTTCGCCCACTGCCGCCTCGTGAGTCTTTGGAATTGGGCCTGGTATAGTATCCTCGGCTGTAACACCGATTGTACAAGACGTCTTGCCATGTCCGCTCGAGCTCCTCCTCCCCTAGACGAAATGCGTTTTATCAAGTTTAAGGAAGTCGCAGCTACTGTTTTCACCTTATGAAGCCATTGTGTTCCTTTGCCGGATTTGTGAATTTCTAGGCCAAGAACTCTCAACTCGTCCACCTCTTCCAATGCCCGATTTCCGATCTTTAGGGTGACTCTTGGCGTTGCCAATTGTTTTCTTCCATTCTTGTTGGCAACATGAAGGTATAACTGGACTTTTGAGGTGACAGTTCCAGACCTGCATCTTGGACGTACTCATCTATGGTATTTAAAGCCTCTTGCAGATACCGATTCTGTCGATCAAGTTGTTTATGAACAGACCAAATTGTGACATCATCTGCGTATATCATGAACCGCACTTCTGGTACTTTAGCTAATTTCCACGCCAATGGGATCAGTGCGATATTAAATAGTAAAGGTGCTAACACTGACTCTTGTGGCACGCCTATGTTTGAGGTGTAATTGCCAATTTGTTTTCCGTTTATTCGGATAGAAAACGTCCTGTCCTTAAGCAGATTATGTACTGCTTTTATGACCTGCAAAGGAATGCCCATACATTCTATGTCGCTAAGAATCTTGGCATGTAACACGTTGTCGTATGCCTTCGCCACGTCGGTAGCCACTATACAGTGCGCACTAAGTGGCTATAACTTATAAGGCGACACATGTATGACCTCTTCAGCGAGCCTAGCCAGTCCATTTTCTGTGCCAAGGTTTGTTCGGAACCCAATTTGTCGAGCATGGTATTTTTTATTACTTTCCAACGATCATGACAGGCGGGTGGCTATCATCTTTTCACAGATTTTGCAAATTGTGGGTGTTAGCGAGATAGGCCGCAAAGATTCTAGGCTTCTGGGAGGTTTCCCAGCCTTTGGTATTGTCACCACCACCGAGCGTTTCCAGCCGAGTGGAATGTCTCCTCCTTGCCATACCTCATTTACCACATCCAACAAGCTGTCAACTGCGGCTCCTTCTAAATTCTTGAAGACTTCATAAGGAATATCGTCATGCCCAGGCGCAGTTTTGCCATTCGCTTCTTCTATAGCAGCCAACAACTCCAATTTGGTAAATGGTGATGTTATTCCTGTTTTATCAACCGCATCCACTGTCGGTGAAGGCGCCGGATAATGTGCGCGGTTCGGGAAGAAAAGGGCAGCAGCCTGATCTGCAAACTCCTTTGGTGTAAGCTGTAATGCGAGTCTAATATACTTTCTGCATGATCTTTAACCTGCCGCCTCTTTCCCATGCCATGGAAAGTCCTAGAGGGCCTTGTTAGTCGTTCCTGAGCTCAAACGACTGCACCACTTATCCCATATCCTATGAGCCAGCTGTTTTTCATATCGGCGTGCCTGTGCCGTCACTCTGTTTACCTCAATTTTTCTTTGCAAGTCTTCAGGATGGCGACCAGCCTGTATCTCGGCCTGTTTTCGGCGTGCCCAAAGTTTTAGTAGGTGCAAGTCGGACGTTAGCTGATCTTCGTTCACTGTAGTGGTGTGATCCTTGAGTACCGTTTGAAGGGTGCTAACAAGAGTACTCGGGCTAACTGAATGCGTTCGAGTATCCTGCCGTGCACCATCCCAATGTGTAACAGAAGCTTTCTTTCGAATTTTCTTCATATGTCCCAAATTAAGACCAATACTAATGGGGACATGGTCACTACCCCACGCATCTAATTCCGCCTGCCATTGTGGTGCACCAGGGCCCTTCCACCACGTCAAGTCTGGTGAGCGTGTTTGTGTTGCAGGTAGTGTTGCGACTCCTGGATAATTTAGTAGTGTAAATTCCATTTCTGTGAAGGCAGTATGAACTTGATCACCCTTTTAGAATCATAATCATATCCCCATACGGTGTGCGGAGCGTTAAAATCTCCACCGATTAGTATTGCAATTCCAGGGTATGAATGGCGAATATGCTTAACCAATCCAAGATTAAGTACTGTATTTCTTTGCCGAGCGTACACGGACACTAATATAAGGGGCGTTTTGTTTGGACGCGTGAGTACAGCAACTATACTTCCTGCTGAGTGTTGCACCACTTGCTCAATCAAGTCAAGTGGCGTTTGGGGAATGTTGGCCCTAATATAAACGGCAGCTTTTCCTGTGTTTCGGCCTCTGCTCTTTCTCGTTTATCAGGGATAGAAGGACACTGGTACCCTATATATCCTGTTATTGAATATAACCTATTGTGCTCCTGTATCAAGAACGCCCATGAATGCAGCTTGCCGTACAATAATTTTGTCTTTATTTCCCCAACTTTATTAGAGAGCCCTCTGCAGTTCCATTGTGTAATCTCTTGCCACTTGTTTCGGCTACTTCTATCCATGATGTAAGCTGCTCTGAATGAGGTGTTTCAGTTGCGTGTATCCAGTACCGCCTTCCAAAAAGGTGTGTTATCGGCAGGTTTACAATTCGGAGTATCTACTAACCTTGCTGTCGTACTGCCTGCAAGCGTTTCTTTCTGTTTTTCTGAGCTCTCCTTTCGGCGTTGGGCTATACGTGCTTTCTTTTGTCGCAGCTGTGCAATTTGGGCTGAAAGCATCGCAATTTCTTTTTCTATTGCATCCTGCCGGCTTGTGCAGTCTTTAAGGTCCGGAAAATCATCAGCAGTGAATGCCACTGTGCTCCGTTTTGTGCGCGCGTCGTTCATTCTTCAGCGTACCGCTTGAGTTGGTAGCTCAGCTCTCACCCTAGTGTCCCGTGGAGTGTGAAGTCACAGCGTCACGTGGGTATAAGACGTGGCTACCGGCCGCGCTGCGTTGAAGGATCGAGACCTAGAGTAGTATTGCTTTCGCAATAAAAAAAAAAAAAAAACTATGGAACCGCGATCAATTTTCCAGTGCCCCTTGGGTATACGCATGCTTCAACGCCGCCGCGTAGCGCCCTGCAATCACTTTCGCAGCTTTGTTTTTTGCTTTCGTCGATACTAGATAACGACTCCGACCACACAGAGTGCGCAGAAAAGTTCGCCAGTAACCGAGATCGATACAACAACAGACACGCATAGAACCACAGCAGGCCCGGGCTGCTACCTCGTTCCCAGATGTGGTTCTAGCAAGCAGAGCCAGATCACGGCGATAAATAATTCAATTAAGGAGTTTATCAGAGTGCGCTGCACACCCAAATGGGCTCGCCTTGCCCATGCTCTCCGTTCTAACAGGGCCAGAAAAGCAGACGGGCCCACGGCGTCCCAAGGTACACTGCTGCAACGGGCACGTATACGTGGTACGTGCGAGTTAATTGCCGGAGCCAAAACCACCCTCGCGCCCTGGAACTGTGATTAGGACGCCCCGGCGCGAAAGGGAGGAAAAATCTTGGCAGCATAAGCAACCTGAGCACGAAAACGTGAGGCAAAGGAGAGTGGAGGCAAGAAGGTGCACGTTTATGCGATTTTCAAGAAATATTATAAAAAAAAAAAAACAGCGCGATTACTGAAGCGCCCCATCCTCCGTACCGCACAACGCGCCGGGCGCGCTCTGCCGCTTTCGCGGGTGCTGTGCGGCAAAGCATACAGCGAAGGCAAACAGAGGAACGCGCGCGGGTGTGCGTTGCTTTCCCTCTTTTCGGGCCAAATGCATTTATAACAAAGTAAAACAAAACGAGCAAGAAACCTCTAGGGTTTGACGCAATCGTCGAGAGTACAAGCATGTTTGATCAAAACAAAAACGGCGCAGAACACAGCCGACGCCAGCAACTTCTAATTGGCCATCAGGGGGGCAAGGAAAGTCAGCTCTCGAGAAACAGTATCATTTGTGCCGACACGAGCTTGAACCGCACGCACTCGTTTGCTATAACAGAGTGTGAAGCTGCGCATTTAAGTGCGTTGTATAGCCCGGCCTCCTGCCAGAAGCCACGAGTGCTGAACGTGCATATGGAGCAATGCCTGTAACATGGCCGCGTACCGCCAAGGAATAAGAGTGTTCAATTAAGCTTTCTTGTACTAGCTGCTGAGGGCACCTCCAAAATCCACGGTTCGTTGCGCAAAGAATTGTGCGAAGTATCCACAGGCGTAGCTGAGGATTCAGCTCTAACTTGAACTTCGAGCTCAGATCGTTGAACAATCATGCGTCCAATGCTTAATCTCAGTGATTCGAGCACAGGTGAAAAGGAAATAAACAGGGTGATAGAAAGAAAGCGATTAGTGGCCTGCTTCGCACATTATTTTTTTACGAAGGGGATAAATTATTGTTCTCTATCTTGAGTTTTAGAAAATATGCTAATGGTTCTTATTAAATCTCACAGCGAAATTGCGGAAATAATAGAGAAGAAATGATCTGAAAACCAATGTAAAAAAAAAAAAAATGCCGATAATTACGTTACTTCCTAATGCGCAATTTCAGCACAGCTGCTCATCAGCTGTTTCACCTTTTTCGACAGAATGAGGCAAAGATTTCGAGCAAGACATGCATGTACAATTACAGACAACTGATTTAATTTTCATACATATTCCTTTAAGAAACACTCCACAAACAGTTCTTGACTGTAATGAAGGAAGCTTTGTGGTTGGATAAATGAAAAGAGCAGTTAAGTTATCGGGAGGTTACGGGAGACATGCAGGGCGGGGGCTCATAGGAACGTTGTGCGACGAATAGGCACACGCTGAAGACGAGAAGAACCTTCGCAAATATCATAAACTGACTTGAAAACACTGTAGCCAAAGTTTGCAAGCGTCTCATCAAATTTCTAGCAGTACATTTTAAAGGAAAATGAGGGCGGGCTGGATCCGGGCCAGGCCTTCCTCGAAAGCCAAGGGACGATCGGCTAGAGATCCAGACTATCAAACTAGCTGTATATGCGCAGACTACATGAACATATGATTCTTTTCTCTCTGAGTGAGCGCCCACACCGAACTGGAGGGTAACATGTGCAGTAACCGAGAATTGACACTCACAGAGAAAGCATCATATTTTCATGTAGTTTGGGTATATACAGCTAGTTTGATAGTCCGGATCTCTTATCTTTGCAGTGTGTACCATGTGTGGCCACGTCTTCCACTTAATATATTATCTTTGCAGTGTGTACCATGTGCGGTCACGTCTTCCACTTGAGCTCTGAAATGTGTCTTTCATAATTAATTCACAGGAATGGAAAGGCGCAGTATCTGTCCCACTTGTTTCTGTGGACATCTGAATCGCTCCGTAAGGCAAAGAAAGAAGGTGGGAGTGAAAGTGGAGCTGTTTACGAGGGACAACGGTGACGTCGACGACTACGCGAAACCCAGGAACGGGCGCCAAAGAGCTGCGCTCTAAAATGGAAGCCTGCTTCGTACTCCTGCCGTTCTTATACATTCGAGCGCAGGGGGTCTCAGACTCCAATTAAATACTAGTGGAAAGGTCTCAGACCCCTCGAGACCCCCCTGACTTTAAGCCCTGCCACGTCACAAACCGACTATAATAAAAGGGTCGGTGGACAGACGGAATGTCATTATACGCGTACACACAACGTGTTTCAGAAGAGCCCTTTAAAATTAAATTAAAACATAAATCAAGTTTTAAATATAGGCTTCTTGACTGAAAGAGGTAGACTTTTCGGCACCTTACGTCCTTGACGGATTTCAACAAGCAAGTGAATCATGTTATTTATGGTTAGCTCGTTAAGTATATACATTCTATTTCTTCGGAATAGGGAAACTGGGTTTCGAAGAAGAGCATGAGGGAGCTTTCAGTTGTATTTTTGCTACTTTCTGGCGTGAACATCTCCCTTGTATTGTGCAGAGACTATCTCTGATACCTGGTCGAAGCTTTGGGTTTGTTTAAGATACCACACTCTGGTCAGTGGCCCTTTAAGTGCCAAATCAAACAACGCGGGTACAGCGAAGAAAAAAAAATATGTTGAGTGCATGCATGAATCGTGTTACTATGCCCCTTCATAAGTTCGCAGATTCATATAGATGCTGAAATGCAGACTTTCAGTCGACATGTTTTTGAAAGAAAATGTATTTACGTACGCGTGTATTTTAGTTGCTACTAAAGACAAAATTAAAGGCCTATATGTTCTCATTGTAGTCGTTTCACTTTTTTTTTTTTTTGCAGGCAGCTGGTCTAGATGTGTAAAGAAGAAGCCTATACACCTGCATGCAAAGAGCTTTTTACTTGATGCCGACATCACTAAAGCAATATGATGAAGACGAATAAAGAAGGCAACGAGTGCCAAATAAAAAACATTTTATGAGAAACTTAACCTTGTAGTTCGTATCGAAGTGTGGGACTCGGTAAGGCATATACATTTAAGAAATAGTCCAGCAGGCATTGAAACCGCTTCCGCGTCGCCGAAGCGATAATATGGCTACCATTGAGCACAACGGTGCGCATGTCGCATATGATCTCTGCCTGCTCGTTACTCCTACCAGGGAGATATGGAAAAAGCTTGTGATGCCTATGTCACTACGTCTGATGCGCGTTCATAAATGCAACTTAGAGCTTCCTCCGGTCGCATCTGTTTCGTCTTAGTCCGTGTAGGCCCCAAAAATTCTCGGCGACGAGAGTTGCGTATGTGATAGTTTCAGAATATTTAAGGATAGCGCTAATATAAATGCCCAACCACCCCCCTCAACCCCGTCCCTCGGCACCTTGGTTACGTATCTTCCCAACTTCCGAATGCGCCACCTATACCCTGACAATACACAAGCCGCCCCACCACCGGAAGGCAACTACTGCACAAGCCCATCAGAGGAGGCCCGTCAACCACCTCCGCTCGGCACAAGGCCTACATCCCCACGAAGTCCATCAGAGAAGCCCGCACTCAATTATGCAACTCCACACTCCACACGGTCACCAGAGGCCCAACAGAGAAGCCCCCCAATCATCTCAAACATTCTCAAAGAATTCAGCCACCAGAAGCCAACCAGAGAAGCCGCAACCACCCCCAGAATTCCCAAGTCATTCAACTACCAAAAGCTTATCAGATGATGCTTATCAACCACCTCCGCTCGTCGCAAGGTCTACAGAAAAGAAGACACTCAATCATGCAACTCCACACTTTCCAGAGCCACCAGAGGCCCATCAGAGACGACCATCTCCAACATTCACAAGACATTCAGCTATCAGAAGCCAAACAAAAGAAGTCCCGTCAACCGCCCACAGCATTCACAAATCCTTCGGCTACCAGAAGCTTATATCTAAGGAGGCCTGTCAAACACCGCCGCTCATTGCAAAGTCTACATTTCCACAAAGTGCACCAGAGACGCCCGCACTCAAACATGCAACTGCACACTTTATACAGGGCCACCAGAGGCCAATCAGAGACGACCATCTCCAGCATTCACAAGACATTCAGCTATCAGAAGCCAATCAAAAGATGTCCCGTCAACCGCCCACAGCATTCACAAATCCTTCGGCTACCAGAAGCTTATATCTAAGGAGGCCCGTGCAAAGTCTACATCCCCACAAAGTGCACCAGAGAAACCCGTACTCAATCATGCAACTACACACTTTATACAGGGCCACCAGAGGCCCATCAGAGACGACCATCTCCAACATTCACAAGGCATTCAGCTATCAGAAGCCAATCAAAAGAAGTCCCGTCAACCGCCCACAGCATTCACAAATCCTTCGGCTACCAGAAGCTTATATCTAAGGAGGCCCGTCAAAGTCTACATCCCCACAAAGTGCACCAGAGAAACCCGTACTCAATCATGCAACTACACACTTTATACAGGGCCACCAGAGGCCCATCAGAGACGACCATCTCCAACATTCACAAGACATTCAGCTATCAGAAGCCAATCAAAAGAAGTCCCGTCAACCGCCCACAGCACTCACAAATCCTTCGGCTACCAGAAGCTTATATCTAAGGAGGCCCGTCAAACACCTCCACTCGTTGCAAAGTCTACATACCCACAAAGTGCACCAGAGAAGCCCGCACTCAAACATGCAACTGCACACTTTATACAGGGCCACCAGAGGCCAATCAGAGACGACCATCTCCAACATTGACAAGACATTCAGCTATCAGAAGCCAATCAAATGAAGTCCAGTCAACCGCCCACAGCATTCACAAATCCTTCGACTACCAGAAGCTTATATCTAAGGAGGCCCGTCAAACACCTCCGCTCGTTGCAAAGTCTACATCCCCACAAAGTGCACCAGAGAAGCCCGCACTCAATCATGCAACTGCACACTTTATACAGGGCTAACAGAGGCTCATCAGAGACGACCGTCTCCAGCATTCACAAGACATTCAGCTATCAGAAGCCAATCAAAGAAGTGCGATCAACCACCCTCAGCGTTCAAAAATCCTTCAGCTATCAGAAATAAAGTCCTCAAGAAATAAAGTCCTCAATAACTTAAAAGCAGCGCCATCTTGTCGATATTGCTGCCTGCCTCTGCGCCTTTCCATGGTATTCGACTCGCCACATGGCCGAACGCCATCACGTATTTTAGCGCAATTTTTGTGTGTGTGTGTGCTTTTTGGATTGCTATCTGCTCTTCCATGGGGCAAACAGCGCGCTGTGCACAACTCTCCGTTTCGCTAAGTTCTGCGCCTCTCTTTCTAGCATAAACCTTGTTCGTGACAGTGCCTTGTTGCTGCGCTTTCTAATGCAGTGTACGCGAAAATAATAGCTAGCGGCTATCAGCATACCATCCGCGAATCGAGATGCGGCGAAAAAAACGGTTTGACTGAATAGAATCATCCGGACTGACATTAGCAGAGGTGGGCATTTGACTTTAAAAAGTACAACCTCACCTCAACCTCAATAAAAATTTCCTGACCTCACTCAACCTCAACATCACGCTTTGAGGTAGGGGTTTGACCAGGTGACCTCACCTCAATTTTTCTGATGCCACCACCGACCTCACTCAACCTCACCTCAAACTCAAACTGCGAGTTTGAGGTCGGTCGCTCGACCTCAAAAAAAAAAAAGAAAAGGCTTTTCACTTGAGATCCCTAACTATAAAACGTCATGGCACAAGTCCTGTGCGGTGACACGCCAGAATGACGACATAAATTTTAAACAACATTGAATATGATGAGGCTTACTTGTAACGTAAAAAAAATTTAAATGAACATTTGCCAGCGGGGCTACTGATTCATAACAGGCTGGCCTAATAACGGCAGTATAAATGGTCAGTTTCAAATCTTCAAATTTTATTTTTATTTGTTTTGATATGGTGACTTTTGACCTAATTCCCGCTATAATGCTTATGTGTCCTTGGTGCTGCTGGATGCGAACTCCCGAAGGTCTGCAGTGAAACGTCGCACATATCTGTGACCGTCAAATAGTGTTTCCTCATGACAAGCAAGTCATAATTTTTTGGTGAAGACATTTTCCTGCGATTTGAAATCGAATCGGATGACAAAATCACAAACAATCTAATGTTTCTTCAGTGTAACGTCTCTGTTACAAAAAAAAAAAGTAGATTGACCACTTACGTATATATGGAAGTTATAGTACTATAACATTCTTTTATCAAACTGACTTCTGACGTGGGACTTATCACAAGAGGCGCACAGAACAAAATGTTGCCATATGCAGAGACGCTTAGTTACGAAAAGGTAAAGCGTGCTTGACAAATTTCGACATTGTGCTACTTTCGATAATCCTGACGAGTGGGTTGTGCTGTATAGAACAAACGCCGTGACAAATTATTGGAAATATTACCCTCCCTTCTACTTATAATAGCTAACGGTGAATTTGCAGCTCCAAAACATTCCTTTTATCATTGATGTAAGTTAAAGAAATAATACGTTGGATTAGGGATAATTCGCACATTACCTTGAGATGCCGAGAGAAGCTCAAAAGCTGGTTTCCTTGTCCACACAGTTTCTTGTCGCAGTGAATGCATTCCAAGTTTACAGTGCTTTCCGTTTCTTTTGCGTGGCTATTGTAACGGAAATGGCCTTCGATGTCTTTGTCAATTTGACAACTGCGCGCGCACACATCATCGTCGGTATATTTAGATTTTTTCGCTATATCTGCCATAACCACACCTGCCATAACCGCAACCATGTCATGCACCCTCGACGCCGAACGCAACAACGCGATAGACCTCGAAGAAGAAGGGCAGACCTCAGCTGGAAAGGGCGGAAACTTCCGTCATAAATTACAGCAAGTCGCCGACTAAAGTCGCCGACTACGGCATGGATGCGTGTCTTCACTTGAAAAAGACGGCCACGGTCAATGGCGAAGAACACAGCATGTCGTTTAGATGCTGCCTTCTTTTTTTGCCGATTTCGGGCGGCTCACCGACGCCGTTTGGGGGCGACTTCCAAGCAGACGTTCCAGGAACGATTGGTGTCGATGAGAACGTGGGGCTAAGACACCAGCTTCTAGTCGCGACGAGAGAACCACGCCCACTGGGAGAATGAAGCGCGAACACTTAACCCATGCTGCGGGAGTTGTTTCGTTTTTCTTCGACTGCACAATATTCGTCAAGAGAGGAAGACTACCGGGTGGTGAGCAGGGTGGCAACGCGTCTACAGGGAGGAAGAGCAGAGTTTGAACACTGACTAGCGTTTCCCTCCTGCGAAACGATGAGATGTCTGCATGGTCGACAAGCGACAAAAGTCGGCGCAGCCGCCGCGGCGTTCCGAGAAGCGAGAAGGGCCTGTCTTTATATTTCTTGACACCAACAGGAATACGCCAGTCGGAGGTATAGCGCACAACCAAAAGCTAAAGAAGCAAAAAAAAAAAAAAGAGAAAAGAATGTTGCGAGGGGAAGAATCTGAGAATTGTCTTTTCTGATTATTTTTTGTTTCTTTTAGGAGGAGGAGGGGGGGGGAAGGGTGATGACTGGCCGTACCGCAGAAAAGCGGCCGGTCGTGAGTAAACACGGGTGGACAAACGCGAGAGGGGGCACTGGTAAGTGACCACACAAAACGAAAACAAGAAGTGAGGAAAAATAGGGGTGGTGCAAGTGTACTGAAAAACTAAAGAGACGAGGAGACGCAGATCTTCACTCGCGCATTCACACGCTCGAGCACCGCGCACACATCTCGCTCTCTCGCCCACACTGCCACTGGCCTTGTAACTCTCGGCCCCGTTGACAAGAAACGCACTTAAAAATACCTAAAACTCACAAACTCCCAGAGGCGCGCATATGTGCAGTGGCTTACTTTCCAAGAAATACCGAGGGGTTCCCGGGTCCGCGCTTTGTCCGCTAGTTGAGATCGGACACCGGCTACGGAGCCGAAAGAGCAGAAGCCAGCTTACGAACAAAAGGCGCGCCCGCCACTTTGGCTGCAAGCTGTAAAACGGAGGGAAGGCCCTCGATAAACAAAAATGTAAATGAAAAAGGCGCAAGCTCACGTAGGGTATGAGAATGACTGCAAGCAGTCGTCAGTCACCTGTCTGTTCTTCAATGATTCTTTGAGAAGGGCACATTAAATTTATATTTTTATGTAAAATGTCTAGTGACTAATAATAATAATAATAATAATAATAATAATAATAATAATAATAATAATAATAATAATGATAATAATAATAATAATAATAATAATAATAATAATAATAATAATAATAATAATAATAATAATAATAATAATAATAATAATAATAATAATAATAATAATAATAATAATAATAAAAGAGTGGATTGCACTGATACAACTACGATCTACCGTCCTATTGCTTTATTTCGTTTTAACTCGTACCATATACAATAGCAAAAGCAGATTTTATTTACTAAAATACAGTCTTCGTGGGGTGACTTCTCGTCAAGCCATTTATCTCTCGTCTCTTCTGCATCCTTGTTCTTTCCATATGCCTCTCTGAAACCTCCTCTCTCGCGCCATCCTCCCCAAGCAATTCCTTGGTTGCTGGATCTTGCGCTTCCCTCTTTTGTACTATTCTAGCTTTTTTTTTTCCGAGAAGTCGACATACCCACGTAGGTCTGGAAACTCTTCGAGTTTGCGCAGACTATTCTTCACTTCCCAAACTCGCTCGGAATAGTGGCGGGATCTTGTTTCACCTTCTTTCGAGTCTGCAGCCGTCGTCCGACCCCACTCGTTTGCCGCGCTGCGCTTTACGCCCCCCCCCTCCCTCCCCTCTTCTTTTTTTTTGTGTCGAACGCAAACGCACAGACGCAAACTCTTCGTTACGTGCGCGTTGGTAGGCAAAAGAGTGTACACGACAGGCATTATGAAAGGTGTTTTGCCGGCTACTTTATCGCTGTGGGAAACAATAATTTCGACCTCACAAGCCGACCTCACTAAGTTACGACCTCACTCAACCTCAAACTCACGCATGAAGTTGAGGTCTCATTTGCTGACCTCACTCAAAAATATTTCAGGTGTTGCCGACCTCACCTCAACCTCACCTCACTCCGTGAGGTTGAGGTCATTTTGAGGTTGAGGTTGACCTCATGAGGTCGAAACCTCATGAGGTTGCCCACCTCTGGACATTAGTGATGAAACAGTTAAGAAATATCGAAACTAAATGCTTTTGTATCGCCTTCGTTGATCGAAGGATATATATAAGCCGAGGAAGCCCCCAGCCAAACATGAGGCTAGGGTTCCCGGTGTTTCGCCTGCATCGAAACGCAGGCGCTGCGGCGCGGAGATCATCTGTAACTTACGCCGGGCAGACTATACTGCTGACCTGTTTCTTTTGTTCACAAAAAAAGAGCTTGGCGTAATGTACTCTGACATGCGGCAGACGATGGAGTGCAGCCTGGATAGAACACTTCAATGCGGCGGTCTTGACCGCGCTTAATACCGCAGCCTTACCTGCAGCTCACAACTTAGTGACAGCTGTGAGATACAGACTTTTGCTGGGGGATTGGCATTTGTAGACTAGTAAAAGGAGTGAGGGTCATTCGTTCAATTTGGCCGAGCGCCGATGAGCGATCTGTCAAGCAGAGGGGAGGTTGTATATGAGCTTATGGCCAGGTTGCGCGCGGCGCGGTACAACGTCTGAGAGCTAATGGCGGAAGCAATCAAGTACACCGATTTATAGGCATTCACTCTTGATGTTTCGGCAGTCAATCACAGTATAATGGGAACAGATTGGTGCAAAAATACGGGCTGAAAAGCTTATGGGAACCCTAGCGACAGCTCTCCCTCCCATCGCACGCTTCTCCTCTTACGACCAATCGTGCCACAGCAGGAGAGGAACAGCGGCAGCGCAGGAGGAGGATAAAGGAAATGGCGCTGCATTTAGTTCGTTGAGGGGCTCTAATCAGGAACCCATCACAGGAGCCCGCGTCAACCACCTCCAAACTTCACTATACGTCTTCAGCCATAAGAAGCCCATCAAAGGAGCCCCCTACTCGACCATGCATCTCTACACCTCACATGACCACCAATATCATCAGAGAAGCCCCCCCCCCTCCCAAACACATTCACAGTCCACAAGGCCTTCAGCTACCAGAAGCCCGTTAGATCCTCCCTGTCAACCACCTTAGCACTTCACAAAGCCTTCAACCACGAGAAGCCCACCAGAGGAGCCCTTTCAACCACCTTCCTAATTCATACGACTTTCAGCAACCAGAATCCCATTAGAGGAGCCTATCATCAAACACCTTCGGCCTTCATATGGCCTTCAGCCACCACACGCCTATCAAGGGAGCCCCACTCAGCCATGCACCTCTACACTTCAGAAGGCCACCAAAACTTCATCAAAAAAGCTCCCAGCCACCTCCAACCTTAGCAAGGACTTCAACTACCAGAGAGTCACCTAGGAAACCCTTCATCTACCTCCACATTTCACAAGTCCTTCAGCCATCATAAGAACATCAAAGGAGTCCCGCTACCCCCTTCAGCATTCAAAAGGTCATCAGCCCACAAAATTACACCAGAGCGAACCCCCACCCAACTATCTCCACCAGCCATCAACCACCAAAAGACCACCAAATGAGCCCCTAAATTGACCGAACCTCCACACCCCACAGGGCCACCGAAAGTCCATAAGATGAGCCGCCGCGGACCACACCAAATATTCACAATACCTTCAGCTGCCAGAAACTCATCAGAGGAGCCCCATCCAACTGCCTCCACATTTCACAAGGCCTTCAGTTACCACAAGCCCGTCAGAGGAAGCCTTTCAACCACCTCTACACTTCACAAGGGCTTCAGCCACTCCGAAGTCCATCAGAGGAGCCCCCACCCAACTATCTCTTCCCTTTACAAGGCCTAGCTTCCGCCACCAGAAGTCCATCAAAGGAACCCCTACTCAGCCATGCACCTGCGCAACCTAAGGCTATCCGAAGCCGACCGGGGGAGACCCCTCCCCATCTACATCCGACATTAACGAGGCCTTCAGTTAATAAAAACCGATTAGAGACGTCCCCACCCAACCGTGCACACTTCGCAAGTCCTGCATGTATACCAGAAGCATATCATATATTGTCACGGGTTCTACCGCTACCCGGACGGCAATCCAGAAGGACACAGTCAAAGGACGGGGTTGAGGCACAGGAGGCAGAGAGCAGGCGCTTTACCAGGCCAAAGCAGCGGCGTCCCAGAACCACGCGCACTCCGCAGAACTTCGTCTTCTTCTCCCTCCAGAACTGACACGGTTCGCGCGGGTTACACTACTCCTCCCCCTGAAAGGCGCATCGTCCCGATGCGCGCTCCAGCGTAACTGAAACGTTAAATCGAGCAGAGCTCAGAGTCAGAATACGTGGTTCTAGCGTTCACATTAAGTTTTGAGGCGAACCACATGCACCACTTCAGGATGAGGGGGCCGACGAGATGTGCTTGGAACAATCGGAATCACCTCGTAATTTACGTCGCTTATATGGCGAACGACCTCGTATGGGCCAAAGTAACGTTTTAGCAGCTTCTCGCTGAGACCGCGACGGCGAACGGGAGTCCACACCCACACTTTATCACCAGGTGCAAAATGAACTTGACGATGCCGGAGGTTGTACCTGCGTGCATCGACGTGCTGGCGGTCTTGGATGCGTAGTCGTGCCAACTGTCGGGCTTCTTCTGCGTGCTGGGTTACCAGTTGGACATCGTCGTAAGAGTAGGCCTCCGGCTCATGGGGAAGCATGGAGTCAAGCATGGTAATCACCTCTCGGCCATGCACCAGGCGGAACGGCGAAAACCCGGTTGTTTCCTGAGTTGCGGTGTTGTAAGCGAAAGTTACGTAGGGGAAAATGTCGTCCCATGTACGGTGCTCGACGTCCACATACATAGATATCATGTCGGCCATAGTCTTATTAAAGCGCTCCATGAGCCCATTCGTTTGCGGGCGGTATGCGGTAGTTTTGCGGTGGTGCGTGTTGCTTAAACGCAAGATCTCCGCCATTAGCTGGGACACGAACGCGGCACCGCGATCTGTGATCAAGACTTCGGGAGCACCGTGACGCAGGACGATGGACTCGACGAAAAACTTCGCTACATCAGCCGCTGTTGCAGAAGGTAAAGCTCGCGATTCAGCATACCGTGTGAGGTAATCCGTAGCAACAGCAATCCAGCGGTGACCCGAGTTGGACGTAGGGAAAGGTCCTAGCAGGTCCATGCCTACCTGCTGGAACGGAGTCATAGGCGGCGGAATAGGGTGAAGATGTCCTGCGGGTTGTACGGGCGGAGTCTTACGTCTTTGACATTCGCGGCAGGTCCTGGTATAGTGACGAACAGTCTTAGCAAGTTGAGGCCAGTAATACTTGGAACGAATTCGTGCGAGTGTTCGGCTGTATCCCAAATGCCCGGAAGTTGGGTCGTCACGACAGGCGTCCATAATTTCATTACGTAGGTCAGCCGGAATAACCAGTAGCCAAGACCTCGCACTCGCTGTGAAGCTCTTTTTGTATAGTACATTGTTGCGAAGACGTAATGCGGGTAGAACGCGCAAGACGCGTGGAATGGTGCCTTCTTGACCTTCCAGATGGGCGATTACTTCACGGAGTTCAGTGTCGTGTCGCTGCCGTGCTGCCATATCGACCGTGCTTATGGTACCTATAAAAGCATCTTCATACTCGTCGTCTTTACCGTCAGATGCTGATTCTATAGGGGCTCTCGAGAGGCAGTCAGCATCTGTGTGCCTGCGACCGGACTTATAAACTATTGTAGTATCGAATTCTTGCAACCGAAGGGCCCACCGAGCAAGTCGCCCTGAAGGGTCTCTCAGAGTGCTGAGCCAACATAGAGAGTGATGGTCGGTAACCACCTGAAATGGGCGTCCGTACAAGTAGGGTCTGAACTTATTAATCGCCCAAACTACCGCGAGACATTCTTTTTCAGTGGTCGAGTAGTTAGCCTCCGCCTTCGATAATGTTCGACTTGCGTAAGCGATTACACGCTCGGCCCCGTTCTGTTTTTGAATGAGCACGGCTCCGAGGCCCTTGTTGCTGGCGTCTCTATGAACTTCAGTCTCGGCGTCCTGGTCAAAGTGCTCGAGTACAGGGGAGGTCTGTAAGCTTTGTTTAAGGCGGTCGAATGCATGCTGCTGTTCATCCGACCACTGGAAGGCGACGTTCTCCTTCGTGAGATGAGTAAGTGGTGCAGCGACATGAGAAAAATTGGGAACAAAGCGCCTATAGTAAGCACAGAGGCCCAGAAACCTCCGTACAGCGTTCTTGTCCGATGGTGTAGGAAAGGAGGTGACGGCGGCTGTTTTATCGGGATCTGGACAAACACCCGCGCTGCTGACGACGTGGCCAAGAAATTTTAATTCATCGTAGGCAAACTTGCACTTTGTTGGCTTCAGAGTGAGGGCTGCGCTTCTTATAGCTTGTAGTACTGCTCTCAGGCGAAGAAGATGATCGGAGAACGTGCTTGAGAAGATTACAACATCGTCAAGGTAGACCAGACAAGTTTACCACTTCAGTCCGGCCAATACGGTGTCCATAACGCGCTGAAAGGTTGCTGGGGCGGTACAGAGGCCGAACAGCATCACTTTAAACTCATATAGACCATCCGGGGTGATAAAAGCAGTCTTCTCTCGGTCGCGCTCATCAACTTCGATTTGCCAGTAACCACTTTTCAGATCTATGGATGAAAAGTAACGGGCATGTCGTAGATGATCAAGTGCGTCATCAATGCGAGGAAGGGGATAAACATCCTTCTTGGTGACGTTGTTGAGACGGCGATAGTCAACACAGAATCGAAGAGTGCCATCCTTTTTCTTTACTAGTACCACTGGAGCTGCCCATGGGCTGTGCGAGGGTTGGATTATATCGTCGGCCAGCATTTCTTGCACTTGGTTCTGAATAATTTCACGTTCTTTGAAAGAAACTCGGTAAGGCGACTGACGAACAGGGTGAGCAGCGTCATCGGTAATTATTCTGTGTTTGGCAATGGTCGTCTGGCGAACTCCGGATGACGTAGAGAAGCAGTCTTGGAATTCTGCAAGCAGCGCTATCAATTCGGCCCTCTCGCTCACAGAGAGATTAGGTGCAATGCTTACACCCAAAGGTGCATCGTTCTGCTGCGAAGAGGATGAGCAAGCACCTTCAGACAGGGCAACAACTTGAATAGGGGCGGTAATGCTCTCCATGGTACCGAGAGCCGCGCCTTTCGTAAGGCGCTGTGGAGTGCCACAAAAGTTGGTGACTAGGACGTGTACGCAGCCAGTATCCAGCTGCGCGATACCTCGAGCAACACCAAGACCTCGTTCAAGAAGCAGTTGAGCACTTCCTTCCAGCAGAACTTCACCAGAAGCAACGTGGTCGGACGTGACAGGGAGAAATACGCTAGATCGGGGCGGTACGGTTACGTGCTCCGCCAAGACGCGTGCCGTGCAAACTTGGGGCTTTGTTTGCGCCGAGGTATATCGAGGTTGACGAAGCGTGAGGCGGCGGTCGGTAAAGTCGATTACAGCGCTGCAATCACTCAAAAAATCCATGCCGAGAATAATGTCTCTGGAACATTTCGATAGTACAACAAAGGTAACCGGGCACCTGAGACCGTTAATCTCAATACGAGCAGTGCATCTGCCGATTGGTCTCACGAGGTGGCCTCCAGCGGTTCTGATATCGGGGCCATCCCACTGTGTCGTTACTTTGCGAAGTCGGCGGCATAGCTCCCCACTCAAAACAGAATAGTCTGCACCGGTGTCAACGAGGGCCGTCACGTCGTATCCGTCGATCACAACATCGAGGTTATTGTACACTGTGGCGCGACGGTCGTCGGAAGCTCCGTCGGGGAGTTCGTCGTGAAGTTGGTCAGAAAGCTCGTCGGAAAGCTCAGCGGGAAGTTCGGCGAGAAGTTCGGCGCGAAGTTCGTCGGGAAGGTCGTCGGGTTGATCGTCGGTTCGCGTGGGGGAGCGGGGCGAAAAACGTGGAGGCTCTTTAACAGGAACGGGTTCGGCAACGTCACCTCCAGACGTCGCCGGGCTTAGTTTTCCCGATGAGGGGACAGGCTTTGCCGTCGATTGCTGCGAAGGGGAGAATCGTACCGGCGGGACGGTGTCGAGCGAAGGTCGCGACGTGAAGACCGGTCGGGTGGTTGTGAACGGCGCAGATAGTCCGCGATGTCGCGGGGTTGCTCGCCGAACTCCGGGCGGGGAGCATTCCGCTGGAAACCGCGAAGACCAAGCTCGCGGTAAGGGCAGCGACGGTAGACGTGGCCTGCTTCTCCGCAGTGGAAGCATAGTGGGCGTTGGTCGGTTGTCCTCCACGCGTCAGCCTTGCTCATCCATTGCTGCTGCGGACGAAGATCGTACACAGGGACACGGGGTTGTGCAGGCAAGTACTGACGGCGAGCAGGCGGCGGTGGTGGCTGCTGCGGCGGCGGGCGACTAGCAACGGACGCGTACGTCTCAATGGGCTGAGTAGGTGAAGAAGCAACGGAGCACTGTGGATAAAGGGCACGTTGTACTTCTTCGCGGACAGCATCCGTGAGGGCTCAGGATGCCGTACCATCAGCAGGTGGAAGCAGCTGCCGTATTTCCTCGCGTACAACTTCGCGGATGATCTCGCGTAGGTTTGCCGTGTCGAGGGAACCGACAGGAAAGCGAGCAGCTGAAAGGTTGGAAACGCTGGGACCTCCAGCAAGGCGACGATAATGGCCCGCTCGCGTAACCAAGGCTCGCTCGATGTTCGTTGCCTCATTTACAAATTGTGCCACTGTAGTCGGCGGATCACGAATAAGCCCGCCGAAAATGTCACTCTTGACGCCCCGCATAAGTGCACGCACCTTTTTTTCCTCGGTGGCACGGGGGTCGGCACGGGAGCTAAGTCGTAGGACGTCTTGAACAAAACTCGTTACAGTTTCGTCGGGTCGTTGTACTCTCGTTTGCAGAAGGTCTTCTGCTCGCTGTCGCCGATACTGATTGGCGAACGTGCGTCGCAGCTCTTCCTTACAGGTGTCCCAGGATGTAAGGGAGGCCTCGTGGTTTTCGAACCAGTGCCGAGCCGTACTGTCCAGGCAGAAATGCAAATTCTGAAGACAGTTTTCGGCATTCCAGCCATTGTGGCGGGCCACACGTTCGTACTGCTCCAGCCAATCCTCCACATCTTCGGAGGCATCGCCATGGAACGTGGCAGCCGCTCGAGGAGCCATCGGTAGGTACACCAAGGACGGTGCAAGAAACGAGTCCGTCTGTTGACATTGGGTCGTGGTACTCCGGGCCATTGTAAGTAGTGAAGAGCCTGAGTTCAGCAACAGACCAAATTCAGGGGCAAGCCCTTGAAGTCGCCGGCTGGCACGTATCTCGGCCTCCTCGTCGAAGGGGCGGCGGCTGAGACTTGGGGGCGAACTCAGAGTAGCGGGTTTTGAGGGGCTGTGATGCATTTACCCCGCACCTCCACCAGAATGGCACGAGTTCTACCACTACCCGGACGGCAGTCCAGAAGGACAGAGTCAAAGGACGGGGTTGAGGCACAGGAGGCAGAGAGCAGGCGCTTTACCAGGCCAAAGCAGCGGCGTCCCAGAACCACGCGCACTCCGCAGAACTTCGTCTTCTTCTCCCTCCAGAACTGACACGGTTAGCGCGGGTTACAATATATAGGAGGCCCGTAAACTATACCCCCGCAAATCAGAAAGCCTTCAGCCACTAGAAGCCCACCAGAGGATCCCTCAAAGAACCACACCCAGCCTTTTTCTTACTTCTTTAGGCAGTAGAGAGTTTTAGCTTACCGTGATCCGCGATCCGCTACTGGGATCCGCCACCGCGCGTTCCAGTGCGCATGCCCACACCCCCCTTGACGCCGACAGATGGCGCCACATACTGGATGTCTGTAGATGTCGGCACACAGACCTGCCGCGTCGGGACCAATCAGCTTGACCGCCCCGCCCACGCGCGGTAGAGAGCCACGGTGGCGAATCGCGGATCACGGTAAGCTAAATCTCTCTATTATGTTTGAAGGCAAAGGAAACGGTTGAAACCACCCTGGTCACTTCCGACCCTCGGCTGTAAGATCACGATCCCCCATGTGAGCGCGAAGCGCGGTTTTTATTTAGCGGCAACACGTTCGCTCGTATATTTGAACATTTGGAAAGAAAGTATGCCCGCCATCTTCAAATTTTCACTGATGGTTCCGTAGGCAAGGTCAGAAAATCTTGCTCAGCGGCTTTTTACATTCCTTCTGTGGACTATACGTGGTCTGCATGTTTTACTGAAGTTGCAATCTCCACAACGGCCGAAAGAGTTGCTGTTGAGGTGGCTTTACGGAAGGTCTTGTCCGGCTCAACCTGATGTCAGACTCAAAATCTATACTTCAAAGGTTAGAGCGCGGATTCCCGTTGCCTATAAGCTCTCTACGCTTGGTGCAGAATCTGCACAGCAGAGGATTACTTTACATTTCCAATGGGTGCCCTCACACATATATATAGGTGTCATATAGGCAACGAGATGGCAGTCTTGCCCATAAAGCACTGTCAGGTACTACCGCAAAAAAAAAAAGTCCCTCAAGATAAAAAAAGAAAAAAGACTTAAGGGAAACGGTACTCAACCATTTTAGTACGCTGTATTAGAGTGCGCCCGACAAACCATGTGTGACCAAGTGACTGAGAAGGCATCAGGCCACTCTGCTACATCGAATTCGCACGGGCTCTGCTCGTACACCTGCCTACAGATGCATAAGACGGGCATGGCATCGTCTTCGCTATGCTCTATATAAGGTGTGTGCGGGGATATAGAACATTATATTATGTACTGTCCAGAGTACAACGCGGATAGTGTGATGCTCGCTTCCTTCAAGAAGACAGGAGCCCTTCACAGTGCACTTCAGGACACTGTCTACCCGAGTAGAAAGCAGATATGCAAAAGAGAGGCTTCACGCCTGCTTTTACAATTTCTGCAGGACACTGATCTCTACTCTAGATGGTGACAGCTGGAACGGACTATGTTCTACTCTGAGTAGATGTATTAGTAGATAGTGACTTTTGCAGGGACCATGTTATACTGTGAGTGAATGTGAGTACAGATGGTGGCAGCTGGAATTGACTGTGTTAAAACACATATGTGCGTATAGATTTATGACTTCTGGAGAGGACTATTTATTTATTTATTTACAGAATACTGCAGGCCCATGAGGGCCCTTGCAACAGGGGCAATACAATGTGATACAAGCACAAAAAAAAAAAAAAACACACTAAACCAATTGCAAAAAACAAAGCTGATAACACTGATGCCGTTAATCTTCGACTTGTTCAATGGAATCTGTGGTACGTAATGCAAACATATAGGTAAAGCATTCCAATCCCTTAGGGTACGAGGGAAGAAGGAGTACTTAAATAAGCTTGTTCTGGCGGTAAATGGGGTCAGTGAATCGGAGTGACGATGCCTTGTTGACCGTGTAGAGGAAAGTGACTTAATATAGGAATCTGGGTACATTGACAACTTCCTGTGCTTTATATATAGAAGAAAAAGCAATTTTAATCTCAGAATTTTGCGTCTTTTTTGCAATGTTTGAATCCTGTTCTCCCGCATTATAGCAGTTGGTGAGTCTGTTGAGCGCTATGTAGAAAAGATAAATTGGATCGCCTTGCGCTGAATCATTTCAAGTGCTTGTAGGTTAGTTTTAGTAAATGGGTCCCAGCTATATACTGTTATACTGTGAGTGAATGTGTGCGTAGATGGTGACTGCATGGAGTGGAATATGTACTATTATAGTGACTGTGCGTATAGTGGGGCAGATTTCAAATATATTCGGCTTTTTTTAACACATAAGTGACGCTATGATGGAGCAATTGCCGGCAGAATAAGCAAGACTAATCCCACCTGTAGCATGCAACAACTCAACTCAAGCTTTCAGGGAGCAGAGAATGCCACCTATGCATTAAACCGGTTTGCAATTTTTTGGCCGTGATTGTGAACGTAAGGAACCACAACAGGCCTCTTTTTTCCCGCCAGTTTATTCCTATTTGCACCTGATGCACGCACGACTTCCGGAGTAATGACTGCAAGCAGTGGATTGCAATGCCCCTCTTCAATCCTTTGCATCGCAACCCTCTGCTTGGGGTTCTCTTACTGTAAGTTGTGCGTACACGAGATGCAAGCCAGTTTTAATAACGAATTGGACAGGCATGTTGAAGCCGGCTTCCAGGAAACGCTTCTGAAGAGGATGAAGGCTGGCGGAAGCAGGACTGAGCTCGCAGGAAAAGATAGGCCTGTTGTGGTTCCATACATCCACAAAGTCACTCACGAGTCACGGCCTGAAAAAGTGGCAAACTGGTTTAGTGTACAGGTGGTATTCTCTGTCCCCCCAATGTTGCTCAGCTAGCCGCCGCATAATGTGCGAAAGTCCACACGTCGGCTGTCAGAAGAAGCATGGCCAGTGTTTTGTAAAATGCTCCACCAACGTCGTCTCTGAAATTTTATATTGTCCAGCGGAAAATCTGATATTGGACTGATAGGACACTGAGTGAATGACGACTAGGAACAAAGGATATTGAAAGCAATGAGGGTGAACCGCCCTGAAACATGTCGTATAATGTACTATCGGGGACAAAAGTTTACAGGACATGAGAAAAGCAAATTTGTCGTACAAGCGCCACATTATTTGGCGATCTCTTGATTTCACTAGCTGATGTCAAAACAGAGTCCGAATTTCGGAAAGTTAAGTCATGCATGGTCTTCAGACATTGGTTAACAACAGAGATATACTGGTTTCGATTCCTGACGATGCGTCATGGAAAATTTGGCTTCAGTATGTTCCTAATGAGCGGCAGAATGCGGCCTTTACTGTGTTCTGCACATCGATGCCGACGCCGTTTATTGATTTATATGAACTATACTGCTGGCCTAACAACAAAATCGAAGTACCCTCTATATGTGCAGTTGTGTATACCCTTGTAGAACTCACAGGCTTTTGTGTTTCCGAAGAGTAAAGTCGAACGAAGGCAATGGAAGTCACCCCTTCAACATTTTGTCGCACTGGAGATGCGCCTTGCGGCATTCACGGTCACAGAAAAGCTTTCAGCTGACCAAAGTGTGCGTCAAGATGACGTAATATATAGCGAAAGTGAAGCGTCGAAACATTAAAAAAGTCGTGGTCTGATCCGTGCTACACCTATACTCAGTGAATGCATGCGTGTTGCTCTAAGTTCGCTTCCCATTCATACGCAGAGAACAGTGGAAAGAAGAATGTTAGTAATGACACATTTAGGCGCTCTTCCTTTCCGCCCCTTGCAAACACATATGTGGCAGCAGCGATGACGTACCGTTTACCACATGGAAACGTTGCCTATTATCGGAGTCTTGAAGCAAGCATTTATTTTTAATCCAAAACTATTAACACCTGTATTCTTGGAGTTCGTTTGCGTGGCTCACGAAAGCCCGTTTCCAGAATCGCTTGAGAAAAAAAAGAAGAGAAAAATTCGCCATCAATGTGTTTCGATCCCAGAACAATGCTGCAGGCAAAGAGATCAGATTCTCTGGTCACTATACTGAGTTAGACCATGCACTGCTCCATTGTTTTTTACTTTTTTTTTCATACATTATATTCATTACACATTGCTATGTACATAAAGGGCTATATAGGCAGACTATTTAGAAAGCATTCAGCCGTTGTTGAGCTAAGCTATCTTCACAGAAAAGGCAATTAAAATCTGATTGCAAGTCGTTTTCCTCATAAATGTGCTCTAGTTGAAGCATCATTCAGCTAAAATTAATCATGAGCAGAACAATAGGTTCCACGTTGCGATCCAACATGCGCGTCTTCCACAAGCTATACAGTAAGGAAAATAATGTCATTAGGGTGCATAATCAGTTTGGGTAACTACAAGCTATCGTACACTACGAATTTCGAACAAAGTATTTCTTTAGGGTTCTTTGCAGCACGTCGCAAAAGAGAATTGAGCCGTTCATATTAGTGAAAAAGGGTTTCAGTTGTTTCAAGCACATCCCACAGATGGAAATTGGAAGAAGATGCAGAAATATCTTCGTATGGGTTGACGTGTTGACAGATAGCGCTTCGGTGTGTAATATAAAGAAAAACGCTTTTGCGCAAGGTGAAATCGAAATTTTGCGCACCCACATTAGCGCATCATTGCCCTTAAGCCCGAAGTATCAATACAATGGCAGCGGAAAGAGAATCATTATCGATTTCCTCCATAGGCTCTACTGCGCGAAACAGAACATAATTATACTCGTTCCAAAAAGCCGAATCGAAGCAATAAACTTCCGGCAGCTACCCGCATTAAATAGGGGCGGTCAGAAAAATGTGAAGAAAACACTGTGTTGGGAGGCAGAACCATGAATCTGAATAATAACAATACTCTAATACTCTGATGGGAATAGTCGCAAAAGAATAAACGGGCAATTGTCTCTCATGTCCACTGAGCGCACCACTCTGCGCAAACAGGCCTGAAAAGATTATCCCGTCGTATCGGCTCAAGATTTTATAACCAAATACAGGTTGCAAATATTCGGTGAAAAAGGCTGAATGCAACCTCTAGCGCCGTGGAGGAAATGAAGCACATAAAATTTTGTCGACAGAAATATGTTGCTGGCCTGGGCCCAACCAAACACAGACAGCCGATGGGGGACAAAAGTACATGAGCATAGAGCTGAACGACCGGAACCTGCTCTCTCGCAGTAATGTGTACTTAAATGCACACTGTGGGGCGCCCCGATATTTAGATGTTACACCGAATATTCCACTCCTACATATATATGGGCATAATTGAGTCCTATATGAACCAAATCAAAGGTCAGACTTTAAGTGATTGTTTTGAGCAACAAAGATGATACAACTTTCTCAATGCTGGGCTTGCCAGTAGAAAAGAAAAAAAAAAAGATAACAATATTATTGACATACTCAAACCTTTTGACGTCATCCCAAAGGAGAGGTAAGCCATGGATATTAACATTACGTAGAGCGCTCAATCAAAGCGGCTCCAAGGTAAAGGGCAAGAAGCAGCGGAGACATCGGAAAAGCTTGTTTCAGAAGAGTATATTGGTATAGGAGCTTGAGAGACGTTAATTTGCAATCCAGCAAGTACAGAAATTAATGTGGCAAAGATACACACATACACACATAGACCCAGCATTCTCTCACCTATAGAAGAGAAAACAGGAATGAGTGTCGAACACGGTCAATGGCTTTTGTGAGGTCGACCTAAAACAAAGCGACCTGGTCTGAGAATAGGGGCATGATCGAGGTTGTATGCGCAACATATGCATTATTTTGAGTGGTGCATGCGGCCCCAAGGGCCACCCGTCTGCTGTGGCCTAATGAGAACCAACTTTTCAAAGTGTGGGCCTTTTGATAAAATTTTATTTAAAATTTTGAGATCCTGATCATTTGACAACGTGAAGAGCTTATAGGCTTCAGCGCCGCGTACATATATTTTCTCTTCATCGCAGCTGTTTACAATTATGACTACATGTGTGACATTTCGTAAAATACTCAGAAAGGGCCATGACATCAAAACTCATCATCAAGACGTCTGGAACGAAGGAAGCGAGAATAGTTTTAAATGTTTGGCACAATTCACAAGAAACCTTATCAGGACCGGTCGTTTTTGAGATCGGTAACTGATAAATTGCTGGTTTTATCTCATTCTCGTGAAAGAGCGGCTCATAATGAAGCAACCATCTTCCGATAAAGATGTCCCCGGGATTTCGAGACTTCAATATGGCGGAAGTAATTGGAGAGTAAACTTGGAAAAGACCCTTCGTGGAAAGGAAAAAGAAAACACACGGCTGACGGCAGCTGCCCACATCAGTTTTTCCGGACTTCTCTTGCCATCAGAGGTATGTACATTATGCACACCTCCCTAATACCAAATTTACTGTTAAGCCTTGCATCTCGCGAACTATACTGCTGAATATGGTTTAAGATATCGCAAGGAAAGTGCCTGAAAAGAACAAGGCTATCTGCGTAAAGGGAGGAATGAAATGCAGGTATACCTGCGTTCTCGGTATCCGACGAGCTCTTCGCTCTCACATCTTGCCCATCCGTCTAGATGTCTTTTCACTTGGAACCAACCTTCCCAGCATTCCAATTGTGAGCTTCGTTGACAGTGTGTTGAGTATCAGCGTGCTGAAACGTGCGATACAGAACCAACTGACCCTTATTTTAGCACTGTTTACCTAAAGACACCTTTTTCCTTTGAATCGCACTTTATACAATGCGCCTCCTTCTAATGCGTGCTCATATATGAACCAAGAAAATTGGTTGAAGCTAAATCATAAAATACCGACCTACATATGCATTTGCTTCATTAGTAAGATTTTTCATTCCTCTAAATTTAGACCGTGCTGGAAGCATTCGCTGTTTGCGACTGGACACCGCCAATTCCTACACATATAACTTGCTGGCTACTATAACTTACAGCAGAAAAGAGGGGCCATAATGCGTGGGCGACTTTAACGATGGACATGTTTTCAAACTTCAATGGAATCCATACATCACGATAATTTCAGAAACCGTTTAGTTTGAGACTTAACCACCATTATTAAAAGCCCTCACATTCTTATAAGGCTACTGGGTCCGCGGCCGACGCTTTGCAATACAAAAATATGTAACTGCATGCGGCGATTAACAGTTTTCTGGGAGCGCATGCAGAATTATTGCTATCTATAGGTGGACCTTGATTAATTCGATCTCACCTGATTTGGATTGGGTTCATTTGATCTGTTTGGTACGAAGGGTATATTAAATATATATCGCTATAGTTCGAACTCTGCGTGTTTGGGGAAAACGTTCGGTTCCCTTCGAGTTCTAATTATTGAGTTTCAACCTATTTATTTTACATGCTGCTCATGCACGCACTGTAGAAAGGTCTGCCGTTTACAGCACAGTCTTCTTGCTTCTTGCTGTTCATATTCAAACATTTTTGTGTTCTTGTACTATCCGAATGTCATTTTGAATTTTTATTGTTCTTATGCGATTCCTTTTTTTTTTCTTTTTCTCCAAGACAGTGAAATGAAACGAACTGCCACCAGTTGTTCTTGAGTCGAAATACTCCCTAAAGTTACTGGAATATCTTATCACCCAGACAAAGAATCCTTGAATTGCAGCGTGTTATTGAATTTTGTCCTTTTATTGTATAATTGCTTTATACTGTTTGTTCTTTTTGTTGTAATGCCCCGCCTGCTATAGGGTCAATCACTGGACTGCAGTATTGTTAAATAAATAAATAGAGCGTTCCCCTCCCTATTCAATACCAAGCCCGCTCAGATGTACACATGCTGTTTGGTGTTATCTTCTACCCTCCCCTGTTAGCATTAGTGACTTGTAGTGTTCAACAGCGTCGTCAGACGTGCTGCGTACATTGACTCCTTGTACCGTGCACTGTGGTGTCAGTCTTGTGCAGTTTTCTTCCTCACTTTGAAAAAGAGCAACTGGTGCAAGACTGAGGAACCATTTCTTATATCTGTACCAGTTGCACTTCAATGCCCCATGGAGTTCTCCAGTTGTTCACACATGCGCATGCAGATATATAGAATACTGCCTCACACAATGCCACAAAGCATATAGGCCCGTTTGCCGTCCATCCTGTTCCTCCACCTCCACGTGGCCCGCCCGGCTCACACCCTACAACGCGCCCTTGTCACCTTAGCCAAGGACCTTTTAGACGCCTTATCTAAAGGAGTTTTAAAAACACCTTAACGCCTACCACCCCAGCATCTTATGTATTAATGCAAGCAAAAAAAAAAAAAAACATACATCGAAGCGTTACAATAGGCAGTAACTGATCACCAAAGTGTAGTCGCTGTACGTGTTTGGTTGTATACTTACCAAAGATATTTAGAAAGTAACTGGGCAAAAAGAGGCGCGGAATAAAGCGTCCACAATATATGCCGATATCCTGTCGTTTTATCAAATTATACGCCGTTACTTTTAAAAATGTAGCGTCCGCACTGAGAAATCCAAAACTAGCTTCTTAGCAATGATACCACACATGACACGATCCCCAAATAAGTGAACTTACGATGCAAGCACTAATCAAGCGTAGACATATTTAAATTGCTCACTTCTCGGTGAATTACGGACGTACGCTTACTATGCATCGTCGTGTATATATATTTTTGATCATTTAGTTCTGTGGGTCGTCCTCGAAGGTAAACCGGGCAAGATATATGCAGAGTAAATAGTAAAACTGTTTTCTCAAATATCGGCTGCAGTAGAAAAAAAAATAGCAACAGCGCCATGTTTAATTGAACTGGTCAAGAAATATAAGTATATTGGTGATTAGCACGTTACCTACGGCGAAACAGACGTAACTTGCTTGCTTGCTTGCTTTCTTTCTTTTACAGCACTCCTGTAACCGCGGCGAGCCGCCGCCTTGCTTCGTCCTTGCCACGCGGAGCGAAAATGCCGCGCAGTCAGTACTCGTGGCGCCATCTAACAAAGAGCGTAGTAACTGCTACCGCTTCACGGCTGTTTTTGGGAGAAAGGCGTGCAAGAAAGCGCTTGGTAGTAGGTGCGTCGTAAGAAAAAAGGATGGCGAATGGTTTAAGGCAGAAAGGACCGAAATTCGCACCTTTCTTAATTTCGATTTTATTTTTGCCCTGAGGACGCACGATTTCACGATTGCTTCCAGAGCTTCACTGTGTTAAGAGAAGGCTCTTGACTGGATGTCGCTTTGCAAACGCAGAAGAGTCTACGGTTAAAATTTTTATTCTATACACCGTAAACAGACGGGAACGTCTGTAAATTCATACTTTCATCAAATTATCGGCCTTCTCACAAACAGAACAGCATAAAAACTTGGCCTCGCACCACTATGACTAATATTTTCTAAAATAATTTGTTCGAGCTATAATTATAATTGTTTACGTGCGGATATGGTGTGTCGCATCTCCGTGGATGGTTTTTGCAAGGGCGTTTGCCCCCCGTAATAATATGTTTAAAGCTTAGGGTTCATTTTGGATACAGGTTAAGCAGAGGCAGGTCAGCATCTTGTAGCACATTGCCCCCCTTCTTCGTGGAGTTTTTATTTCTTGCATGTATTTGCGTTACGTCCCTATTCTCGCTAATAATGATTAATAATCAATACTTTGTTTCCTTTTTTATTCCTGCTGTTGCGCCTTTTCTGTGCGCGAATAAAATTAATACGTGCTATTTTCAGCAATTTTGCTTCAGTATTAAACTTACAGTGATGCATTCATGACTGCGTTGATTTTTCATTAACAATTTATTCAGTTTCTTCTTTATATGCAAGTACAGATCAGCGCATGAGCCGGCGGCGACGCTCACAAGCAGTAATTTAAACTTCCCCTAAAAAACTACAAAACGTAAAACAGTAAGTGCAAAGATCTATAGTCTCAATTAAAACCGCAAAAAAAAAAAGAGAAAAAAAGAAGATGAAACGCTGGCACCGCTTTGAACCCCAAAAAAAAAAACAAATTGGCGTCTTTAATACCACCTAGATACAAAATTCGTCAATTCTTTCAGGAAAACGGCGCAAGTTGCATGCACGGCATCAAACAGGAAAATTTCCTTAAATTGGAATATTTGCCTGCGCTTTGATTCGTTTGTCTACCAAAACGGTAGCCTAGCCAAAGTATTTGAGGTGAAAAAAAAAAAAAAAAAAAAACTTGAAATAGTTTATAATTTCTTCCTTGGTGGCAGAATATTAAATCACAATTTAAACAGAATTCAGTGGACGTCGTCGCTACATGGTGATTTCAAGGGAAACTGCAGTGCGCCATGTTTTTAATCTTTACGGGTTTTATTGAAACTTTCGCCCTTACATTTCCCGTAGTTTCCTTGTTCTTTGCGCCAAATTTCGCAGTCATGTAGACTTCTAGTTAAGCTTTAGTAAGTTTAGCTAATTAACTGGCTGATTTCGTGGCCTCAATTGGGGCAGTTTCTCCAGGCAGCCTTGCGAGCATGTGCGACGTGAGAGTAAACACGCAAATTGATATTTGACCTGCACTTGTCAAACTAAACCATTTAATTTGCATATGATCATTTCGGGAAATTAAGGAAATAATATGCCAATAAAATCTCCAGTTAAGACAATCCCGGCCCACACACGGTATTTTATGTGGATTTCGTAGTTTGGGTACAACGTATTATCATTATTGGTATTTCTCTTTTAAGATGCTTCTACACGCTATTCAAAAACGGCTCTTTTTTTCTTTTTACCGAACAGGAGACACTGTATGATTTGCGATGTGATATTTAAATCAAAATGTTTTAAGTACCTCTAAGTTTCCCCCTTTAAGCATTAATAACCCGGTGATCCGACAGTGGAGCGCATCAAACCATAAATACGTTACTTCTTTTCTTACTTTTCTCGGCAAGTTTCTCACTACCCTTTCAATGTACCCTCCAACTTTGTTTACTAATGGTTGGAAGGAGCGATTGGGGAGTCGCACCAATTCTATCGACACTGCAACGTCATTCACGTCAAGACCGCGGAGTTTGCAGCTGAACAAGCTGTATTCCCATTATATATGCATACGGTGGCCTTTATTTAGCAACAGCACACTGACTACTTTCAACATTGCTACAAAAGGTATATATACTCTATTCGTGTGAATAGCAGCGGTTGTGTAATCTTAATTTTGCATGCAGAAATTTTAGCGGCATCCATTTATGACAACAAATTCACTTAAAGAGGAAAATGGCTGTATAGAAGGCAAAGAAAACAATGATCGATCGGAAGAAAATTATTTAGCCAAGTGCATGCCGTAGACTGTACTGATTACCCATTCCATTAGAAGACGCGAAGTATGCAAGTATTAGGAGCTTATACGTTTATATACCTTTCACACATGAAGCCATACTCACACCGTCACACTACCTGTCGCAGCTCTCACTTGTCTTTTGTTATTTTTATTTGAAAAGTCAGCTCAGCATATACATACGTCGCGAAAACGAGGAAAAACAACACATTTTTATTCAAACAAGCTTTGTACTCCGGGTCTGCACGCAGAGGTCCGGAGTCTTATACTTTCCGGCGAGCGAAGTACTGTACAGGCGACGCATGATTCATTAAGCCCTTCCGTCGAGGATGTATTGCACCAGAGGTCCTTCGTTATCGCTTCCATGCTTCCGGGAACACTCGCCGAAGCGGGCCGACCGTTAATCAGATCCTATCGCGGCGCGTGACAGAAAGGATTTCCATGTGAGCGCGCGAGCCCGACGTCGCACCGGCACCATACAGCTAGGCAAGCATGCAGATACGGACCAGTGCACGGACACTGATCGATGGCTTTTCGATGTCTTACCATCTGCCTTCGTCGCGCGCCTGTCTCGACTCCAACGTTCATTAATGGCCATTGCGACCCAATTTTTGCGGGGTCTAAGAACTTTGCTCGCAGGTTACACACCCTTGCGGCTCTAGAATACACAACTTCAGGGTGCGGTGTATAGTTATCTGCATGAGTCCTGGCTCAGTCGTCTGGAAAACGTTTCAACCTTCGTCGATGTGGTTTCTATTTCATGGATTAGTTTTTGCGTATGTATGAACTTTGCAAGGCTTGGGACTAAAACGGCTGTTGAATAAATTAGTATATTTTCCACCCCGCTTCTGCGCAGGCAAAATAGATAAAAAAAAAATGATTGTAGTCTAGAAATTCACGCGCCTGGCATATTTAGTACAGCGTGATGGCGATGGTATGAACTGCACACCAGTCAGCCTTGGATGAAAATGCTGTCTTGAGCCGTTCACTTACGTTTAAAAAAAAAGATCAGCTTTGGTTCAGCAATGTAAAGCTCACTTTAAAGAGTTAACAAAATCAAATTCTATCTTCGCATAATGCTTCAGCTCGCTCTAAACTACAACCTTGTTCAGTCACTAAACAAGGGGTCCTACCGCATGCTATATTATCCCCACTCACACGAAAAAGCCTGACAAATCCTGTTGCCGTGCTTATTGAGTTTAGCGGACAGCACGCACGGCTCCATTAGTGTGACGTGTCGTGTTGTATGCCCGGTGGTTCCGTGTCATGCTGGTATGCGCGAAATTTCGCCAAGCTCCGCACGCAGAAAGCATTGTGCGTCATTCGGAACATTAGATAACGCCCCTCCCCCCTTTCCCTGTTTAGAGACATCTCTAAGGTAAAATGCTAAGTGCACTCACGTATACGCAGCGGAGTGCATGCTTTATATATGTCATGCGGGCGTGTTTATATCCCGCGGCAAACCTATATATACGCTTCTGACAAACTCCGTAAGTGCTTGCAGAGTGGAAGCATATATTCTTACGGCAATCACGTATACAAGTGACATTTGTTCAGCTAACGAATGCTGGGTCGTTTCCCCAGCCTGCCAGCCTGCTGCAACTTTCAGCGCTCAGCGCACGGTGGTGCTCACAGTTTTCTACTAAGCGTTTCTAAATATATATATAGGAAGTTCCTTTTGCCCATGGAAAAATTAAAACACTATACTTTTAAAACTGACTGCATGCATTAGGTGCTATAGCTCCTGTATTATATATATATATATATATATATATATATATATATATATATATATATATATATATATATATAGATAAATTGATTAACGTGAAGTAATTATATAAAAGCATAAATTTGTAACCTTTGTATCGCCATTATTGTAGTCATTGTTCAATTATGTGCCCATCCTGTAAAAATTCCAATGGGGATTGACAGTATCTGAAATAAATAAATAAATAAATAAATAAATAAATAAATAAATAAATAAATAAATAAATAAATAAATAAATAAATAAATAAATAAATAAATAAATAAATAAATAAATAAATAAATAAATATTGTCACGGACAATACTTTCAAACTTTCAATATATACTTTCAAACTGTTTAAGAAATTTCGCGGGAAGGATTCAGGGCTGTAAAAATGCATGTTGGGTGTCTATAGAAATTCGGACCAGATGTGTCAACATACGCTGTTGAAACTCTATCGATAATCATCGACATCTTTGAAGGTGTCGTGTTGACCACATGTTGAGCTCTTTTGGAATAGTGGCCCATGTGTTTCTTAAGAGCGCTTTCCGAATTCGCACCACTGAAATTCTGTTGATTTCAGGCTCAACTGCTTCAGAAACTCTGCAAGTGACGCTTTTTGATTTTCTGCTACCTTTCCACTCCTGAACAACCGAAAATAGTTCACGACCATCGGTTTGCCAGGAGCAGACACGAGGTGATTTTCATTATACAAAAGTAGTACAGTACATCTCCTAGCGGTGATAAGTCACCAATTTTATGTTCTGCCCGACCAATCAACAATCCTGTCAGATCAGTGCTGGTTAATAATAAGCATAGTGAGGCTTAAAAGAACAAAACAGATCTTGATCTTTTAAAGCCCCCTTATACTTACTCACTCATTAACCTACACTGACCTGACTAAATTGTTGATTGGTCGAGCAGAACATAGAATGTGTTGACTGACCGCAGCAAGGATATGTGCTATACTACTTTTACATTAATGTAAACGACCTCGTGCCTGCTCCTGGCTAACCGTTAGAGCAAAAAAAAAAAAAAATGAATTGCATTGTGGTATCAAGTACATAGTATAGGAAGTATTTAAGTGACATTACTGGCGCCATGTTGCGCTTCAGAACAAAGCTTCTGGAATGTAAGCCGGATCGATACTGCGATTAGATAAGAGTGCAGCCTTTCGCTGTGCTACCTTCAGCACAAAATGGCGGCACCTGCGGTCGTAGGTGTACACTAGCGCAGAGTTATTCTTTTGTGCTTCAATTCAGTAGATAATATTTTAGAAGAGGAACCATCACAATGTATTATAGGGTACGCTGCAAGTTAGCCTGTCTAATCGTTCAAGCTCGAAACGTATAATTATTGTCATAAATTTGCTCACTTTGTAGACTCTATCGCCCACTTGCAGGATAGAAGAGCAAACGTGCTTTAAATATAATGTGAACTCCAGTAAGACGGTGATAGTAATTTGCACATTCATGCTTTTGGCAAAAGAAAAAAAAATATATGCCCTATTGAAGAGAGCGTGTGCTCTAAATTAAGTCATCTCACATCAAGAGGTCAATTCGAAGAATGCTGTATACGCTATAGTATCAGTGCGTACAGTCTGCCTATTACTATAATAAGCACAATAAACATAATGTGCCTTTTCTAGTTCCTGTACGTATACGCTTTTCTGGACTACAAGTGATGACGAATCTGATCCGAAGTTGTTGGCCGACAGCGCCTGTCAATTTATTTTATTAAATATAATGCACTGACAAGGATGAGACAGGATACTTTCAAATACCAGGCTATCACGCCATGAACCACGGGTTCATGAAGTCGTGGTTACGCTACGAAATCTCCACTTAAGAGCGTTGTAAAAGGTAATTTTTCTTTTAAATTTTCAATTTCAACATTTCAAAAAGAAGAATAATTTTAAAGAAAGTTTCGATAAAAAGTAGCACAGCCCCTCGAATTCGAAGGAGAAATGAAATATGCTTACTCAAGGGATGAAGACGCATTGGAGACAGATAATTAGTAAAAGGACGTCACATGCTCTGTAGTCCTGCCTCTGGTACGCTGTAAAGAATGTAAAAAAGCGTGGTGCATCGATGCACGACGCTTTTTTATATTTTTTTTTTCGTCACGTCAAGCGGAAAAATGGCAGTTTTCAGCGACAGCATCTGCTTAATCTCAAAACAGCATTTTCCTGCGCACTGCAAAGAATGATGGAAATTTGCTCAGGTATTTCAAATGCTGTCTTTATATTACCTGGACTATGAGAGATAGCCTGTGTCCGAATTTTTGTGACAAAAAGAAACCTTCAATCTGACGAATGTATACCACCGATAAAGAAAAAAAAAAACTTGCCTACTTTCCTTGCTGAAAGAGCATATCTTAAGTTGTGTGTTGTGCATCATCATTATTCCACTCGTATAAAATGTCAAGGCGGGATATTCAGGTGACCTGAAGGAAAATGTATTTTAGTGGACACATATTAAAAAAGGAACAATACTAGCCAAAGTCGTCCCTAGTTTTGAGCTGTAATATAGAAGCTAGCTCTACTCAGATTTCTAGAATGGTTCATAGCTTTATATTATGTTACGACTATTCTGCAGCCAATGTTTGAAAACCTTTTTTCAAAGTCGCACTTCACCTTAAATATTGTACCACACATAGTGACATTTTGCCATGTTTGTGGTGCTTTGCCACAGTACAATTGTGCATAGGAACGAAGCACCTTCACGCTACCATGCAATATGCCAACGCTGATAAGCATATAGCACCGCATTGAGTCGTCGCGTGAAATGTTGCACATATCGTAGATATATTCACGTTACCAGATATACCTAGGTTGATTTGTTTGTAGGTATCACCCCAATTTTAACCAATTCTTGCAGTGCGCAGAAATTTCTTGAAAGTCGGCCTAAAAGTCTCACAGTTGTATTCTGCAATGCGCCTTTTCGAGAACGTAGTTTTACAACTGCAGAAAGCTGAACACACCTAATGAAGGTTTGTTGACACCTTGTGTGTTTTTTTTAATAATGGGACTGTAGGGTAATTGATAAAGCAAAAACATTTTAACCCTTCTTGTTCATTAGGCGGCTAAATTATTCTGCGAGTTCAAAAACTACATTTCAGAGGCGAGAGACCACTGCACGAATACTATAGGCTGGCATCACAGTAACAGCCGCTAACCACGCTAACGGCGCCCCTTTTAATTCACTTGTGCGTTTAAAATCGTTTAAAATCGTTAAAAATTGGTTAAATAATGTTACATAAATGTGTCTGCGCGTGGTACAAAGGGAGGCGCGTACTGTACGCACGTCTAAGTGGTGCGCAGGAGATGGCAATGTACGCGAAGAAATAATTCTGATAAGCAAAACACAAAATGAGTGAATGTCTCATTTTATAAACATTTCTTTAGCTAAAGCTGCGTATGCTTATTGTAAATTTTTGATCACGAGAAATAATCATTTATCGCCCACACACAAACGAGCACTTGTGGCTTATAGTGTTCTATACACTGCCCAAGAGTCCCCAGAAAGAAAGCGGAAGTGTAGAAAATAATTTTGAATAATCTGATTTGTGCTCAAAACCGCATCTCACAAAATATCACCAGATTTTACTCCCTCGCTCCGCCCTTTCCGACCTACGAAAAAGGCCCAACACAAAAAGGTTATATTTATATACTCAGTGAAGCTTGCCTTGTAACTTGAGCGGCAAGCTGAAACTGCCGGTTTTTTCTGGCCGAGGTTGCTCTAGCTGCATTGCCTGCTGACCACTTCCAGGGTGTCGGCGCACGGTCCGAGACTCCGAGACGTTCGACCAGGAGCTCATCTTTAACTTGGCTCATATGACGCTTCACGCTTACATGGTTATTATCTCCAGCCATTAAACGTGAGTATAGTTGCGACAGCATGTACGAACCCCGATGTGTTGCATTAGTGCAGCTTCCTACCTTAGGTCGGTATTGCACAACGCAATGCACTCTGCTTGTGTGCTCAGGCAATTATCTCAAATCGCATTACTTATATACCCTACGCTGCGTGATGCACAGCGACGCTTCTGCGCATGCGCGTACGGCAAAAGGTAACTGCAGCTACAAAAGGGTCTCAACACGGTCCACTATCTACATTTGTAACGCTGACGTCAAGCTATAGTAAATGACTGGCAAGACTTTCACGCCGGGCGTTAGTCAATTTGACAAAAAAATGGCGCCTTCCATGGTTGGGTGCCTGCCGACGCCATCATCTGCATAGCAGCCTCACTCTGCACTACTCACTGCCAGCAGTACAGTATATACAACCCTTCTATAAAACAACCTTTAGACCAGTCGTGGTGGAAAAACGATATACGGTGGACTAAAAGCCCGTGCGGAATTGTGTATGACGGTGTTCCATATTTATGTGTGTAAACACTTGCAGCGCTGGTGTGAGAATAAACAAGTATGAATAAAGTTTGCCGAAATAGTGCCTGGCAAAGAATAGAAGCATCACGGAGCCATAGGGAGGGGAGGAGATAGGTATACTTCCTTTAGAGTATCCATGGAGGGCACTGATATCTTCCAAGAAATAGCGAGAAAAAAAACGTCGTGCTCCGATCCCCCAATCGAAACATCACATCGAGTCGAATAAAAATGTTTTGTTTTTTTTTAAATGAAGCGTATGCTTCGCTGTAAAACTTTTTAAGCGGCAAAGTATACGGTATGTTCTCGCATCACACACACACACACACACACACACACACACACACACACACACACACACACACACACACACACACACACACACACACACACACACACACACACACACACACACACACACACACACACACACACACACACACACACACACACACACACACACACACACACACACACACACACACACACACACACACACACACACACACACACACACACACACACACACACACACACACACACACACACACACACACACACACACACACACACACACACACACACACACACACACACACAAAGAACCCCAGGTGGTCGAAATTTCCGGAGTCCTCCACTACGGCGTCTCTCATAGCCTGAGTTGCTTTGGGACGTTAAACCCCACAAACCAACCAACCAACCAACACACACACACACACACACACACACACACACACACACACACACACACACACACACACACACACACACACACACACACACACACACACACACACACACACACACACACACACACACACACACACACACACACACACACACACGCGCGCACACGCGCACACGCGCACACGCGCGCACACACACACACACACACACACACACACACACACACACACACACACACACACACACACACACACACACACACACACACACACACATATATATATATATATATATATATATATATATATATATATATATATAAACATAGGGATATATTCCGCTCGTATGCACAAGGCTTCGAGTGCGGCAGCCAGAGCAATAGGGAAGGGTAGCCATCTGTAGTGAAATGCACGGAGAGCAGCCTTCAAGTATCTGCAGAAAATACACACACTGACAGGGGCTAAAGGACGACGAAGTGTTTATTGGCCTTGGTTATACGTATGTGGATACGTGTATTCGGGCCACTTGTGTTGATGCTGATTGTATACATATATATAGGGTAGGAAAGGTGAAGCAAGAGTGCTGCGGTGTAACCAGCGGCTTCAAGCGCCTGTACCCACCTGCTGTCCCACTCCCATCAGTATGCATGGTTATGGTTGTGTCTGTTCATATGTTACGTGGGATTGCGGCAAGGAGAAGGTTTCGCGAGTAGGTGGGAAGCTGCAGGCTGGGAAAGAGATGGCTGCGTAAGGTACCTGCACGGGAAAGATATATCAGTTTTGTAGACCGAGCCCTTACAAAAATTGGCTTTGAAACTCCATTGTCGGACTATTGACCACCTTTTGAATCTTGAACCTTTTGAACATTGAAGGTCAGGTACAGTATCCACCGGCTAGCCGATATGAGTTGGACAAACGGATGATTTCAATCACTTCCGATGTACTTTGGGTAGAGCTTGGGTTCAAGAACCTGTTCTGAACACAGTGTTGCAAAAGCCAGGGGGGCAGTCCTCCTGGTGTATACTTGTGAGTGGCTATAAGTGAAGAACTTTGTTTAAGAGCTTGTTTAAGGCCAGCAAAGCGGCTGACGAGTTTCGGAATGACTGGTATGTTCAAAGACCAGATGGCAAAAGAAGCGCGTGTTTCAATGACATAAGTGTGTATGGTCTGTTTGAAAGAGTTCAGCGATATCCCCAGGATATAGACGACAAAAGTAGATACGAGAAATACGCGCTCTTCGGTCAGAACGAGGGAGATGGAGAGACTCATTGCCCGTTGATATTGGCTGCGTGTTACTAGTTCAGATTTCTTAGGGACAGGTTGCAGAGGCATGCTTCGCCGAGTGAGCAGATGTGATGCCAAATTCTGGTTTGGGCGAGCTTGGACGTCTCACGGTAAACCAATAGTGAGACTTGTGATGAAATCGACTGTCCTGAAGGAGAGTGGATGGTCGGGAATGTCTGCTATATATATATATATATATATATATATATATATATATATATATATATATATATATATATATATATATATATATATATATATATACGCCCCGATAGAACGCAATTATGCCTAGGATGAAGATAATGGCGAAAAGGGCCGCTTCTTGTACAAGTATACCGAAGCTCCTTTCTCCCACCACTACGCTTAATTGAATCAGCTACCTCAACTGACTACTGAGTTACCGCTTAACATTAATTGACCACTCCATTATCAAGTTCAAACTTTAATGGTAAAGTTATTTTTCCCAGCGTGGCGCTTCAGCTGAAATGAGAGCACGGCCAGGTAACTGAAGTGAAATCACGACAAAAATGAGGCATGCATTCTCATTACTGCAAGACCACATATAGGCCAAACGCTTCTTTTACTCTCTCCTCTGTTCAAACCGTTTTCAAGCAGGTTATAAGAGAATCTAGTATACGGATGGCACCGATTACTATTATGCAATGAGGTGGAGATATGAGGAATTAACGCGTACACGGACTTATCTGCGTCGACATAACTTGGACTCGCTCTACACATGCATGCTGCTCTATAGTTTGGACTCCTCCGGGCTGTTATGAAACAGGACCATACTCACAACTCAGACAAATTCAGACTTCTTGAAACTTACTTTAATTCCGGCTCCTTCTCCCGGAAAGCCAGAATTCAGTTGCAAACTCACTCTAATCAAACTTCATGTTCATTACAACAGAATTCATAGCAAGCGAGACGGCTGACGAGTGACCCCGTGATCAAGTAAACCCAGCAAGCGCTTTAGGTCACCAATATAATTTCTTATCGTGGTTCCTCACGTCTCAGATCTCGAAACTCAACTTCGCGAAAGCTGATAACTTCGAATGACCCGATAACGGGGTGCCAAAATTATCAAAGAAAGAAGAGTAAAAGGAAATAGGGAAGGCAGGAAGGCAGGAAGTAAGAAAATGAGTGGGTTTAAACTGCGCGAAACGGCTTGCTCCAGCAGCTGTGTCAGTGGGGTGGAGTGGGGGGGGGGGGGGGGGTCCACACCGGAGATGGAGTCTTCGCGCCGTTTTCATCGAGCCTCTGCCACCGTCGCCGTCACCGCTGCGCGAGGCAGCGACGCGGTGCAGCGCGTGCCGAGCCATTTAGCCCATTTCTCACCGGGACACGTGTGTTTATTACGCGAACACGCAAATGAGAGGGGAATTTGGCTGGCACGAAGAAGGAGAAGCGAGGAATAAGACACTGCGGCTGAGACGACGTCGTCGGCGGCGGATCCGCACCGCCACGCCCGCGGGGAAGAAACTATACCCGAGCCGCGGTGCGCGCTCGTCCGTGCGGCGGCAAGCCTGGCGGCGAAGGAGGCCGGCCGGCCGCCGCCCTTCTTCGCGTTGCGTACACACGACGTCGGCTCGGAGTCCCTAATGCGCCTGCGGCCAGGGAACCTGAAGCCTGATTACACATACGCAATTACCCCGGCAGCCAGCAATGCAGTGCGCAAGGCTGTACGTTGAGGGAGAGAGAGAGAGAGAGAGAGAGAGAGTCGAGAGAAAGGAATACAGAAGGGAGCGAGACCATGCTGAGAAAGCGAGAAAGTGAAGGAGTTAGAGGTAGGGGTAGAAGGGAAGGAAAGGTCTCGTGTTTGCGTACCAACTTCGCCTGGAAGAACAAGAACTAGAAGAAAGTCCAGCGATGTGTAGGAAGAAGAATAAATAGGAAAAGTCAGAGAGAGATAGAGAGAAGAGGGAATACTCCGCAGGGAGAGCTCTGGCGTTGGAACCCGACTAGTCGGGCTCTCTTATATACACGCGCTGCGCCCGAGAAGCGAGACGCTCCATTTCACCTCGCGGCTTGCAGATTACTTTTGCCAAGTTTCACATGCGCGCACGAGTAAGCGCTCCCGCGAGCACTCTCTCTCTCTCTCGCGCGCGCGCTGCAGGAGACGCATGCAAAGGACGTCGGTGCCTCCGGAGACCTGCTGGAGGTCCGACGCGTATACCACCGCTCGCCTGCATGTGAGAGCGAGAGAGACGTACCGTGTTCCATGCCTTTTTGTTTGTACGTTCTTCGTCAAACTGGCCCGCGAAGCGCTCACAGGGCGTGCAGCTCCGTTTCCTCGAGGAAACACGAGCGATTACTTCCCTTCAATTAGCCATCGAATCCATCCTTCTCCCGTTCTTTTTCTCACTCTCGTCCCACGCGGCGTCTCCTGACCGAGACTTGCGCGAATGTCTTTCCCGGCGAGTCCAGCGAATCGCGAAAGTTCGAACGCACACAGCGCGAACAAATGAACAAACTAAGCCCAGCATCGTGCATAATATGGAATAAGCGCGTGGGTGAAGAAAAAAAAAGAAGCAAAAGAAATCTACTCCTCGTCAAATGGCGCGATACTGCTTACGGGTGTACGGTGTAATGGCGAGCGAGCGCGGTTATATACACGTCCGAAGGAAACCTTGCGCGTGCGAATTCTGCATGCTGTAGTATAACATACAGGTGTGTGCGCACGCTATACGAGCGGTCGCGGCGCTAAATGGCAGAATTATTCGGAATTCTTTATGAGCGAGAATCACCGGGCGTAAATTTCGCTCCTGCGCTCGATTTCTAATATACGCTTCGACGAGGTCACGCCGCCGCTTAAGCGAGCCTCTGCAGTGGTGCGAGCGAACGCAGCACCTTAGCGCATGCTCGGTATAATTCCTTAAGCGTAACGATCCTAATTTAAATCCATCACAGCTTTCGCTGCGCGTTTTGTGCCGCTCTACACTAAGTTACGCAGTTAGGGAAGGAAGGAGAAAGAACGGGAATTTGTTTCTCATTTGCATGTTTGACAGTTTAAGTTCTTGTCGGAAGTGATGCGTGTATAGTTCGTTGATCCTTGCATTGTTTTGAATTACCTGAGCTCACCCGACTGAAAGGTTTACCAAAGGGCGTAAGTCCCCCGACACTACACCGTAAAGCACATGCCGGCATCGTTGTAGGGCTATAGTGGTGGCCCGGGCTCGGAATACAGACGAAGAAGTACGTGACACCCAAAGGTGTAGAATTTTAGCGGTAAAATTTCCTCAAAGTGCCTCAATTCGACCAGATTACTTGAAAATAGAAGTGTCATATCAGCGAATTGTTTTCAATGGGTAACGCGAACCATTGAAACCAAAACCCGGTCGTTACTTGGCAATTGGCATCTGTAACTGGATTTCGTACAGCTATGCTACAGTGTCCGATTAAAACAGGCTGGCCACAATGTGCCAACGAAGCCACAATATATGAAAGATTTACAATGGACCTTTCAAACGCTGAAATATTCGCGCTTCGGCAGCTCATTGTTATATGTTTTACATAAACCGCACGCCTGCTGACATATGTGTATTTATTACAGAAGGTGTGCGTTGGTACAATTAACATGGAGTGAAATAATTTTCCTACTTATGCAAGAATACTGGTCCCTCAGATGCATATATTAGTGGCTGAACTCTCGCTAGCGTTTCCGTGAGTGAACAATTCCCTATTATGTACGGAATTAGAGCTAAACAAGCATTCATAATTTCGCTTGTGGAGCATATTTTGATACCCTTTTGACTGGCGCATCATGGCCAAAGTTGGTTTTGCGCCATATAAAAACCCCACTTACTAATCAACTAATATTATTTTACACCATCTCCACAAGTCTTACCGCCCGTTTATAAACACTTGATGCTGTAGGAAACTAAATAAACAGCAATCATTTGCTTACATTGTTTTGTTGACGAACAGACTGTAAAATTGTGCAGAAGCTCCCTATTAGATATCAAGGCATTTAAGAATACCACAACCATAGAAATTATTCCTTGTACTCTTGCCCTGGAGCAGTATTCTTGATTAAAGACGGCGTCACCATGGGCATCGCAACTATTTGAATTGTTGGATTCCTTTAATACGAAGCTTTCGGTGGCTATATGGACGAGTTACACGGAACTCTGTGCACTTCTGAAAGGGTTGAGTCTGGTGGCAGAAGTTTAGCAAAGAGAGAATCTAGCCCCGATTAACGATATCAGCGTTTCTCAGATGCGTTGAAGCAAAGATGAGACATGCTTGTATGTATTCACCTGTGCAGTTATAAAACACTTTTCTCACGAGCCAAGCAGAGCTTCTAAGAAGAACTCGTGGCTCTTCTTGTTCTTTTGAGAAGTTCTCTTTGGCTCTTGCGACAACGGCGACAGGGCTCAACCGTCGAACCAGAGCATAAGGGCACGCGTTCTAAAAAAAGGAAGTCATGAAACTGACCGATTCAAAGCTATGGAAACCGATTCTTATCAGACGAGGGAAAAATGTCGGCCTATTAGGGTTAATTAAAAAAATGAAACTCTTGTGGCTCCAAACCACGCTGTGAAAGTGGTTGGACAGCGAAGCTGCAAAATGACACTCAATTGCCCATTGCGACGTCACTTGAAAATTCACAGACGTGGCTCTATAAAGAGAGAAACCAGAGACAAGTGTAATGTGCTTATGTTACCCTTTATTACTTCACAATGACATTTATGACTGGTTTCTGATCAGCATGACATATACTGAGATTTTCAGTTGTAACTGAAGAGATATTCTTTGCTAAGGTTTAATAAACGCATGAACCATGAATGGTGGCATATTGAGTTGCATTGGTGAAACACATGAGTGATAACTCTTTAGTGATGGATTGGATGAACCACTCGTTTCATGGTTCTGATATACCCGCATTAATGATGACGGTTGTGGTGTCATTCACAACCGAGAAGTGCATGCGTTCGCACGAAGCACTCGATATAAGCTTTCCAGTGCATTCGGTGAGGTGTATGTATACCGTGAAAATTACGATTCCATCGCTTGTATTTACGGCACACTCATCGCCGTAGTCGATTTGGCCTGATTGGAGTTCATAAACGATGCGACACAAGTTTCCTTCCTCGCCCTCTTCCGAAGACCTGGCGTTTTTCACCTACGATATAATGACACGAAAATTTTCTTTATGTATAGAGATATGGTTTTGCTGCAGAACACTTCACGAGAACGGTTGTTCCAGAAACGCCTACAAAGGACTATGGCGCTATACTGTCTCTCTCTGTCTATCTTATAGTATCAGGCCTTCATTAGAGCTTTCCGTTATGTAATATATGCGCCGGCGGAACTATTCACAATATTATACCACGTTTTCATTGAAATAAACATCAGACCCACAAGTAATCTAGGAAATGAAGAGCCATTAACTTTGAGGCTATGTAGCCATATCAGGGAAAGAAGCTAATTTATACAAAACAATCGACTGTTCGGTCTCTTTACATACAGCTCTGCTAATACAAACTCTCTCAAAGGTGGGAGCCCACTAAATCCCCTCCGACTTCCAGTAGAGCTCATATATTCCCGAAAACGCCGAAGACGACAAGTTCGAATGTTTGAGTAAAACATGGCCACGCCCGATTCTCGCAACCAAGAATATTTCATAAAAGATAAGGCAAAAGTCCGAAAATCTAACTTCAAGGAACGAGGGCTTATATACCACTGAGCAAAGTTGAGAGAGAAAAAAAAACAAAAAACAAGAAAGAACATGGACGGGCGGAAGCTACCAGGTAAACATCCCTTAAAACTATAGGGCAAGTTAAAAGAGTGTGCTGTCGATGTAACAACGAGTCTTCCATTGTAATCGATACTCACTATGATGGCCTGCTCCAAGGCGGCTGAGCGTTTGAACATGCAAAAGGAGATGTAGTCCTCTCCCTCGAAACTATTGTGAAGCTAAATGAATAGACATGATACATAAGCGCAGTGATTGAGGAAGAATTATATACCGACATGCGAATCTTTGATGAACATGCAAAAGGAGATGTAGTCCTCTCCCTCGAAACTATTGTGAAGGTAAATGAATAGACATGATACATAAGCGCAGTGATTGAGGAAGAATTATATACCGACATGCGAATCTTTGATGTAAGATAGTGGTCGAGGTTATTTATATAAGTAATCGACGAAACAAGCAACACTTGAACCGCGCTTAAGCCTTCCCTAATAACGAACTCTTTTGGTTCCGAGAAATAACCCCAAAACTTCAAATGATCAAACTTTTTGTTGAATATAGAGGGACTTTGATCGAAATTAGAGCCAAAATATGGAGCCCATTTTTATCACTCTAAAGCAAAAAAAAAATAAAAAAATAATTAAGAAGGAGAAGGTCGAAAGCGATGGCCCCGATTATAATGTTCATGACTTCTACATACTACATAGGAGATATAAATAAAAATTACATGATTCTGACTCATTGAGTAGGAATTATGTGAACAACAACGTATTAATTTTAAATCATGCTGTAAAGTACTTCCACTATGACCCAACATTTTATTCACTTTGCGGAACGTGAGTTCCTGAGGCTTCTTTAGTTCCATTACGCACTCTGCGTACTGTGAAATCTGTGCATACATTGAATGATGATTTAGTAGAACGCCTGAAGAACTGTTGAAGTAACATTTGTTTATGTGTGTTTGATGCTCTTGCGACGCTTATTTATGTCATTTTGGCTTCCGCTATTGTCAACTGATTCTAGGCGTCTTTATTTGCTAGAGGAGAAAATGTGACTGTCACAACTGACCATATACATGTCTAAACAACACATTCTTGCAATTTTGTAATTGTATCGGTAGTTTAAGCTCTTTAGTGCTTAGCTCGAATTCATTGCTCTCACATCAGACAGTTCCATTTTAAGAACCCTCCACGAGTGGTATATTTATGACCTCCCGCCCCTCTCCCCACTGCAGTGAGCCCCAACATATTTTCCTAAAAAACATCATTATTCGCCAAAGTATATAAATTCTTCATATCTTAACGAGTAACGTTCAGCACAAAGCTGCGTGAAACAATGCGCAGTGGCTTCCTAAAACGCCTTAAGATAAACAGGATGCTATTAGAAGACGTCGAAAATTTGTGTCAGACAACTTTTAGGGCAGAAAATCAAGAAAAAAAAAGACGATAAGGGAGCTACAGTACTAGATCAGTATTAGGAACACTATGCATACCATAAGTGCTCGTAAAAAAAAAAAAAAAAAAAAAAAAAAAAAAAAAAAAAAGAAAGCATGGTTTGTGAAAGGGGACGCGCGAAGCTTCAGCAACTGCATGTTTCGCGTCCTAACAGCGATAAAAGCTCTTTCGCGTGAATGATGATGTCCTCGGAGTTGCCGAAAAGTTGACTGTCGCCTCCCAGTCGAGCACAACCCAGTGGTCACGAAAGACATTAAAGAAAGCACTTCGCTGCCGGCGTTCGCCAAGCCATTACTAGATGGCGCCACAACCCACGGTACGGGCGACTCCCTAAGTGCCCTATTTCGAAGCGGGGAGGGATCGTCTGGCGGCTCTATCTGCAGGCGGTAACCGTCGGGGCATGCGCTGGAAAAGCGCCCCAGCGTACGATGCTTGCAATTCTTGTCGAAACCCAGATGTTCATGGCGCTGTTCCTTGCAGACATGCTGCTTTGCGTTTCGGAGACCGTGTAACATGCCGCAGTCCGTATTGGTCTCGTCTTGTCAGCTTTGCTAGGCAGCATTCTTTTCTTTGATCACCTTTTCTTTTAAGCATTGTCGGTTAGATCATGCAGTCCATTCGTTTCCAGCACCGAACGTCACCTCGTGATAAATCACCAAGGACAATACATGAAATGAAGAGGACTTCTCATCATACACTTACAGAAGTCGTTGATTTTCAAAGGCACGTTACCAGGATTTCATGCCACACCTCAATAAAGTCAGCCTTCGAAATACACAAAAGGCACACTCTTCGTCAAAAGTAGTCGGATCCGTCGTGGTAAATACCAGGTCGCATTTAAGGTAACCCCATTGTTTGAAGAAGAAAAAAAAATGGCTGACAACGAACTGAATTGTTGGCCGATGTGTAATACAACGTGCACATCCGCGAAAAATTGAGGTCACTTTGAGATAACAAACTTACTGGTCATAATTGTAAAACAGCGCGAACAACGGCAGACAGTAACAAGGAACTATCTTACCTGGTAAGCCACTGCAAGAAGTGTGAAACAATGAAAAAGAAGAAGGGAATTTGCACCGCCTTATGGCGAAAAACAGATATACTTTACAAGCACTGCGATCAGACAACGCGGGAAATAATGGAAGCCTTCCATATCAGTCAAGACTCAAAATGTATAAGAAAACCATCTGTCACTCTAAATGACAAAGAGATAGCTTTTATTGGTGGCCTTTGAGTGTCGCACGTGTCTCTGTCTTTTGGTTTGGTTTTATCGACTTCAGTGTGACGTAGAATGTACTGTCTTTGCTTTAAAGACGCCAAGTTTTGGCATTAAAAACTTAGTTGAGAGTCAGCGCTCGTCCCGTGTCTTTCTCGTTCTTGTATACCGTTGTTCGCGCTGTTTTACAATTATGAACGTCTACCAACTTGTCCAAATGAACATTCTGCTTAAACTTACCGTTGACTCTTACTCGAAGACTATTAAAGAGGTGTTGTTAAAAACCGCTCTTCGTTAGTATTCGAGAAAGAGGTCACCGGCAAGTTTGTTTTGTTTTCGAATATGTACGGTTAAAAGAAACAAAACAAAAATTTTTACAGCATAAATGCCAACCGAACTGTGAGCATGTTTCGGGCACTGCTAGACTTCATGCGTTTCCACCCATTACTTTCCTGAACTGTTCTTTCCTTAACGTTCCTGTTCTAGTGCGGTAAAAGTATCTTAAACAATACTATAATGGGGGGCGAACTGTTCCTATGCAGTTTTGAGTCACGAAGATGATTAAACAGTAATCCGCTTTCTTTTACACCCCGCAAAACCTTCATCGATTTCGTAGACCAAACTTTCTATCATCGAGGACTAAGTTTCCCCGACAGCACTAATTAATAATATCGCCGCCAGGTGGAGCGAAACTTTCTCCTCCAATCCACTGCCATGTCCCGCCTCTCCGCCACCTCGGCACCTTGCAAAGCCTGAGACAAGCGAGCCTATAGTGGCGCCACCAGTCTTAGTCTTACAGACAAGAAGAAATCTCTTGTAAGCATCGGAGAATAATGGATCTGCAGAAACAAACCGTGTCCACGGGCTCCTGTTCGCTCGTACTGAGTTCTCGTCTTCGCGAAAAGCCTCGACCTAGCCCGTGCTGTGCGGAGAAAACACATTTGCTGGCCCCCGGGTTTTCCTTTCGCGCTCTCAGCACGGCTGCTGTCGGTCCGTGCTCGCGACCCTTACATATCTGGGCAGTGCTCGAACGCTACTCCTTCCTCCTTCGTCTTTTCCTCCCTCGCTTACACCCTCCTTCTGCGTCTTTAATGCGCGCCCGAGGAAATATTGAACGCCTCGGGAGCGGAAACGCGGCCGGGTCTAGACAGCAAGACTGTGGAAACATGTGGGTGGGAGGAAGTGATGGGGAAGGCGAGGAACTCGGGGAGCGGCTTGCTTGGGGAACAGAACAGGGAGCAGGGGAAGGGGGGGGGGGGGGGGGAAGGCTTCAAAGACTCACGCAGCACGGCACAGCGCCCGCTGCCACAGCTTGAGCGATCCGTCATTGGCGCAGGTGTTTCGTAGTTAAGTTTGATTGCGATACCCCGAGTTTGTACGAGTTTCCAGAAGGAGGCTGATGATTGGGGACGGAGGGAGGCTAGCTGGCAGCCGGCCGGGTATATGGCAAGCACCGGTGGCGCTACACCCGTCAAGCGAACAAGAAGAACGACCGATCGGGAAAAGGAAATACCAGCGCGGGCTGCAGCTTGCGTGGGAGGAGGACGTGGAAGGGGGCAGGCATTACCCGCTGGCTCAGTAGAGACAAGGCTCGAGCCGCTGCTTGCGACCTGCTGCTGACGTCTGGCCGTGCCCGCTCCCCCCGCCACCTTTCCGGTTGCTACATTCAGCCCTCCTCCCTTTCCTCCCCTTTCTCCACCCATCGTATACCTTAGCGGCACCTTCTTTGCTGCGGACTGTGCAGCGGTAACGGTGGTGTCGCTGTGTTTCTCTGCCAGGGTCCAGCTAGGGCAGCGTCTTGGTTCGTCACCGCCCCCTCTTCGTCTTCCGTATAACCTCCTGCAAGACGTCTGCGTGCGTGTGTGCGCTCTCTTCCCCCCCCCTCCCCCCTGGCTTTCCTTACCACCAGTTCGGCTCTTCAAATCACAGCCAGAGGAAACTACGGCGATAGCCTGAGAGATTGAGGCCGATGCTTGGGGCTCAGACCGAACGCGCGCACTGCTCGAGCCGCCAGCTGACTGCAAGCCGTCCTTGCTAAGGCACCAACTCTCTTCTCTTTCGCTACCCCCCCCCCCCCCTCCCTCCTTCTCATTTTTTCCTTCTTCTCGAGACGTCTTCTCATTGCTCGCTGGCGTCGATGTCGATATGAAATATAGCGTCCCGGCTGGCTGGCAGCCTCGTGGACGAGTGCGGAAGAAAAGTTTTGGCAGTTTTCCCGAGACCCGATGTGAGGAAGGCGGCTGACTGCAGAGGAACAGCGATGGTAGCTCGAAGGAGGGTTGAGGTGGAGGGTATAAGGCGAACGAAGAAGCACGCCACTGCAGAGTTGGAAAGCTGTCGCGATCGATTGCCTTTCGTTGCTGCAGAGCGAGTATATTTCTTCCTTTCTTTTTTTTTTTTCCCCGGTCGTGCGTCATTCTTTTCCTCTCCCGTGCCTCTGCGCTGCGAGATCTCTGGGGCATTTGTCTTGAAACCAGGCTTGAAGGATTGTCTGGGGGACTATATGTGTTTGGAGGAGGTTTGGTCGCGTTCGGGAGAGTCTTGGCGCGTTGGTTTATTCCGCGAGTTGAGAAATTGCATTAGGAAGACGGGCCGTATCTGGGAAAACAAATGCGGGAAGCTTTGACCTATGGCGCATTACTCGTTTTGTGTGCGTATAAGGGCTCAAGCAGGGGCTGATGGAAGAACAATTTTAGGAGCTGCATCGCTTTCGCGTGTTGGAAGTCGGAAATGCGTTACGGCAGGGCGGAATTTCCTTTGGAACCGTCATTGTAAACAAGCGTGAACATTTCAGGCAAAGTTGATAAACTGAGCCTATATAGTGCTGGTTATTGGATTATAGTTCCTTGCAGCACATTTCTCTTCCTTCTCGGCAAAGCTACAGGACAAATATATCGTGCCAAACAAAATTTGAGCTCCTTAAACGGGAAGTTGGACGCTCAGATAAAATGCTGTTCGAAAATAAACACGAGGCTAATTAGTAAAGCAGGAGGAGACAATGCATTTTATTGACTCTTACTGCCTCCTCAACACGTATACCATTCAGTCCGCCGAGAGAAGTTCCCGCGACAAATTTGTCGCATACCTTTTTCTAATATTTTTTTATACAGATACGGAATCAGGGTACTGCTGACACAAACAAAAAGAACGCACTATATTTTTGCCTCTTCCTTCTGATATCTAAGAAATAAAAACCTCTAACGAAAACCCTCATAAAACATTTTTACGTCGATCTAAACCTCTGTTCAAACAACTCCGAAAATAACAAGTGTAGGAAATGACAATTATTCTTTTCGTTTCAGTCATTTTACTCTCAAAGTACATTTGATAAAGGAGAGTGTCGTGACGCTGGGGCTACGTCGACCCGGCCTTCACTTGGTAGCGTGCAGAGACTCGGGGTTGAAGTAGGATTGAATCTTCGAAGTTGGTGAAATATGTACAAGCAGGTTTACTGGCACTTTGAGAAAACGTATTTACAAGAATATTTACATGAAGAAGAAGGGTACATCAGCAAAATGACAAGCGTTAAGAGTTCATAGCGAGAAGCGACTGGATGAGCCGTTTACCCAGGGCCCAGAGCGACCTTTCGTGCTCTGCAGCGTCCTTAAAAACCCCCTATGTCCAGCCCCTCTCTGAAGATGCTGACCAACCAAATCCAGGGCACGCCCCTCAGGTATCGGCATCCAATCGAACACATCACTGCACTGATGGTCTGAAGCACTGACTGGTTCGGCATTCATTCGTTGGGCGTGATCACTTGTTGGCGGGAAAAGCTTGGGAACGGCGAGGAGAGGAGGTACATTTCTATTCTTCAGCAAAGAAACCACAGGCTGGTTCTGACAAGGGGTTTTACTTCTCAGAAACCCGAGTGCACGTGGCGCCGCATAGGGCTCCCAACATGGTCCCTTTTCGACAATTGCAAATCTTTCCTGCATTCCCGGGAAATCACTTAATGGCCGTATGAGTCATGCTCCTTTCTTGTCCTGCACGTCAGCGGACATGTCACTCTGTCGTCTCCTTTGGATAGGAGGCATTCATCACTGGAGGATAGCACTTCTCGACTGGAAGGGTGAACAAAAGAAAGAAAGCACTTCCTGCTATTTCCCGCAGGGGGACGTTTCTTTGTGTTTTTCCAGACGTTCTCTTGACAGGGTCAATTTGGCATTTGCAGGTTGTCCACAAAGCAAAACATGCTTACAAAACAGGATTCCTGGAAACAGGCTCACTTAGAGCCATTGGACCATCACCACATATTCACAAAACTTATCCATGCCCACAGGCGAACAATAGAGCGCGCAATTGCGGATGCTTGGTCGTAACAGCCTCCTCCCCCGCCAGAAGAGTCTCGGAGGGCAGCAGTCCCAGCTGCTGCATGAAGAGACGACTTAATGGCCTGCACGTGAACGCTTGAAGCTCGCTGTTGCTTGTCGCGTTGTCTTGATTGTTGTAGGCCAAATTGCTCGAGCTGTCTGAAACTCAACCACATGTCTAAACAAGCACTCGGCTCCCGTCTGAAGAGACCAGGTTAAAAGAAAACTGCCATTGTTGTTCGAGAAAAGCCCACTCTCAAGACGTTCAGGACCCACGTATGCCTAGAAAACCAAACGTGCTGCTTTACATAGTCACACATATACAAGCGCACGGAAAAAAAAAAAAAAAAACTGATTATCAATTTCGATACATGGTGAGGAACATCTCGGACCGCTTAGAAAGAGCGGCTAAGCGCGTCCGCATTCCCATTTAACTTCCCCTTTTTGTATCTTATTTCAAAATTGTACTGCTGTAAAATCAAGCTCCACCTAAGAAGGCGACTGTTTTTCGATGTCGCAGTTTGCAGCCAAGCCAGGGGACAATGGTCCGTCTCTACGGTGAATTTGGCCCCTCCAAGATAGCACTGCAATTTTTGAATGGCCCATACAATGCAAGCGCACTCTTTCTCTGACGCGCAATAAGCCCTCTCTCTAGAACTCAGTTTTCTGCTCAAGTAGAGCACGGGGTGCTCATTACCGTCGTCATCTCTCTGGCAGAGAACAGCACCTAACCCTCGATCACTGGCATCACACTGGACCGTGAATTCTCGGTCATAGTCTGGAGCTCGCAATACCGGACGGCTAATCAGCACAGCCTTCAGGTTTACGAAGGAGGCTTCCTTTTGTTCGTCCCAGACTACATTTGTCGGTTCTGTCTTGCGGAGAGCGTCGGTCAGAGGGCTAGCCAAAGATGAATAGTTAGGGATGTAGTGATTGTAGTATCCCGTCAGACCCAGGAATGCTCGAATTTCCGTCTTCGTGCTCGGCCGCGGGTAGTCTGCTACCGCAGAAATCTTAATCTCGCTGGGTTTCCTGAAACCTTGACCTACATTGTGACCCAAGTAGTCCACGGTCGCCCTTGCCAGGCAACATTTCTCGGCCTTTACGGTTAGTCCAGCTTGACGCAAAAGGCTCAGTACAGCTCTTAGATGTACCATATGGTCCGCCCATGAGTCGGAAAAAACCGCAATGTCGTCTAAATAAGGCACCGCGAATGTTTCACACCCCTTTAAAATCCTATCCATGAGTCGGGAAAAACAAAATGGAGCATTTTTGAGCCCGAAACTCATCATTGTTGGCTGGTAGCTGCCCGTCGGAGTGACGAAAGCCGCGTATCTGCTGGCGCGTTCAGTGAGCGGTACTTGCCAGTATCCTCGAGTAAGGTCCAGCGTAGTCACATATGCCGCTCTACTGACCTGTTCTACTCTCTCCTCAATATTCGGAATAGGATACACTTGATCCCTGGTGAGAGAATTTAGCTTTCGGTAGTCTACCACAGGCCTAGGGTCTTTACCTGGAGCTTCTACTAAGATCATAGGCGAAGCATAATCGCTTTCCGAGGGTTTTATTACTCCCAATTCCAGCATGCGAGTTACTTCCCTATCCAGAATTTCTCTTTGCCTTGGAGAAAATCGGTAGCACCTTGATCGCACTGGCACGTCTGAAGTCAGCTCAATATTGTGCTCAGTCAAATCAGTCCTGCCTGGCCTGTCCACGAAGCAGGCCTCAAACTCTGTTATTATTTCGCCCAGATCGGACAGCTGGGATTTCTTTAGTTCTCCTCTCTGCTCCGTCTTTTTGAGAAGCTCCTGTATCTTAGAATCATTGGCTTGCTCCATAGCTAAGTCCTCTCGGGTTCCACTTAAAAGTCTCGTGAGATTACTAGACACTGGCGGCAAGAGGTTACTCTCAAGAACGTCCTCATTCCGCGTCTCATCAAGCTCACTTTCAAGTTGACATATCTGAGATGCCTCGCTCTCAAACTTTTCTGACCCGCTATTTTCCGCATTTACCACTGTTTTAACTGCCGTTTCCTCCGCTGTTGATTTTTCTGAAATGAGCAGTGTAGCTAGTTCTCGCGCCTTTGAACGTGTTAAGGCCTGCACATCTCTGTCTCCGAAAAGGATGCCCCTCTTTCGCAGTAGCATGTCCGATTTGTTGGAAAACAAATACGGATAGCACTTAGGAAGCTTTCCTGAAACGGCAGCCTCGGTTGTCAACTCGCCGAAAGGGCCCTCGATGACCACGTTCGCGATTGGCAAGCACACACTCTGTTCCTCCACTACCTCGCGGATCCACGCACACTGTCCTGTATAGTCGGAAGGCGACACATACACCGGATGGACAACATCCATCGTTGCGGCCGAATCGCGCAGTACCTTGCAAGGCTTCCCGTTGACTACTAGGTCATGCATGTAAGGTTCCAAAAGCTGCATATTTTCATCGCAGTCACTGACATACGAGAAAACAAACTTTTCTTTCCGGCAGTTGACGGCAATGTGACCCTGCTCATTACACCTAAAGCATGTGAGCGGCTTCCTAGCCTCAAGCTTATTCTTGGTGTTCTGCACGTTGATCACTTCCCCACTTTTCTCACTGCCGTCCTTTCTAGGGAGTTTGCCTGAAGAAGCCTTCCTTTCTTCGTTTGCAAATCTAGCAAAGTGCCTTTCCTGACGGTTTTTCACACTGAACTTGGGATTGCGGGGCCTATCCACTGCTGGGTTGCTGAATTGTCGGCGCGAAGCATACTCCTCAATAAGTTCGGCAGCTTCAGTTGCCGACTTAATTTCGCCTCGGTCCTGTAACCAATTTCTTTCTTTTTCTGGGAGGCAGTTATAAAACTGCTCCAAAAGAATTCGCTCGACTACAGCGTCCCTATCACTGTAGGAATCTGTGCTCTTTAGCCACTCGCCCAAATTTACTCTTAAATTGTACAGGAATTCAGGGTAACTCTCGTCCCTGGACTTAGTAGCGTTCCGAAAACGTTGTCTGAACGCCTCGGCGCTAAGCCTATACTTTCTCAGAAGGCAAGCTTTGACCTTCTCGTAGTTGTCCGCGTCCTCCTTGCTTAGCCGCGCGACAACCTCCGCTGCCTCGCAGGGCAGAACCGTCAATAATCTCTGAGACCAAGTGTCTCGCTGGAAGGACAGTTTTTCGCAGGTTCGCTCAAAGTTAGCCAGATACAGACCGATATCCCCTGATATCACATATGGCTGCATGTACTTTGACATCTTGAAATCTGCCTCCTTGTTGAGACGAGGTACCGCTAGCTGGGGACAATCGCCCGACCTCTTGCTCAACTCTAGTTCTAATTTCCGGAGCTCAATTTCTAGCTCCAGCTTTTTTGCTTCTCTTTCAATTTCACGCTCTTTCTGCTGTCTGAGCTGTTCCTTTTTTTGACCGATGAGGTTCCATGCTTCACTGAGCTCCTCATCATCGGTTCCCAGATCAGTGATTGCCTTTATAATCAAGGGTTTTCGTGCCAAACCACTTGTATCAATTCCCAATTCCTCACACAATAGCAACAGGTCCGGTTTCTGCAGCTTTTGTAGGTCCATGATCGCTCCGAGTGTCGGCTACTTCCAAAACAACTGTGCAAACTACCAACCTAAAGGCGTTTCCACACTCTCTTTACCAGTTCTAAAATCTAACCCTGTTCTAGAACCTGGTCCACATCAGAAGAAAAGCCAAGCACTCACCCACACATGCGATCGATGTTCCGAGCTGCCCTCTTGTTGGCCGATTGTTGCTCCTGCTTGTTGCTTGAGATGCCACCTCCGATCACAAGATGTTGTGGCTTGTAGATTCTGATCCACCTCGAATCACCAGATGTTGTAGCTTGTAGATCCAGATCCCACCTCCAGTCATCAGATGTTGTGGCTTGTAGATTCAGATCCCAACGCTGGGCACCAGTTGTCGGGGCTTTATCCCACCGCTGCCACCAGTTGTCGTGACGCTGGGGCTACGTCGACCCGGCCTTCACTTGGTAGCGTGCAGAGACTCGGGGTTGAAGTAGGATTGAATCTTCGAAGTTGGTGAAATATGTACAAGCAGGTTTACTGGCACTTTGAGAAAACGTATTTACAAGAATATTTACATGAAGAAGAAGGGTACATCAGCAAAATGACAAGCGTTAAGAGTTCATAGCGAGAAGCGACTGGATGAGCCGTTTACCCAGGGCCCAGAGCGACCTTTCGTGCTCTGCAGCGTCCTTAAAAACCCCCTATGTCCAGCCCCTCTCTGAAGATGCTGACCAACCAAATCCAGGGCACGCCCCTCAGGTATCGGCATCCAATCGAACACATCACTGCACTGATGGTCTGAAGCACTGACTGGTTCGGCATTCATTCGTTGGGCGTGATCACTTGTTGGCGGGAAAAGCTTGGGAACGGCGAGGAGAGGAGGTACATTTCTATTCTTCAGCAAAGAAACCACAGGCTGGTTCTGACAAGGGGTTTTACTTCTCAGAAACCCGAGTGCACGTGGCGCCGCATAGGGCTCCCAACATGGTCCCTTTTCGACAATTGCAAATCTTTCCTGCATTCCCGGGAAATCACTTAATGGCCGTATGAGTCATGCTCCTTTCTTGTCCTGCACGTCAGCGGACATGTCACTCTGTCGTCTCCTTTGGATAGGAGGCATTCATCACTGGAGGATAGCACTTCTCGACTGGAAGGGTGAACAAAAGAAAGAAAGCACTTCCTGCTATTTCCCGCAGGGGGACGTTTCTTTGTGTTTTTCCAGACGTTCTCTTGACAGGGTCAATTTGGCATTTGCAGGTTGTCCACAAAGCAAAACATGCTTACAAAACAGGATTCCTGGAAACAGGCTCACTTAGAGCCATTGGACCATCACCACATATTCACAAAACTTATCCATGCCCACAGGCGAACAATAGAGCGCGCAATTGCGGATGCTTGGTCGTAACAAGAGGCTAAAAAATAAAAACGCAAATTAAACGCAGGAGTAGTTCGCAAAATATAACAATGGGACGAAAAGAATAACGTTTTGAGTGGAATCTACCGATACGGTAACGGTAAAAAGACACACGCACACGCGCACGCGCACACGCACACGCACACGCACACGCACACACACACACACACACACACACACACACACACACACACACACACACACACACACACACACACACACACACACACACACACACACACGTGCGCGCTGGCAGTTTAAGATAGAATATATCGTATATATATCTTAAGATATATGATATTTGGCTTCCTATTGCGCACACACTGAAATACATGCAGTTAAGGTCTTCGTGGTAGACCAAGCGCTTACAACCTTCAAATGGTAAAGAGGAGGGAATTGGCAGAATATAGTAACGCCCAATTATCATTTGATGAGCTAAGCAGTCCGAATGCCGCTATCAAGAATAACCTAAACGTTGATTCGCCTCTCCTGCTCTTCTTCAGTCATTTGGTAACGAAACCGCGATTTGCAATTCGCTGCAAACACCAAAAGTCAGCGGCGTCTAGAAAATGCCGCAACCCATTCGAAGGCACATATATATTGAATGCAAATATATGTCACGTCGTTTGTGACTATTTTCGTGCCTAAATAACGTTCTACTTGCTTGGATCTACACCGTTTCGCGCTCTTCCGCACTCTCTCGAAACGTTTTTCTTCAAACTCTTTCTGAACGTTAAGATATTGCGACACGGGTCACGTAGCAGCGAATAACGCGCCCAAGAGCGCAGCGACAACGTCAGAAAAAGCAGAGATCCCTCTGTGGTCGACCGAAACGCCTCGCGCGACGTCCTCCGAAGCAGCAGAGAGAGATTGTGTTGTGGAGGCGGTGAGAAGGTGAGGGTGAGGAAGAGGGGGGGGGGGGGGATGGGTCAATTGGTACACACGCACAGTTCAAGAACGCTGCTATGCAGTCAAGGCAGTACTAGTGTGGAGACAAGCGATGAGAGGTGGGGGAAAGGAGAGGGAGAGATGAGTTGTATGTCCTCAGGGAGAGAACAAGGGAAATCCCGGAATCCGCCCCAACGTTGGGCGCCATCAGCCGCAGATGCGACACTTGCGCGGCCAGAATGCCCCGTTACATTATTCCTTCATAGATGTATAATGCGGCCGCCGGGTTGCAGGGCCAGACCGCCACGTGACAAAAGCTCCCGTCATCCGAGCACGCACGCTCGAGACAACGACACAACTCGCGATTATCATAAAAGGGCAAACCCCCCTCTCCTCTTGTATACCGACACAGCCGCTCGTCTTAAGTCAGCTAGTGCGTCCTTCTATATCTACGTCTCTTCTTATTTTCCCTGCGTGTATGTCATTGCTTCGGGTTTGTTGCGTACTCGAACACATACACGCGGTGCCGGAGGGCTGCGCGCAAAAGGATTGTATCCAAACGTTCGCGCCGCCTCCGCTGCCCATTCTTCTTGGTTACTGTCGCTGCTGCCACTCGAGCTGCCGCGTAGGAAGCGGACAGATTTGCGGCTTCGTCCATGGCGACAGCGTGCGAGATGCCGGACTTGTATGTGTGTACGGGCCTTTTCGTGAGCCGCATGAAAGTGCGGTATTTGCATCAGTGCCCGTGGAAGCGGGGCAGGCTGGCCGGTTGGGTCAGCAGCGGGCCTCCTTGTTGGATGCGCTCTGGCCGCCGGGGTAGCATGCAAGCGAAGGGCCGATCTCGAGTGGCCGAGGCCGGTCCCTCCCCGCAGCTGCGCGTGATGAGTTTGCCCGTCGTGGTTACAGTCCTCAGCTGCATCCTTGTCTGTCATTCCAGAAGGGTCAGCGACTAAAATGAACATACGAGTTCAACAAAGTTCCATCATTTATCTTGCTTTGTTTTTCGTTTAATTCAAGAGGGGCCTCCACACCCCAGGTTTGCAGATGTTCACCGCGCTATCTGTAGCTTTCGAAAAGTGCTGGGTATATTAGCGGTACTCAGGGCATATATCGCAGATCGTGAATAATGTCCTCAATTAAATAGCAGACCCATTTTCATTTATTTATTTAAATAATTTGCTTTAACCATCCACCGATTCGAAACAGTAATTATTTGGCGCAGTTTGGGGGAAAATTCTATTCTTTAAAATGAACGCTCAACTACATTGAAAGTTCTTTATGCTCTATGCTACGCTGCAGTCCAGAACACGCCCCTTGAATTGAATGCTGTGGTGCATTGTGTGCATTCATCTGTAGGCCAGCCAATGCTGTGCGGTATAAATGCGACACTGGAGCACCAGAGCTTAAAGAGGCGCCTGTTTACAGACACGAATGGTATACATACTCCACAGAGGAGCTGAGCGCTAGTCCGCCATATTGCCCTTCGGAGCATCACTTTATGAGGGAAAGCCACTCTTGTAGGCTGGAGCCATTGAATGGCGGGTGGTGGGCTCTGTAGCAACTTAACAGATTGCCCTAATTTTGGCTGTCGAAAAGCAATAAAAACGGCATTTAAGTGAGCGACTTTACGTTCGTCGCTAATAAAACTCTTGCATAAAAGCCGACTTGAAAAATGTAACCGTCTGAGGGCACAGCAACATCCAGGGCTGAGAACAAATTGCGTTGTTCAGTAAAGTTTCTTTTCTTCGTCTGAAAATAATGCTTGTTCGCTAAAACAAAAAGAATAAATCAAATTCTACCGTATATATATGGAGTAGTAAAATAGCAACCAGGAGAGTTATATAAGTTTATTTGCCGATGCCGCGTTGGGTATATCATAAAAACGATTTTAACTATAGGGACCCAGTTAGAGCATGATTGGTATCCGCGTGCTGCTATATATTTAGACAGATACTCCAATAAAATTAAAAAAAAAAAAACGCAAGCGGCGGTGAGCCCAACTGCGAAGCTGAAAGGCGGAATAGAGGAACTGACGTGACACTTAACTGACCATCTGAAGGCCCTGGACGCGGGGCTTAGAGCTCGGGTTTATCGAAAGAGTGCATCGTTTGCCACAAGATGGACATCTGTTGAGCCACAGCGCCGAACCGCGGGTTTGAAAATCTAAACACTGATATGGTTATTAGCAAAGGCCAGATGCAGATCTCTATCTGGAACTATAGATTTTTATAATTGTAACAGTTATAAACTTAATTATCGTAAATTACCCCACGACCTTAAAATTTAACTTTATTCCCCTGTTTTCTGCTGCCCGACAACAGTGGTATACGTTTGTACCGCTGGAGTCTTACTGTTTTAAAAAGCCTATATTTAAAACTCAGTGGAGGACTTGCTTGAACAATCTGGTATATGCATGATTGAAAGAAGTGTCTGAACGATGAAATTCTACATATGCTAGTGGTGAAAGGATCAGAAGCATGCACAAAATGCTCCGGATACATTCAAGGCTTTGGCCACAACCTGAAAGCGCGGTCTACTTGAACAGTGTCGAATATATTTTGGCAGAAATGAAGCCTTTGGATAATCCCGAAAACCAAAAGCCCTTTCATATCTCATTCGCCTCTTCTCTTAGGTCAGCAGTATATCACTTCGTCGACTTTATCTAACTACGCACTCATTTTGTTTAGTTAAAGTTATTTTGTAACGTCCCTGTGCAACACACTGAAATGACGCAATTGCATCAATGAAAATAATGTGAGCTAACGGACGTCTGAATGAATTCGAAGACGAATAAACGATCAAGTGCAAGAACGTGCAGTGGTGACGGGTGGTTTGAGCCACTTCTGAGCGGGCAGAAACAGAGCGTGTGCGTCAGCATTTAACAGAACGGACACCTTGTCTGCACCGCCTGTTTGCCTGCCTTGTGCCTCGGAGCAATATTGTGTAAACAGCAGAGCGGCGGCGGTGCCACGTTCGTCAACCAGCACTGTTTATACCCACGGTCCGTGACTTGGAAGTCGCTTGGGGTCCGTATATACATGGAGAAGGGGAACTCTTGTTTGCCCGACGGCTGTGATGCAATGAAGGGTCCAAATAAGAAACGATGTGCTCGACTCGGATTGGATTGGGAGTCGCGTCACGAGCCCGCAACTGTCGGCGGCCGTCTATTTGTCCTTTTCTTTTGCTCCTTTTCGAAGCAGCCAAATATCGGCCGCACGTCTCCTCACGTCCGTGCTTTATCGGCTCCGCAGCAGCTCGGCGTGGCCTTGTCAGGAGTACAACAGGCCTCGCAAAGGGAGCGCTGCAGCAGCACTGTTCATTAGTTTGGCGGTATAAGTATAGTAAACGCCGACCGAGTGCGACGCCAGCTCTCCCGCCGCTTGTTGGGCGAGTCATTTTTACCCCGACATTCCTGCTCGGTAGCGTCGTACGTGATCTTCGCAAAGCAAAGTCGGAAAGCTATATATAGCGAGGAGAAAGAAAACTACAGCCTTCTCGGAATTAAATGCACGTAAAACACGAACTGAATGGCAGCTTGTTAGTGAGGAACGCGTATACACGCTGCGAAGTTCTTTTGACCCGAATGACTAGAGAATATAATAGCGAAATGTTTTATGTGACTCAGTTAGGCAGTTTAATTGAGCAAGCTTCACCTCGTGAAAACTTCACGGGAAGGACAGTTCTCACGCTTCCAGCCGCTACCTTTAAACGCTGTCAAACTTTACTGTGTAAGTGGGAGCGTAAAAGGGCTGCCTTCATTCGAGTCCGTGCCCTGTAAATCAAAAAAATTTATTTGAGTAGCGAAAAGAAGACAGAAATAATAATGTAGCTTGGAAAGACCCGCTATGCGGCCCATGTTCCACAGTTTTTCGGCTTACGCAATCTGAAACTCAATTTTGGACTAAACGCAAAGCAACAAGGCTCATAGGCCTGTAAGGTGACAGGCCTGAAAAGAACAAAGGGCAAAGTAGGGACAAAGGCCCTTAATTTGAAATCACGCGAGACCTATATTGAGAGCCTCGTATCTTATACATACAGAGCTTCACAGGAGTTCTGGCATGCGGAGTTGAAAGCAGCCTCGCCCGACGGGGTATTGTTGGCAGCCACCTCAGGCATGTTAGCGAAGGTCATTATCTGGGCACATTACGTGGTGCCTTTCTTTTGTGCAGTGGGAGATGGAGGAAGAAGAGAGAGAGAAAGGTCGATCGTTACGAAGGGTCGTACCGGCCGCTATTGAACCCGCACCGCCGACGAAGAGGGAAAACAAAACTGCACCCGGAAGGAAGGGCGAAATCAAAACACACTGGCGAAATGTTCGACGGAAAACAAAGGAGCGTCATCGCCTCACGGAACAAAGGAGCCCAGCGTTCCGGTCCACAAAAAGAAAGTCACACTGCCATCCGCTTTGGGCACTGAGCCAAGCAGAGCTCTTTCGCGTGCTTCGGCTCCCAGATTTTACCGATCACGTCAGAGGAAAAATGCCCTCCCCCCCCCCCCCCCCCCCCCCCCCCAAAAAAAAAAAAAAAAGAAGAAAAAGAGAAAAAAAGAAATGAAGGATGTGTGCAAAATGGAAGCACATTGAGCGAAAGCCATAGGCCGGTTGACTCGATAGCTAAAGTTCTACGGCATTAAATGCGTATTCGTGACCTTTAAATATCCTTGCTGAAAGTTCCCGGTGTATTATGAGCAAAACATGGGGAGAGTTTTTCCCCTTTTTCCCTTCTGAAAACCATTTCATAGCCTTTACCTTTACTTTTGTGTGAACATATCATGGTTACGTTATCGCCCTAACAATCTATACTTGCGCATTCATAACGAGCATTTAACCCCGAATGTCGAGAAACTCGATCGGAGGGTGAGCGCTCTACCAAATTAAGCGGGAGAAAAAGAGGCGGTTACGAAGGGAACGTGATAAGACCAATCATTCGCGTAGCGCAAATTAATTAGCGCTCAAACCGACGCGAAGGGAGCAGCGGAAACACAGGCAGCGGTCCTTTATTATTTACCTCCCCACCGTTTCTATTTACGCATCCACATTACGCAGTCAGGAGTACTCTTTAGAGGCTTCTCATCTCACGTCGTGCACGGTGGCGCGCGTGTATACCTAGAATGGAAGGGGGGGGGGGGGGGGGGGGGGGGGGCTCTTCATCATGGCAAATAGAACGCCTCTTCGCTCTTCTTCTTGGTTACGTTTCACTGCAATACACGCGCGCGCTGAGATCGTTTTTCACGCCTGGGAAAACGCCGACTGCTGCGGCATGCCTACAGGGACGATGAGTTGTGTGCGGAATTTACTTTGCATAGCCTACCTTCCTCGGCGCTCAAATACAGATATGAAAGAACGAAAGAGACATGCCAGGAAAAAAAAAAAATGTGAGCAGGGTCGAGGAGGGCTTATATAGGAGCGACCAGAAGGGTCGTCCCTATTTCAATATCCGAGTGCCGAAGTAATCATGCTCTTCTTCGCTCCCTCTTCCCTTCCTGACCGTCTTCGAGGCTGCAAGTTTTTCAAAACTGCTCGGATGCTGCCGAGCATTTCGGAAAATCAAAAGGCAGCGAGGGAAAGAGTGAGCGCGAAAGAGAAAGGGAATATATATCTCTCATACGGAACGGCGGGCAGGGCACTGCCTTCAACGTATACGGCAGCAGCAGCAGCAGAAGCGGCAGACGGGACGCGGGAGAAAAAAAAAAAAAAAAAAGCCGAAGCTGGCGGCGGCCGGCCTATACGTGGCGCGAGGCAATGAAGACAGGTGCGCATCGCAGTTATAAATTTCGCCTGGCGGGCATGCGGCGGCGGCGGCCCCCCGAGGAATCGAGTGCACGGACTGGAGCAGCCGAGCCGCCTGGGCGCCGGGGTGATGAGAGATAGCGACTCCCAGGGATGCATGGATACAGAAAAGGCGGATGGAAGGAGGCTGGCCTCGATACGCGAGCGGCTGTTTACGGTAGGAAAGTATGTTCGCAACTTCTCAAACTCCGCGGCTGATGAAGAGAAGGGGAAGTGAAAGGGGAGGAGAAAGGAGCCCTCCCGTCGTCGTATACATACGATGCCAGCATTGCTGATGAGGTCTACCCGAGGGCTCCATCGCATCCAGTGCATACATAGACGCCGCGCCGATTAGTGAGGTATACAGCTACTATACTGGGAGCACCTTATAAGATAGAGGCTGTCAACCGAATGAGATGGATAGCCGCGCGACGAGGGATGCCATTCGTCTTTTCCTGCTGATGTGCGATACATCGCGGACAAGAACTGGCGCCCCTTTGATTTTTTTTTTTTTAAATTCTCGTTTAACTCGGCACTCAGCCCTCGAGGCGAGCTTTAAACCTACTATTTCTCGTCTGGATCACTGCATGGTATCAGGTTTTCACCGCCATTACCGGCCTATTTATCACTGGTAGTACGAGGGCAGTTATTTGTTGAAGAGAGTGAAATGTGCTGAGCGATTGCGGTGCAGAGGTGAGCATGCAGTAATGCCATGAGCTAAGTTCGTAATGCAGTTCTTGCTTCATTAATTACGCGTCTTTCTCTTAGTGTCTGAGTGAAAAGGACGTACTGTAGAATGTCATTATCAGCTCTTGGAGACATACTAAAGGAATATATAAAAATATATTCCTATATATTCCTAAATATATTGGTTTTTGTTTGATTTATGGGGTATAACGTCCCAAAGTGACTCATGTGCATGGTTGTCAGAGAGGCCGTGATTGAGGGCTCCGGAAATTTGGACCACCTAGGGTTTTTACTCTGTCGACTAGTATGACAAAGATCACGCTCTGCTAGCAGCCATGGAGGACACAATAAGAAAGTATACTCGTAAGCAAGCAGGCTCAGAATGAACGACGAATTTCAAGAATTTTACTTGCTATTAATGCAGCTACGTATTATGCGTCTCCGTTTCGGTCTTTCACTTCTCTATGATGTACTGCTAACAAAGCATTCTTTATGTACAGAAAGAAAAAAAAAAGGGGGGGGGGGGGGGGGGGTACAGAACGTGTAAAGTTATGTTGAATCGTTCTCCCCTTTGCTACAATAATTGCATCCACGGAAAGAGCAGATGTGCCGAAATCGTCGTTAGTGCGGCGTACCGTGCCAGTGCTGGGTGCTTAGCTGCAAAGGTACCTGATATTATATCTGCTGAGGACGCGTGTCACTAACGGGATCAAATTCCAGTCTCGGCAACAAAATAAGAAAGGACGCCTAGTTCTACGCTACGTATACATTTGTGCATAATCAGCAGCCCGAGAGAATCAAAATGAATCCGAAGCTCTTTACTATAATACTTCGTCTCACTAGCTATTTGCAGCACTGCGACAGGCAGTGGCGACCCTGTCCAATCAGGATCATGCGCACTACAATAGGTAATTGTGTTCCTGCGCGCCTCTCGCCCTCCGATTCGGTGGGGGGTGACAGCATGAGCACAATTACCTATAATGCGCGAGATCTTGAATGGGCCAGGGCTCCCTGCCTTTCCCAAGGCTGGAAACATCTTGTGAGACGAAGTATGCAGCTCGTCCTTCACTCCCTCTCTTTCTCCTTTCAACACCTCCTCTATCCATTCCTTTTCGGCTCGGTTTGGGTATCCATACTGAGTCAGGCCTTCAATTTCTTCGGTACCAATTACTCCATTTCCTTTTATTCATGGCTCTTTGAATTCCGTTTTATTTTCTTCTGGAGGCGCGTTTACTATACTAGCCGTTATCAATAATCGACTGGAAAGCTTGAAACCATCGCTTCATCGAGCTATTGAACTTCGCAATGCCAAGATCTCGACTTTTTATGTAGCATTTAGACGACACTCAGTGCCTATCCACGTGCCAAGGCCGGTACAACGAACTGCTCGGACGTTGCCATGTACCCGCATTAGGGCTTCATTAGCGGCTTGCGAAAGGGAACGCTATATTTATATACACCACTTTCTCGCGCACTTATATGCAGGACAGCGCCCAACAAGGGCACCAAGCCATTCTCACCCCTTCCCGACCTCCGACCTCAAAGCTAAGAATCAAAGAAGTAAGAAAAAGAAGAAATCTAAAGAAAGGAAAAACGAAAGCAAAATATAGCGAAGCAAATAAACAAAAACTTTCTTGAACTTTCTTGCTTCGTTTTTAATTATATTCGCCGCGGCTTCTGCAAGCGTTTGCGCCTTTCACGCGTCTCGCGCCTGCAGGCGCGTGTCGAGATAGTGCGTGGATTAGTAGCTCCGTGAAGCTCTCTTCTCTTTTTGCGCCTCTGCTACACTTACATTTGCACGTGCGTTGCTACCTACCTATACTTGCCTGTCGGTGCCACCAGGCGGCAGCAGCAGCGCACGGCGCGTTGTGCCGTATATGCTTGAGTGATTCTTCTTCAACAGAGACTGCAGGCATGCGCAGTACACACACACACACAAGGCATGCATCCCGCCCTCAAAATAGATTACACGTAGGTGCGCGCTCGCGGGTGCCCTCGTCTTCTCGCGCCGCGGCGCTTCGTTCCTTTTCTATATAAACGAGCTGGTTTCAAATTTATGCCCCACCTAAAGCCCCCGCCACAGCCTGTACCTGTGTTCCCTGGCCGCTTGCGCCACATTTGCCTTGTTGGCTGTCTATTTTGTTCCTTCGCAGGAGGCGCCTGCTTTCGTGGGCGCGGGTGGATCCTGGCGAGTACGCCTTCCTCGGCGCGCTAACTGATTACCCCGCAGAGAAGCGGCGCGCGCCGGCCTCGGTTTTAATTAAAATTTTACGCTTTTCCAGAAACGCACGCCGCGCGCGGCTCGGTGCGCAGCTCGGTGCGCGCTTCTGCAGCGGCAGGCTAGCGGCTGCAAACACGCATGCGACGACCATGACGCGCCAGATGAAATGTACAAAGAGCGCCCTATAACACATTTTCGCATATTTATATGTAGTACGCGTATACGTGGCGCACACTCGTAACCGTTTCGTATGGTGCACGTTAAGAAGAAGCCTGCCGCACCATTGTCTCTACACACTTCCAGCTTCTCTCGTGCGTTCGCATTTTTTTTTGTTTAATTTCTTCTTGGGACTTTCTCTTTCCGCTGGTTCCGGGCCGAGGCACGGACGCCTTAGACCGCATGAAATAAACGAAAAATAATAAAAGAAGACGAAAGCAAGACGGGATATAAAAGTAATAAATAAAAGGTGGCGGGGGCAGATTCGCTCTGAAGCTCACACGGGCATAATTTAGGAGCGCAGATATAAATTCTCATTTCTGGCTCACTCATCCCCCCCTCCCCCTCCCCCTCCTCTCCCTTCCTTCCTTCCAACTCTCGCCCCCTTGCTTCGAGTCCCACGCGAGCGCTAATACGCTTTAACTCCGTTCCTGCGGGCCTCCTGCAGAATACCTTCTCCTCGTACAGCTTTCCACAGCTGAAGATCCGCGGAAAAATAGAGAAAACGAAGGGCATAAAGCACAAAATGGCAGAATGGAGAAAGCGTGGAGAACAATGGATGGATGAGGGAAAGGGAGGGAGAGACGGAGCAGCAGCATCATCTCACTCCTGGCGTGCCTCCACTGCCGAACGCAGCAGCAGCAGCAGCAGCAGAGATGAAATATGTGCGGGGCCTTTGAATTATGCAAAGACGGCGAGATTAATTCATCTCGGGGTCGGCGTTCACCTCTGGAGACCCCTCTCTCCTTCTTCCTTTTGTTTTCTGTGCCTTCGGGCCACCGTCTTGCGCACTTCTCGGCTCCGTGCGCAAGACGCGCGAGCCAGTAGCGGAACGTTCGGCGTGAAAATTTTATGCCGCTCCAGCGCCCCGCGACCCGCAGCCGTCCATCCCTCACTTGCCCTTATTGCTGCTTGCCACACCTGCTGGGTGTCTTAGCCCTCTTCAAACATATATATAGCTAAAAAAGAAAGGCAGCGAGATACGAGCTTTTTTTGTTTCAAAGAGTCTTCCCTTCATTCGTCTCGTATGTATACACCTTTTGTCTCTGACCCCATGAAGAGGGTTACCATTTTCTCGCCCTCCTCTTACCTTGCTATGTTATTCGCTTTATTTGTTTGCGCTAATCGCGCCTTTGCCGCGCCTAGTGCGTCATTGTTCGCGGCCTTCATTGCAACGCACGCTGCGGCATGACTGCACGCATGCGACCGTCATTTCGGTCGAAAATGTGGGAGCGTTTGTAATTGGGGTCGGGCCCTTTTTCAGGCCGCCGGTCGTTTCCTTTTCTAATCCGGAACGTGTACTTAAGTGCGTCACACCTGAGGCGCTTTGTTAGCAATTCAGTACGCGAGGCCTGGAGACGCTGCAAGAAAGGCTGCGGTATAGGATTACAAATAATCGCTGCGCAACGAGATACGCGTGCCTTCCGAAGTTTTGTACACGCTACCTGACACCGCAGTGCCTGGTGGATAATGGAAACTACGTGCTGTCGGCCGTTTTTTTTTCTTTTTTTTTTTTTTTTTTCCTTTACTTCACAGTGTAACTTATCGTTTCTGAGGAACATTAAATGAGGCGGCTTTCCGGCTAGAAGAAGGTGGGGAATGTTTCTGAAACGTGGACACATCGTGCACACATTAGCGCGCATGCGCACCCTGCGGATTCTAAGTGTATATACTTTGCTGCTTCCGCTGTCCATACAAGAAATTTTGCCATGAGTACAGTATTTCCATACGACAAGGTAGGATTCTTTAGAAATAACATCATCTTCTTTATGCCGGTGCCATCTGAGCTTAATTCGGAAAATTATAGTGAAAAGATGAAACGAGTTATAAAAGTTCACAGCAGGATACGGGCGGTCGTGATATGTGTTTCGGTCTCCCACGGAGCGGCAAGTGAGAGGATGTCTGATTATTTCAAGAGCGGTGATGAAAAGACTCAAGTATATATGTGGGCAGAGAAAGAACGTGGAAACAAACTGTCTATTGCTTGAGCGGGACTTGTGCATAATAGTCAGGGAGACACAAGCTATGTCGTTAGTTAGAGTATATGTGGCACTACAACAGCCTATGGCTAATTCTAATTACACTTGCTCATTAGCATACAGTCAGGTTAAACTTTTACGGGAAAAACCATACGCCATGACATAAATCCAGCTTGTTCCCGAGCCAAACAGCGAGCATTATGTTTACTACATATAGTCGGTATATAGGGCGTCTGCCCCGGAAGCGAGGGTATTTAAGAATTCTCATTTCATTAAACGTTTACAGCATCCTTGAGACATGAATGCCAGATAACATGCCACGTTTCAATCCCTTCCATCTCTTGTGACGTCGCTTTTTAATTTAGGCGGTGTTGGGTGTTCAATATTTTCGGCCGAAGTGATCTGTCAGTGACGTCCTGATACTATCGAATCGATCAATCACAATTTTTCACTCACGTTGAACATCACCGTCGACGACGATCACGCTGGATTTTCTGCGGCATGGGACTCTAAACATTGCCGCGCCAATTAAAAGAAAGATAGCGTTACTGTCTACGGTGGTAGTGTCACTCGCTATCGGCACATGTCGAGGTGCCAGAACCGCAATTAGAGCTCAGAGTAGAGACGGGCATGAAAAAGCACATTCGCTGAGCGCATCTGCTAACTCATTCGAACGAACTGTAATTATGTTGCGCGAACAGGCACTGGATGGCTCGACTACTAAAACAGAAAGAGCTTATCCGTATACCTATAGGCCATTAAAAAAGGCACTTATAGAGAGGTAACGAAAACAGTATTTACAACCGCAATATGTCCGAAGGGTGCCTTTGAACCTTTTCATTAGAGACTGAGATAGATCTAGAACAACAACAAAAAAAGAAAGAAAGCTTGGGAGCGGAACGCGATAGCCTTAATCGACCTTGTCACTGTCTTTCTTGCGTATCGTTCACTGCCACCTTATATAGTGCGATTTACTCAGACAACGGGTTGCTTTGACCTGTATATTCTTTCTTCTATTTTTTTTATTCCCAGCTGCATTTGCTTTTGATGGCAATGCCGCTTTGTACACTATTACTACAACCTCATTAGCATACCTTAATCGAAGCGAACATCAGTATATGTTTTTAAGACATGCCATTAAGTCAACGACCGCAACGCATTCACTGGTTACCTTTTATAACATGCCTGAACCACCGAGCCTCAAATTTGGGTTGGGCCCCCAAATATCCACACCAATTAGCTTGAATTTACTTACAATAATCTTGTTTGCCTATGCTACAGGAACCTCCCCATTATCTTCGGCCTCGTTTGGGAAGTTTCCCTGTATTGCTATGACTGTTTTAGGGCTTCCTCCATTATTCAGTCACCAACGACTTTTTCTGCGAAACGGGGCTCTTATACACTATCACTTAAAAAAACGCATCACATAACCAATTCTAAAGGATGGAGTGAGGGATAACGAGAAGTCAGTCTCCTTGTCTCCGGTTTTCTTGAATCGCCACACGTCGAGAACAAGGAAATTTCATCGTCACCAACATCGTCGTCCTCATAACCAATACCATCAGCACATGTGTATATGGCGAGACATGTACGGGGACCTCGATATGATTTGTTATGTCTGCAAAGGCCAACAGCTCCATTATCTTCTAATTATTCACCATTCTCGGCCCTCGGCCACTTGTAGCTACTTTTGACTCTGACATTATCAATTGATTTGTTCTGGATACTTAAGGCGAATGCCTTTATAGGCTCATGAGTGCGGTCAGGATTTTTGTGTCCGCGGAGGGTCTCTCACACCCTCATTGTCAAGAAATGAATTGATTGATGAGTAAAATATTAGTTGTAACAAGTAGAGGGTGATAAAATGCAAGCATATGGAAAATTTGGTTGATGTGAAGTGTAATTAACTGAGCCAAAAAAAGTCAATTAGACGTCAAAATAGTGAAAGGCGCCGATAAAGTGTGCTGACGTCAGTAGCCAAATACGTCGAAATTGTGCAAAATACCTCAAAATTTTGCAAAACACGTGAGAACTAAGAAAAAAGTAATCATACGAGAAACAGTGAAAAGAATAAAAAAGAGAAAAGAAAGCAACAAAAAGAAAAAGAATGATGAGTGCAAACAGTCGAATGAATGTAACGGTTGCAGAATGGATCAATGTTTAAGGTCTCAGTATGATATTCTACTTAAAGCCAAATCAAATGTAACTTCCGTTACGTATATTTACCTCGACGCCTTGTTCATCCCTGACAGCATATTCATGTTGGCACTCGATCTATACCCATAGCTACTCTATTCGCCCTGAAAGTCTATTTAGCCTGAAACTGGCTGTACCCAGGTACTGTCAGCATCCGGACGCTATATCTATACCGACACTATATATCCACCCAGACACTATATATCCATCCTGATATATAATAACTACCCTGAGCACTACAAGGGCTCGGGCCGCCCGAAAGCCCGGGCCGGGAGGGGCCTGAAAATTGTTTTGCTGGGCGGGGCCGAGCTTCGGCTTGAGGTTGCGGGCCGGGTCCGGGCTTGAAGTGGCGGACTAAGGCCGGGCTGGGGCTAGCTGTGTACGCGTTTTCTTTTGGAAATGAAGGAAATCGTTCAAGTGGTTTATGAATAAACCGCTTATAGTACATTTGTTAACACCGACTGAGAGGAAGCTCACTTGTAGACGGAATTTAATCAGCGGCACTCAGTGGTTTATCCAAGTAACTGGTCGCACACGTCTGGCGGCGTTCAACGACAGAAGCGCAGAAGTTAGAAAGAAAAAAAAAAGCGCGAAACCCTGCAGCGCACAGTGCAGATCACCAACGCGTGAAACACAGCTCGTTTATAAGCATGCGGCTACTATAGACAACAACGCTATCTTAGGATTTTTCATCAATCAGTGCGCACACTCCGTCGAATCTGGCAGAAAGCGCTCTTGTATCTTCTCGGTTTTGTGTTATCACAAACGACCGGACATTTGAAACCTCATACTGAGCCGCTGCAGAAGGACCTTTATTCAAATGATACGCAGGCAGCCGTCTGTTCAAAGATAGTCTGTCTTCCTTCGCCCCCCCCCCCCCCCCCCCCCCCTATTGAATAAGAGCGTATAGCATTAGGAATCTTCGGGTATTCAAATACATATATATGCGCAATAAACAGGCCTTTTGCTTTTCGTCTCCATGGAGATGCGGACTGCGGCCATGTATTCTTGACAATTTGTAGACTTTTTCATTTCCTGCCCTTGCTCACACAGGTTCCTGTGGCATAATTGCCGGGGACAGTCTCTTTGTGTGTGATTAAGTAAATAACTTGCTGCGACAGCTAATTGCTAACAAGACACCATATTCAAAATGCCTGTAATCCTTAGCTCTTAAACGTGCATGAACACAATAGCTTTAAATAAAATGACATGCAAAAATTTCTTAACCAAGCATTTGCTTCTGCCGGCACTTTTAGTGGGCCCTCCTCCGCTGAGAAGAATATTTTGCAGGATTTTTCTCCCATCTTGATTTGTTATTATGTATCATTTAAGCAGTATTATTTATTTATTTTAACAATACTGTCAGTCCTATTCAGTATATAAGAGTTGGTTGGTTACATCAAAAGTAGACATATCGTAAACTAAAATTTACACATTAAATACAGTCATGACCAAAGGAAAAAATCGCGTCTAGTGCGCTGGTATGGAGGCGCCACTGCTCCGGAACAAGTAGCGCCACCTCCCGCCGGCGCACCCATATGTGGTATGTCTGCTCGTCGAACGCGAAGTCTACTCTTCTCGGCAGAAACCTTGTGAGCAGAAAACTTTTGTCGGTCATTTCCTGCCTCGTGTCACACGCGTACATAACAGACACATGTACCATGTGTGCGTGTTGAAAAATAAACCAAAAACAAAGCGAAGAAAGCCGCTACCCATTCATGCCGTCTGGTAGAAGGCCGCCGGCGCTTTGGGCGCAGCGCATCGTCGGTGCGCGAGCGCTTCTGCTGGCGGCTCTACGGTTTTTTTTTTTTTTTCCTTTGAAGTAGGAATTCGGAACCCGAACAATATGGCACTTTGAAAGTAAGGAGATAAACTAAAACTAAGCCAGTGTGCAATGCGCAGCACTGGCTTTTCCCCTCGGTGGCAGTGTATGTGGAAACGGCATGCTAGACCCCCCAGAAGCGACAGCCGAGAGCTGGGCTCCGTTGGTCAATAGAAAGGCTCTTAAAAAAAAAAAAAAAAAAAAAAAGCAATCACGTCTTCCCCAGGACGGGACGAGCAGGCTGTATATGGAGATGTACCCTAAGGCGTCGGGCCTCGCGAGCACGTGCTTTTTCGGCGCTCGGCAGTTCTACCGTAGTTTTTATTTTCTACTCGATGCGTCGAAATAAGTGGTGACGGTTCAGTGCGCGGAAAAACAGCCATAGCTGAGCAAGCTCCACACCGCGTGCTGTTCGGGGGATTTCGCGTGATCGGGAATGTTGAGACTTGATTTAAGACTTGGTGCGCGGTCAGAAACTGTACGAAGCCAGCACGTGCGTGGAGTGCGCGGGGAACTTCACAGTGCAGAAGGGCCCTCGGATATCTTCAGAAAATGCGCTAACGAAATGAAAACCGCCTTCTACGACGTCAGCTTGGAGGTAAGTTTTATTCGGCCCTTTCGGTGTCTCTTCACCACATATGTAATTCTTTTTTTTTTTTTTTATGTAGTTGTTGGCAAACCCACGCAATATCACGGATGCCTTGTTGCATCTGCAAGGCCGGGTGCCACTGTTAACGATGCGACACATCGCTCTCGTATGATTTCCAAGGAAACCGCAAAAAAAAAACAACAACTTGATTTTCGATTGCCTCCCGACGTTTTTTTTTTTTTTTTTTTATAACTATTATGACACCCGTAAACACAACAGCAGATCGAGCTGTTAGTTTAAAAGGACGTTTTCTCTTTGCGGGGAGCCATGAACGTGTGTCAAGTCAGCAAGAGCGCACTCCTGCAATGTGCTTCGCTCTCCATGTCGTGCTTCTACGTCTTTTACGTCAGGCTAGGCTTCCCAAAAGCGAGCACAGCTGGAAACTATCATTAGGAAGTCGTCAGAAAAAAAAAAAAAAAAAAAAAAAAAAAAAAAAACCTCCCGTTGGGCAGGAAGGCTCCGCGCTCTCTACAACACAGGCTGTGTCCGAAGACTTGCCAGCGCTGGTTACAACAACTTTTAGAGCTCGTGTTGGGTCCAGAAGTAAAAAAAAAAAAAAAAAAAAAAAAAAAAAAAAAAAAAAGACCCGTTTTTTTTTTCTTTTTTGTGTTTTTCGCGTGTTGCGCGCTTAACAAACAAGCGATCGCTCGTGCATGGTTGAAAGAAACCTAACGTCAAGTACTGTACAAAAAAAAAAAAAAAAAAAGAAGAAAGTGGGAAATGCGCAGCCGAAACGAAAAGCAATGGGTGCGATATGAGGTTCGAAATGACTAAGTAAGTACAGGCCCTTGTTTTAGTCGCTGTTTATTTTTTATTCTTACGGGGAACCAAGAAGAAATCGGAACACAGCGCCGGCGCTACCCACGGTTGCGGATCCAGACAGCCGCCTTTTACAGCGGCGCCTCCCAGACGGCGCCACATGTTCGGCCAAAGCTGCAGCGCACCAGGCCCATACCGGGGCTGGCAAACATCTTTTTCTTCCTTTTGTATATATATTAAAATAACCACTACAACAACAACATATCAACAAGAGCTAATTCAGCAAATCGGATAAAGATTTACTCACGGCTTTACCACATACGATATTATTGATAAGTATTCCAAGCTGGCTTCGGGCGTATACTGGCTAATTCGCACGTGGAAGACACATACAGAAAGCAGGTGGACAGTCTCTCGCGCGATAGCCATTATCCGAATCTAGCGACTAACTAGCCCCAATAAGAGCCTTGGTAGCACAGTCTCGCGCTCTTTCGACAAAAAAAAAAAAAAAAAAAAAAAAAAAAAAGGAATGCGTCATGCAGTCTTTTGTAAATCTTTTTTCTTCTGCATGCTTGGAATTTTTGCGGCGCGTTTTCGGGATGTGGAGTCGTCTATACTGCTACATGTCAATGCCCAGAAGAGGACAACTCCACTTGTTGAAACGTTGGCTCGACTTACGAACTCAGGCTCTGTTCACTGCTCTTTCATAGTCAGGACTAGGTCATTTGTGATGGAATAAAAAAGCGTTCAGCGTTTCTTTTTTCGCACTAACTGTACATTTTTAAGGAGTACACGCATACTGACTGCCGGGCCTAGGCCGGGCCGAGAGGTAGCGCGGGCCTGGTTCGCGACTGCTCTCTGTTAACGCGGGCCCGGGTCGGGTCCGGGCTTAGAGCCATGGGCCCGGACCGGAAAATCAGGCCCATGCAGTGCTATATGTTAAATTACTCTGACGCACTGTCCACTCTGACACACTATTCCCTCTGATACTCAGAACGCTGATCTCCTGATCATGCAAACTTCCCACCAAAAAGAGCTTTACCTAAGATGTTTACAACTAAAGCTTGTTTCGCAAATTTCTCAGATCTACCTCAAGCACGCTCAAGCATGTAGTCATCATTCGAGGTCAAACCAACAATGCCTGCTTTGAAGAAACGTACGAAAGTTTTATGTTTAGCAATCGACGCGTGAGAAATTATCCGGTTTGAGCAGATTCGCAAAGCGCATGATGCATATTTCATGAACCACGCCGAAGTTATAAGAAATCGAACAAGGCAAAAATGAATCAAGCTCCGCGTGCATGCACAACGGCTTTACGCTTTCAATGAACAGCTTCTGGTGAGACCTGGACACACCGCGGCCAGCGTAGCATCGTCTATCGGCTTTCACGTAAACCATATCAAGCGGAAGAGCGCCTTTTTTTTCCCCTTTTTTTTTTTTTTTCACCTTCCCTTACATAACATGTATCCAATTTCACGGCCTGTCCCGTTTTCTCAGCGCGCCAAACCCGAAACCTGAGAATTCTATTCTGGACACCACAGGTGGCTCCGTGGTCATCGCATATGTTTTGCAAGTTTTGCAAGCGTGGGTAACAGCTTCCACTATGACGGTAACAGGGGACAAAAAAAAAAAAAAAAAAAAAAAAAAAAAAAAGTCAGCAGTGTAAATTGTGGAGTTCCGTTTTTTTTTCTTTTTTTTTTTTTACTTTGGGTTCAAGCAACACGCGAGACAGGCCATACTTATACGCATATGAATGTTATGGAAAGCGACAGGGTGCTTGTTTGTGCCCACTTCCTCTCTTATTGTACTCGCAACGCCTCTCTTCACCTCCCATGGCGGGCACAGAGCATTCGTCTACAGCCAGTTTTCTTCTTCTTCTTCTTCTTTTTCGTCCGCGAAGACACATACAGCATGAAGCTACAGCCATCACTTCTCACGGTCCACCAAAGTCCTTGGCGTGGAGTTCGAGCTGGCTTCGAGAGAGCTACATTTCGATAAGGAGGAGGAGGAGCCTCTGGCGAACCAAACAAAACGGCACACTCACTACATGCCCCGCACAAGCGCGACTTTCCGCGCCATGCGACCGGACGGAGAGTCGCGGTGTCGCCTGGACGCTCACATCCGTTCTGCCGGCGGACGGCGACGAATAAGACGTATTCCCCGCATTACGAGGTGAATAATAACGCATTTCGGCATACGGGAGAGGAACGTCTCACCACGCTCTTCCAGTCACATAGCCCCCACGTATGCTTCACTTCCACGCACACAGACGCACGAATATCGAGACATGCAGTTCCGGTGAGGAAGCCGAATGGGAGTCGGTGCGTGCCGCCACAAGACGAATCGCTATAGTGTGCGAGCCCGTATACTTTCACTCTGGTGTACGAGTGTGCGATCGCGTCGCTGCCGGGGACAAATGAAATGAAAAATTGCGTTTCGATTGTGCGTTCGAATTCGGGAAGGAGACAGACGGCGTACAGTGCACCTCTGAGCCAGATGCCCCTCGGAGCGGGATGATGTCTTTATTTCCCTGTGACGCGTCGCTCGCCCGCTCGACACGCTGCAGCCGCCCCGCCGAAGCCTCGCCAGAAGAAGAGGGAATCGAAACTCTATTATGCACGCTTACGAAGACCGAAAATTGGCCGACTTTCTCAAGCAGCCCTGAACCCTATGCGGTGACGTCTAAGCAGCTACCCACGCCGTACTCCACGCAGAGCGCAAAGAACGAGTCAGCAATGTGGAGCTGGAAAAAAAAAAAAAAATTTAAACACTTCAGAAGGTCCCTCCTTGCATATCGCGTTTTTTGTGACAAGTTTTTATGACTGCTTAGCTTACTGCTACTTCCTATTTCTCTTCCCGTTCCAGTTTTTTTTTTCTTTCTTTTTTTTCTTTCACCACGGCTCACATGGTCTGAACTGGAAGTTTAAGGAGGAAGAGATAAAAAAAAGAAGCCAACAAAATAGATCTAAGAATGGAGTCTCCCAGCTAGAACTCACCCTAGCTTTGCCCCGCTACAGGCGTAAGACGAGAAAAAAAGAAAAAAAAAAGAAAATATAACCCAGTTGGGCTTGTGCACAGAAAGCGTGTAGCGGTACAGACATGTTCTCCCAGTCCTCCATTCAGAAGCAGTATACCCAATACTTTGTAAGCAAAGAGTAAGGGCCATGAGCGACTAAGAAACTTCAATAAAAAAAAATTAAAAAAAAACGAGCCCTATGATGACGGCGCACACCAACTTCCTTCACATCTCCTCCTCCCCTTCAGGTTACTTCACAATTCAACTTTTTTTTTTCTTTACCTCAGCCCTCCTGCACGCTTATAGGACTGCTTTTAAAGTCGGCATAAGGTTCGGTTCTCCTTGGCCTTCCGTTTTCATTTCTTTTTCGATAGGCCTCACCGAACACTGAACGCAACATGCAAATGAGTAAGAAAAGTAATAAATATAGGCTGCAGTCTCAGCCCCGCCGCAGCTCTAGGGGAAAGCGGTAGGTCTGGTCTGGCCGAACGCCACCTGTCCTTTCGGGGCGAGGCAAGGTCCGTGCTCCCCAAGGAGAGCACCCTATCTCGCAGTTCATTCAAACGCAGGTAGGGAGAGAGAAAAAGATAGGGAACGAATATGCAGCAATAACAGCAACTAGAAAGCCAATCGCCCCGTCGCAACCCGTGACAATAGATGGCGCTCCAATGCAGCCCTCCTTGACTGGCCCAAAGGAATGAACGGGGGGAGACAGGGGTGGGAAATGTTTCGACTTCCGAAGGTACGTGCCTCAAGACCACGCCGAGCCCCACCAGGGGGCATGGCCTCTCCTTGAGGGGAGAACATGACGCATCAGAGGGCTCCACCACCGGCGTCGCTGGATGTCATTGCCCACGGTTGTCCCTTGGACGCCGGGTGTTGAGGCCGTGGCTTCAGCCGCGCGGACGCAAGGACTTCCTTTTTATTGCGTCCATTCGAAGCCACTGCGCCGGAAACAATGTCGAGGACCAAAGAGGCTCAAAAAGTGTCAAAGTGTCTTGCTAGACATTTCAAGGACTAGTTGTGCTCTTGTGCAAGAAGGGCCTCACGTCATGAGGCCTCGCAGACGTGTTTTCCCTCTGGCGCTACTTTCTTACATCAATGGCCTATTTTCATTCCCCCTTTGAAGCTATAGGCTTTCTTCTGAATGCAAAAGAAGAGGCTTTCGCACAGGCGGCGTGTTCCCCGAGTTAAAATACATATAGGAAGAATCAAAATATATGTTGCGTAGACATTGTTGTGACCGTTTTTGTTAATTTGAAAAGGGAACAGTGCTCATATCGCATTGTGAATTTTTCTATGAGTTTTTTTTTTTTTTTAACTGCGTATATGGGTTGCCCAGGGACACAGGCAAACTACGACAGTTTGGTCGGGGGTGTATCTCAGAGAGTCGGTTTTGTTATCTCATCGTTCACTACACGTATTCGATACGATATCGGTAACAGCATGGATGCATGAGGAACAAGTGTGCTGGTTTCTGAGCTCTAAATTTGTTATTAAGGTATCGAATTGAAAGGCTATACCGAAATTAGTTCAAAAGGCTCCGTTCCTTTTCTATACAGTCTTAGCAATCGAGGGTCTCCTTCGCACCACGGTTCCGCATTGCCACATTCCCTCGTGAAAGAATAAAAGTAGCTGCTGAAGAAACCGATGGTGCGTCGCATCGACACCTTCGTGCAGCATCATAAGTGCAGCACTTAGAAACTACTTTGTCCTGGGAAGCGTGAAAAAGTCCGCTGGCACGAGGTTAGAGCTGTCATTTTCATGATATTACTCAGCCAGGCAAGTACACACTACACAGATCTGTTGATGGGAGATATTTCAACTGATGTGGACTGTATTTATGAGTTTTAGATACATAGGAGGTGGAATTTGAGTTTGTAACAAACACCTTTCAAAGCCATCTCAACATAAACAAATTACAGTCGATGAAACGAGAATTGCTGAATACACTACATAAAAAAAAGGCGCTTGCGTATACGTCCACAGCCTGCCACTCGTTATAAACCAGTAGGTGACATAAAGCAATGAAAAGGGGCAGTCATGTATATCATGAGATTTATTTCTGATATATATAATTGACCTGATTCAACATTCGCCATTAGTAGTATAAGGGTATTTACAGACGACTGCATTATTTATAATGAAATCAAAGCAGCTAGGGCCAAGTCCAGTTTAATGATTATTTACTTCAAATCGAGAACTGCATGATGTCAGAATGGCACATGACCTTAAACCCGCAAAAGACGGTCTGCATGACAATTACTCACAAGGCTGAGCTGCTTCACTACGCATATACTTTGTAAGGTAGTCCCCTTTCTCGCGTAAATGAATATAAATGTCCCGGTGTGACCATAACTTCAAACCTCAGCTTAACAAAACATATCAATAACGTTGTCGGGAAAGGGAGCAAAAGTCTAGGCTGCCTCAGACGCGTCATAAAACAGGCTTCCACAGACATAAAACTCGCAGCGTGCAAGATGCTTGTATGACCCATACTTGAATATGCATGTGAAATATATGGGACCCATACCACAAAAAGCCAATATCTAAACTAGAGCAGGTACAGAGACGGGAATTACGTTTCATTTTCTCTCAGTACCGAGGGTTGGAATTCGTGACCTCAATTTATGTGAGAGTTGATTTGCCTTTCCGTTCTCAGAGACGCAAGAGAAAAGACCAAACCTTTTTTATTGTGTTATAAATAGCATAGCCCATGCAAGGAAAGAACGCTACATAAACGAAACGAGAACACGCATTTGCCGTATCATAGCGGGCATGCCCAGATAGAGAGATTTTGCAAGGATTGTTTCAAATATTCCTTTTTTGCCTGTAACAGCATCCGAATGGAATGGGCTGCCCAAACCAAGTTGTAAACGCACAATCTTGATGAAATGTTTTTATCCATCTTGCTAAATATTTAAATCAATGGATTATATAACGGGAATCTTTTATTTCCTGTAATTTTTTTCACCTGTATTTTATGACTGTACTTCGTTCAACACTTTTATTAATTCTACTGTATTGGCTGCATCTTTGTTCCTGCTGGTCAGCGTTTACCTCAAGTTTAATGTTTGTCCACTCCTATCTTGGTCGAGGTTGGACCAATATTATGTGCAACTAAATTAGATATAGTCGAATAAAACTGGAAATGTGTCTTGCTTACCTGAAAGGTGGAAACTGCTACTTATAAGGGAGATGCAACAACAGAGAGGACGAATGTGAGCCCCAAATGCACCATTCAAAGAAAACAAAATGCTCGCATATGTGACGGGACCCCGAAAGAACCTGCGCAAGGTATGCATAAAGCTCATCCTAACGGCTCCCTGGCACAAACGCGAAAGAATTGGTGCCAGCTTTTCTCTCCACCTCCATTTCTTTCTCCTTCCCTGAGCGTTTAATTCCAGTCTAAGAATCTAAACGGGCCGTCTGTTTCTCAAAACGGCTGCGAATGGACGCAAACGCTTAAGCGAAAGAAGCACTCAAGCCTCGCCAAGCGCCATGAATGCATCATTTGCGCACCAACAACGCGGGTTAAAAAACCGTCCACCTTGTCACCATTCCACAAAGACTAAACGCTGCTTTCTTTTGTTCTTCAAGAAGGATGAGGAGGAGCAGCGTCAGCAGAGGAAGCGCACAGCAGGAGCGAAGGCAACGGCTTCCCGGACGTCCAGCGACAGATACAAAACGTAAAGGACAGAGAAGATTACGCCTCCAAAGCGCCTACAGCTCTCACCCACTGCGGCCGAGCAAAGGCGACCGCTCGTCATGCCTGCGAGGAGGGCGCCAAAAGGAAGAGGGCCACCCATGGCGCCGTCACTGCCGCCGCCATGGGTAAAACAGCGTCCCTTCTCGGCGCGACCTGGCGAGATTGCCGGTTTCGGATATATCCGTCCGCATCTCACTGATGCGGCTTCGTGTCGAGAGGACGCTTATTAGGCGACGACGCCCTCTGCTCTTCCGCGTCTACGACACTCCCGTGGGACGACAGAGAGCGTCGACCATCATTAGCCGGTGGGACATGTCGCTCGCAGTCATGCCAGGAGGCCGACGTGAGAAAAACGGATCGGGCCTCTGCAGCTGCCCGTGCTACCATCCCTTATACAGCCTTGTCGTGTGCGTGTGTGTGTGTGCATGCACGCGCGCCATCTTGCGACGATGCTCGAGGGTGCCATGGTAGCGTCCCGAGGCGACGGCTGCGTGTCGTGGACAAAAATGGCAAAGAAAGCCGCCGATGATTGGTAGAGATCCACGGAGAAGTGCGGCGATGCGTGGCTGCAGATTTTGGGGGCGAGGCCACATGATACCTTTCGACGATGCGGCAGCAGACAGCACGCTCTCTTTCACCCATTCCTCCTCCCCTCCTCGCTTTCCCCCAGTCTTCCATTCCCGCCGTGAGCCCATGCCTGCCCGAGAGCAATACAATTACGAAACCATTAAAGCACAGCACCCGATGTAATTTGACCGGCAAAGATGAGTGCTTTTTGGTTTCGTGCTTAGTTGCCATGAACCAGCGCCCATCCAAAAGCGAGGAGTCACTATGGTGGCCGTAGTTAAGAGGTGCCAATTTCAAGACCAGGAAGAACCACGTAGTTAATTAAACTGCGAGGCACATTATCTATAGCGGTGGTGTCGTTACGCTGGCTCCGCGCAGTGCAATTTTGATTAGTTAGCGGAGGTGGTGCTAAAGAGCAGCCTGTTAATAACTACGTTGGGAATAGTAGGTAGCCAGCATAGTCTTCCAGTCTATAAGCACAAAATGCTCACTAAGCTCAGGTATAACGGAGTCAGTGAAACATTTTTTTCCTGTTTAGTCTGAGCTCCGCAAGTTCAGCACGTTTGCGGGTCATAAAGTTATGGTGAAACCTGCACCTTGACGTTGCTTTTACCAAAGAGTCCGGAATAGAATTACTCATATTACTTAACCACCATCCTTTGCAGGTGGATTTTGGTGAAAATGGGGTTCTTTTATATACTAGACTGATGGGTAAACACATATCATTCAAACTTCCAATCATGTCACCGAGAGAGTCAAGATATAGAGAGAGAGAGCTTAAAGATTTAGTGAGTCAAGTAAAAAGGAATGAGAATTAAGAGTGTATGAGTGAGTGCGTGTTAAAGCGCTCTAGATACCTAATTTAGCGGCTTATTTTCTTTCGAGTAGTCAGTTCGACGTTAAAATGAAGTCGTGCTTAGTTAATAAGAACACTAATTCGTGATAAAAATATGCATAAACTGAGTCATATGTAATAAAGTACCGAAAAAAATTCGGAAAAAAACTCCAAGCATGATGAGGGTCTGCCTTCGTGCATAGCGGTGACCAGTAGAGTTAAATTATAATTTGCGGAGGCACAAACAAGTCCACCATCATATTCCGGTTTCTATTAATTTCTCGGGACGTGGTGCTCGACGTGCCAAGTGGCCTATGACACGCTTGATGGTATCTCATGAATAAATGACCTAACTTCTATAGAACAACTTTTCACATGCCTCCCACGAGCTCCTGCTGCATATCCGCGCTCATTCGGCCGAAAACTGCTGTACGCGGCTTTCTACGTGGGACAAGCTTCGTGCACAGAGCTTTCGTCACAGATATTCATGCAAATATATATATAGTAAGCTGCACGTGTTGGGAAACACCGCACTTAAAGCACAAAACCGCGAAGTAAAAAGGTCTTCATACAGTCGTTTTTTTTTTTTTTTTAATTGCGCTCTTCTATTGACTTCCACTCGAAATACCGAAAATAAAATATCTGTTAGGGGCAGTTGGCGATTGGTTCTCATCGCTGCAAATAGGAATTCGATGGAAAGAAAAGAAAAAGAAAAAAAAGGGGGGGGGGGGCAAGATATAGGCTCTATGAATATTCCCGTCTTCCATAGTTTGAACAGCGAGTTTCCATAAATGAGGCTTAAATACGTTGACAGAGTTTGGTCACCACAAATATCGTCCATAATTCGAGCCACCCATTTCAACGGGAATCGTATTAACGAGCCCCGACTGTGTATACATTCCTCCCCGCTTGTGTGGTATATACCGCTACAGAATATATAACTGACCTTTTCATATCGGCGCGTTTCTGTTTAGGCTTCATCAACTGAACGATGGCTTTGACGTGTAGTAAATGTTTAGGTCATTTAAAGCACGAGAAAAAAAGAATCTAATCTAATCGCTGACAGGTAACTTTGGTGTACTGCGACACGTAACGTGCACAGCCTGCTTCAGTGGGATAGAAAGACAACAGATGACGTATGAGCAGTTATGTTGCAGCTTTTTTTTTTTTTTTTTTGTATATATACCTCGCTTGCCTATAACGCCAAAGTACACGCAAAGAAACCATTCGGTTGATGAAACTGAAACAAAACAGCGTCAAAAAGAAATTCAATTGTTTTTTTCCCGGCAGTAGCGAAAGGAGGGATGATCCGGCCATGTATATCATTGCCGTAATGCACTATTTCTGAGTGAACTGGAGCGAGTGACAATTAAGGTTGAGTGAGTGAGTAAGAGCTCAGAGAGAGTGGCAGCGAAGGGTTAGTATATGCAAGCGAGCGCTTGAGTGAGCGAGGTGAGCGATAGAATATGCCCCGAAGAGACACGCGGGCAACCAGTGGGGGTCGTACTTTCGGTTCTGAACCGAAAGGACCTGATAACAGTACGCCAAATTGCATCTTCAGAAGTCCGTTTTAACAACAACAACAACAACAACAACAACAACAAAAAGGGATCAGTATACGCAGCATGTTTGCCGCACCTAGCTCGATAATATTGAAGAGTTAAATTTAAAGAACAGAATTAGCGAAGTACAGAAATCAGGGGCGCGGTAACGAGTTGGTATCGTAAAAACAAAGCAGTTGTACGCACTCCTCGTGGCCTTGTACCACTTTACGGACCGGGATGGTGCACTGTCTGGCCGACTCCTAGCTAATCGCAGCATATATTTGTTTTAAGGCTAAAGTGCATCGGAGTCCGGTAATACTGTCGGTGTCCGTCCAGTCACACTATAGCTGCCAAATATCCTGACTTAGCTACTCCAGGCACGTGAGAAACGTATCTTAGTTCTCCTTACCTATAGCGTCATGCCAACGCAACTGGCGTGAAGACCACCGCCACTGTTAGTTAAGGACTTTAGTCAGAGGTAAATATTGACTGAAAATGATAGTGGTAGTTAGTGATAGCGACAGTGATGACTGCGACGTCATCATGACGTCATTCAGAAATATAAGACGCTGACGCCGCCTGCCGTCCGATCCAGGCATCCGGGCTGCGTCTTTCACTTGGCGCTTCCTCGAAAGCCGCACTAAACAGCTTACAGAAGAAGACGCAGTCAAGCAGGAATCAGCGGCGTTTCTTTCAAATTGCTTTACAGGAATGAAAAGACGCAGTATGTGTCACAATTCTGCGCGGACACCTGCATCTCGCCTTAAGGGAAGGAAGGAAGGTGGGAGTGAAAAAATAAAAAGAGAAAAAGGTGCCATAGTGGAGGATTTCGGATTTAAAGGGGCTTTGGTCTCATCGCACTATGCCCCCTAGAATTTTTGAAAAAAACGCTAACAGTTGCGTTTTTGTTTGGACACCTCGCTTCATTTTACACTTTTTTTTTTTATGGCCGCAAACCCTTTCTTATTCAAGAATAGCTGTTAGTACGGCTATATGTGGGTTAATTTCCACAAAACAAAACAAAAATGCATTCGCGTGAGGCAAAACGTTTCTTCCAATGCGAGGGGTTTAAATTCCTTTGCCTTCTAAGCAGAAAAATGCTACAAATCCACTTCTCTTTCATCCCATGCGTAAACGTCGTCGTGCACCGTTCCAGGCCAATTTCATTTCACGGCGTCAACGTATACAAAGAACTCTGATGAAGAAAGATTGAGGAAATTACCTTCGTACCCCATAACATGCACCAACATTGATTTCCTCGCGAAGTTCTTAAATAATCATATATGGGGCTTTTTTCTTTCTCCCTAATTTTAAAAACAGGTTCGTATCAATAACATTGCACTCTGTTTAACTCAAATAGCATAATGTCTCGAAAATCAGGGAGTTTCAAAACTCGGCCCGACACAGGTACACCACTGAAGTTGTGGGCGCCATGCGATTGCTGCACTGGACGCCCGTGGGTTGTATTGTTCATGACGAGTGATGCAGTGCTAAGACGCTCACAAGCGGGCGTCGTGATCTTATACCGACTGGTTATTATTATTATTATTATTTTTTTTTTACCGTACGCCAACCCTGACCCGCCTCCCTATCGCTCACCTCTTTTATTTGCTCTCACTGTCTACTCACTGTCCCTTTGTTTCCGTTGCCGCCTCAGGTGCCGGCGAGCGCGATGGCATACGATACGGCTGGCACAAATGTTTTCCTCCACTAACTTAAATTGTTTTCAATGTAGCCACTTAATGATGATGAGGTACACCTCAGCTCGCACACATACATACAACCTCTAAATATCACTCATCGCTATAAGGCAGCAAAATATATTCAACGTCATACAAGGCCTTCATATTAAAGCCATGCTCATGCAGTGATCTGCCACTGCTTGCCTGGTCAAGGAAGAGTATCACATAGCGGGCCATGCCCATGTTACTGAATAGAGGTACCGAGCTCTTCGCAGTGGGCTCCTTATAGGGTGGAACTTTTCATTCTGCGCGGCGCTCAAAAAAACACTGTATTTTGTCATTATAGGAGTGACACAGTCTCAGTCATTGCTTATTTAGATCCCCCCCCCCCCCCCCCCCCCCCCCCCCCCCCCCCCCCCCCCCCCCCCCCACTACCACCACCACGCAGACACACATTTGTTTAAGGTAATTGTACTAGTTTTCGGTCCCAATTACGACTATGAACGCGACTACCTACTCGCTTTCTCCTGAATCGCAATTAAAAGTGGAAAGATCGCTAATACGCGATAACATTTTACAAGTTTCAATTCAACAGGTGAAAGCTTCAATATTACCTACAACCGATGGACATTACGTGAAGTGCTTCGGTTCTATTCGCAGACTTCATTTGTGCCCTCAGAAAAGTCGTCCAAAACTTACACAGGACCACCCTGCTTAGTTGGACACTTTATTGCCTGCCCTTCTTGTGTGCCACTGAAAGTACCGTGAGAGCCGCGATTAGGAATTAATATAATGTTTCGAAAACCGGTTATCTGCGCATTTCCAATAACTTCAGAACACCGGGGAAGAAACACTGCTTCCAATTCGTTATGAGAGAAACGGAGATTCATTGATCACATTAGAGGGCGTAATCAAGATGCCCGCAGGAATAATTTATACGGAGAGCCCGAAATTATGGAGCGGCGCCGCGGCCACAGCTGGAGAAACACTGCGGCATTCTCACGCTAGTTGAAGAACGACTCCCAATTTCTCGGGCACGCGCAAAATCCGGCGGGAGCGCGCGCGGAACAATGGCGCGGAAGAAAAAAACAAACAAAAATCGGACGAAACACGGCAGATTTCAGGTAATCGACTGACAACGGCATTTGTCTTTGCGCCGCAATCTATTAGCGGCCGGCCACGCGGTTGTAGGCACACGAATCTTGCGCTCGAGACCATTAAGGGGCGCCGCAGCCAGGAGGAAGACGGGGCAGAGCCTGATGCGTCGTTTCGTGCAGCATTCTCGTTAAGATGCGAGACTGAACGTTTTTGCGCACAGTGGCCCTCCCGAAGTGAAACAACTTTTTTCGCTCGGTTCGAGAAACTCTATCAAGCGCCGCCACGGGCCCTGCGCGCAAAAATACATTTGTATCCCGCGCATGCAGTGTTTACGCCTTCGACGTCAACAGTCACTTATGTGGAAACGGCGCTCAGTCACGCGCTTGATAAACCCGGAAAATAAGCTCTTTTTTTTTCCTTAGTTTTTACTGGTTCCTATATGAAGAGAATTTTCATTTCGTACATGGCAGACGCAGCCCAGCCATGATGTGCGCACGAGTTTAGTAAAATGCTCACAACGCTAAAGAAGCAGACATGTAGGCCTATACTTTTCCCGCGTTTATGATATCAAGGCTTAACTAAAATTTATCCTTCTGAATTAAATATGGAGTCGGATATGAAGCCTAAATGTGATCTTTACGTGGGGCTTCTCATACAAGTCAACGTACAGCAGAGATAAGGAGAAATATGCCAGACCGATGCAGGCGTTCAGAACACCGTATACAAGTTATAGGTAGAGGCGTTAAAGTATGCATTAACTGAAGGAAAGATATATAGGTATTCCGGAGGAACGGGTCGCTAACCTATCAGTCACTTTCGCTTCTACCGCTTGCTAACGGCTTAGATACAGTGTTCTGCAGCTTTATCGGAACCGTTTTGAAAAATTATCCCGCCTCAACCGGAGGTTCATTTTCTTGGAAACCGCGCACAAAACCTGTGCGTTGGTGACCCTTTTGTTACGAGGTAAGTTTGACTCTAGTGCTCACCTAATTTTGTCGCGCATGATAGCAAACTAGAACCGTCTGCGACGAGACTGAAGAGCAAAAGACGCGAAGTTTCGGGCAAAAGGCAGCTGTGACGCCATCTGGCGTCGCTGGAGGAGAGCGCGCGCGATTCGAAAGTGCGCTGACCCGCGTGGTACGTTCTCCTAATGATGCCAGATGGTGCCACTGCTACCCTTCGCCGGTTCGCGTTTTTTGCTCCTTCAGTCTCGTCGCAGACGGTCCTGGTTTGTCATCATGTGGGGCTAAGCTAGCAAAGTAAGCACCACTGCAGGAATTACTACACAACAAAAGATCCAACAACGCGCAAACTTTGTGGCGCAGCTTCAGTTCAAATGAGCCTCCGGTTGAGGCGGGAGAATTTTCCAAAGCGGTTCCGATAAAGTTGCAGAGCCCTGTATAAACAAGGGTTTAGGTAAAATGCGTGGCTACCCCGAGTTATGTTTCTTCGTATTTTGTCTTCCTCATCATATTGGTAACTACTTGCAATCTCTTCAAGAACAGCTCATGGTATAGGTTCCTACAGACCTTATCTAGGGGAAGGCAAATATCTTCACTGAATGGTTTGTTTTCGTTTTGGGGTTTAATGTCCCAAAGCGACTCAGGCCATGAGAGACGCCGTGTAGTGGAGGGCTCCAGGATTTTCGACCACTTTTTTAACGTGCACTGACTTCTTACATCACATCGGCGCTTAGCTTTTCGCCTGCACCGAAAAGTAGTTGCCAAGGACGCGGGATTCGATCCCGCATCCTTGGGCACAGTTGTGTGCCCTGCACTGCGCCACCCGGCGGAGTAATGTAGTTATGGCGTGTATCAATATGTCTTCGCCAGGTTGCCGTCTGAGAAACTTTTAACCACAGTTTCCTTCATCATCTCGACGGAAATAAAGATTTTTAATATGGACTCGCTGTAAGCATGCAGCTGATAAAACATGGTAGGCACCACTTTGACCGGTGAGCGGAGCCTTGTTCTATTTTCCAGTTGTCATTTAAGGTTTTGCCGGTGCCGAAGGCAGCGGAATTCAAGTTCGTTGCTGGACGAATAACACACTCAGAAAATAAGTACATGGCGAGGCTGCGCGAGTTTACATGGTGGAGAACAAAAAAATCCTGAACGCAGATGACACACATTGACTTTAAACGATGCACACCGCTTAGGTTTCGCCACCGTGGGCATAGCATGCTATCCATAACGCCGTATGTCAAGTTCAGAAAAGAAAAATTAAGAGTAGAGAAGTATTGACAAGAAGCCTTCACGATTATCATTTGCTGCGCCTTTGGAATAAAAGACGATAACATACGTCTACGCACATGTCATTTTGTCCCTATTGAAATAAGTGGCTTTGGATATATAACGTGTTCCTCTATATACGGTGACACTGAAGTAATCGTTTTTTTTTTTTTTTTTTTTTTTCCACCGATGGAAAAACGTTTTTTCGACAGATCGTCGAAAGTTCAGCGAAACTGCATAGCATTGCTCCTCTCGAAGAACTTTCAATTTCGACGAGGTCGCGCAGGCCGTGACAGAGAAGTCCGAAATTAAAAGAACCGTTGAAAAAAAAACAAAGAACGCAGCGTATACGAGTCGACGCTGCTGCATGCGCTCCTGCTGCAAGGGTAAAAAATAGTAAAACCGACAAGTATTTGAGCCTCAACGCCGTATACGCGAAGAGCCTTTCCGTGTCGATTTGTTTCTCACCTCTTCTACACATTTCTGTACCTTCCGCTTCGTTGCCGCAGCCGCCAGCAGGCAATAAAACACGACCCCGGAGAAATTCTGTGGAGACATCCGATGATTTACGCCATCGGCGCAGAGGCAAGAAGAGCGTGGAACTCGAGTTCCACGCGCATGCCCTGAACGCTGTACACTGTACGGCGAGGACACGATATATAGTAAACCGGCGTAGGCAGAGAAAAACGAGGGGAAAGAGAAACAGAGAGGAAGGGGAAGAAGCAAAAGGAAGGAAACACCGAAACTCGTCGCGACACCCTTTCGTCGCCACGGAGGTGCAAGAGGGGAAGAATGTGAGGGCCACAAGCTGTATATTTCGGGCACGGGGCACCTCAGCAGGCAGCAGTGTTACACACTGTCCCTGCGGCGTAGATTGCTCTTTGGGTGGCGGCGGCGACGGCGGGCGGGTATCGCGGCAGAAGGAGGAGCGTCGCATGTCACGAATTCCGAGTCTGGGACCCCCGGCCGGGCCACATACCAGTGTCCCGGTGGTGTCGCGCGCGCCGAAGATCGACTACCGTAATAAGTGGCTAGGTTCCGGGTGCCGTATATACATGTGTGCGAGCCTGCACAGTCGCGAACGCACACATGTACTGTGGACGGGCTCGCGTGCGTTCAGAGGTGCCAACTCATTGTTTCGCAAAAACTTCCCAAGAATTTCGCCGGCTTTTCTCTTGCTGCAGCTTCAGCTCATCGTATACTTCCTCCGTGGCGTTTACGCTGCAGTGCGCGGCGCGTGCCGTGGGCCTGGCTCGTTTCTTTGACGCGCGTGTGTCTTTCGGGTTGTCCCGCTGCCTTTTCACCAAAGCCCCGCCTCTGTGGCCGCAGGAACAATGTCGTGCACCCAGCTTTGAGAAGCAAAGAAACACGCAGCTCGCCTTATTGGTTCTCGCCCGTTGAGATCCAAATGGCTATGCATAGGACTTGAAGTCGTATTGCGTGTTTAAGAACTAACTGTACACGTCGAAGAACAATGGAGAAGACGTCTATCAAGATTTGGGGTGAAGAAGAAAGTATATATCACCTCGGTAGTTAGAAACAACTGAACTGCAAGCGAAATATGAGTGCGATCTAAGCTGGTCGTATATGAGACTACAGAAAATAAATAGAAGTGGGGCTTATTTAGGCATAGACTAAAAATATTTGCAGGCTGTCTGGTAAAACGAGTCCATGAAATCGAAATGCAAGGATGCTTTGGATTAAAGTTCGCCCATTCTTTTTTTTTTTTGACAAATCAGGAATATCATTATCGTTTGGTGCGTTAGCTGACAGAGTATACGATGACGTGCTGACGAAACGCCGATATGTTTTCATGCATACAGAAATAAAAAAAAAACGTATATGTATGTTCTCAAGGGTACATAGACACATTTAATTGTTTTCAAACGCCTTCATGCACAACTTTTGCCGCATTATATCACGTGCACAAGGGGACCATGACTGCGCAAGTGTATGGCTATCATATACACATGCGCATTGACACTCTCAATCGCCTCACGATCAGTAATGAAATGACGAATTAGTTGTGTTCATGGTACTTCATGTTCCAAAACAAAGGGCGCCAGCAAGAGCGGAAAACTAAAGAACAGAAACGCGGCCGCACTGCGAATGAGAGAAAAAAAAAGTATGTTTCGGTCGCCATCGACCGTGAACGTCTTTCTTGCCGAGAACCTCTTCCCTTCCAGCTTTCTTTGACCATTCTAGTATAGCGGCAGGAACGATTGAAAGAACAGCAACGACCCTTAAATTCTCGACAGAAATGTTTATCTTTCCCCGGCAGACTCAAGTGTCTCGCAGGGACACTCAGCGCATATCGAAATAGCAGTCCTGTGTTTGTTGCTCGTCCACATTAACAAACTTCAAAGAAGACGCTGCCTGCACGCCTCGAAGTATATGAACAGCATGCTATATACAGCCCGTCGCATAATTACAGGCGCGCCGCAGAGTCCTTCTCTCAGCTCAACCGTTGAATCTTCGCAGCTCAAATTTCACAGAGATTTAATACAATTTCTTTTGGTGTATTTACCTGACTCAATCAGAAGTCTGATGTTCCTATCGTATGCGGCGGCTATACTAAGCAAGACAAGCTGCTGCCCCATGCGACAGGGCCGGATTATCCAGGGTTCAAATGAACGTGCCCTCTGCTCTCAGGGGCCCGCCCAGAGACGTAAAAAAAAAAAAAGGCAGATTTCGAGGTTTGGTGCGAAATGTAGTCAAATTATCTTTCCTGATTTTCCACGACTGAAATTAGAACTTATGTATAGCAGTGTCGAATGCTTCAAAATTTGTTCGTCGCATTGTATGCTTAATCTCAAAGCCAGACTCACAGTTCGCCAGCCAATGTACTATACTTTGTACTCGCCCAAATAAATGAAAAAAAAAAAAATTCTAATGATTTCAGCTGGTTCTAAGTGGTTTCAGTTGGTTTCAGCTCATTCCAGCTGGTACTCAACTGGCACTAAATGGTTCGAGACGCCTACCAGCTGGAACGGTCCCAGTTTATGGTCAAATGAAATTAATTGGTTCTAGCTGGCTCTCAGCTGGGAGTCAGCTCGAACCAGCTGGGAAAGCAACTGACCTCTGCCATTAGCTCTGTTGAGGTCAGTTGTGTGTTTTATTAACCTGAGCGTAAGCAGCAAAGGCTATGCCAAAAGAATTAAATTATTAGAAATTATGTCTCCTCATAGCTTGCAACCTCCTCAGCAATTTGTCACGGCTGAGAGGGGAGATGGAAATATTCAGGCGGGTCAACCTCGAAGCTCTTATCCCACTAAACAATTTCTCACCTCTAAAGGTGTAAGCTGTCCCCGGGCTAACACCTTACATGAAAGACGGCAAGGCAGGGGTAAGGCATGGTTTTTAACGGATTCTGGTTTTAACGGATTCCGGTTTTTAACGGATTCCGGTTTTTAACGGATTCCGGCTGGGCAGAAACGCGTACGGAAGGCGAGGTGGATGTATGCGCTTAGCAAAAGAAACAGGTGAAAAACTTAGCACAAGTACTTGAAACACAAGTATATGCAACATTTCATACAGCACAATCGGGAAATGTAACTCATGTATGGACATACAGAAAACAGAAATAATATGCACAAGAGGTAAAAGCAGCAACATAAGCACACGCTCCATGCGGAAAATACCATAATGCGCACATCGTAACGATATGTATAAATCAAACTCCACTAACCCTCGAAAGAAAACACAAAGGTGGAAAGCAAATTTTGGTACTAACGAAGGACTGTGGTTTGAGTCAGTTATTATGTATACGTTTACTCTGTTAACACGTGACCACTACTAGGGAAGATTGCAAAAGGGTGGGCAGGAAGAAGTCCTTGTGGGACTTAATTTAAGCAGTAAGGAAACATGGGTGAGCTTGCATCGACATGATACTGCGTGGTTACAATTACAGATGCGTTGTTTACACTATATATGAAGCAGGCAACCGTAATGAAACGAACAAAATGGTTTGACAAGGATTCGATGTTGCTTATGGCCTATTATGTCATGTGTGGTCAAACACGGCCGAAGCGAGTTCAATTTTCTGCTGAATCGCATTAGCAACATTTTTTTTTTTCTAAGTGTGAGGCTACGAGGTTACGGTTAAGAACACCGATGTAGGAGTTAAGTGATGCTAAGATGGTGTTAACATGATTTTTCCAGGGTACTGAAAATGAACTTTGAAGAATTAAGTTCTACGCTAGCGTTATATAAAGGTATGCTTTAGGAATTCGAGCGGAGTTTTAGCTGAAATAACATTACCTTCGATTTAGATGCATTAGGGACGTTATCCTGCAGGACGAACACCAAACGTTTAGGAATCCAGACCATTTCGCGTTAAATATGGTTGATACCTTTAGCAACACTATATAATATACAGGGTGCCTATTCAATACAGAATTGTTTTTCAAAAAAAAAAAAAAAAAAAAAAAAAAAACGCGAGATACTTCATTGCAGTCTACGGACATGGATTGTATAGGATATAAAGGGAACGTTATTTACGTGACTGAATACAGCAGAAAGACTACTAATGAACTAAAATAACCTACACTTCATATTTGGGTTTAGGGAACATGATTCCAAAGTTGAAGGCTGCCAAAAAAAAAAAAAATCTAGTCAAATGCGAGCCTAGCTTTTAAAATTGAAGAACATAATGGTACGCGGTATCGAACGTTGCAAAAAAAAATAATAATAATAAAGAGCAGTTTCTGAAGACCTACAAGTTGGCTTTCCCATACTATAGAATGCTAAAACGGCGCGGCTTGAATGAAACACAAGTGCAGCTTAAGTCCTTTATGAAGTAGAAAAGATTTATGTTATTCTCGTTGCGATACCACACACGGGATGCCATTTTAGGAATGTGCATTGCGGGAAAAGCTATCTTAGCGAGCTACCATGCGTATTCTTTGCATTCGATATCTTAAGCCAGGGTACAAATCCATAAATTTCTTAAACTGCATTCACCCTAACTCTTGAAGGCCCCAATTTTACAATACAATGCTGTGCCTTAAAATCAAAATTTACTATTTTATTAGTTAATTTTGTTTAACAGTCGTCTCTTCATTCATTTCATATATATAGCGCAAATTATGCCCGCATGTACAACCGGACTGTCCACTTGAATAGACTACACTAGTGTATCATTAACAGCTTTTGAATTGCGTATTGAATAATTTGAAAAACCCCGCGTATACCTCGAATGTACGTGGATATTTCTATCCAAGATAAGACAAACCTCAATAGATATCAGCGACGAAAATTTAAGTAGCGGACCTATACTAGACTGCCCTGAACGAAAAACGTGAGAGGTTACGTTAAGATGCACTTATTATGTGGTTGAAGCACGCTTTATTATTATTATTATTATTTGCTCAGTTAAGCATGTAGGCCCTATTCCAGCAAAAGCCGGCGCGTGATGGTGTCACACACTTGCCACCTGCAAGCTCCCACCTGCCATGGTTGGCAGGTGGTAAAGAAAAGAGAGAAATCTCAGTCTCGCCTTCTAGATGGGAGACGGGAGGATGGCTGTCACGTGAGCATGAAATACTCTGACGAATTTAAAAGATGCACGCGGCCGTGCAACGTAGCCTATATGCGCTCATGCGCTGTGCGTGTGTTACTGCATGCATGGTATCGGTGGTATGTGCAGGATGCTTCAAAAAACCAGCTTAAAATGTTCTAAATGTAGTGAGCTCGCAATAGAAAGAAAATATTTGCAGGACCAAACTCAGAGCCGTGGTACACAATTTACTGCAGAAAGGAGAAGAAAAGCAAGGCGCCCGTGTGCTGTGCGATGTCAGTGCACGTTAAAGAACCCCAGGTGGTCTAATTTCCGGAGCCCTCCACTACGGCCTCTCTCATAGCCTGAGTCGCTTTGGGACGTTAAACCCCACAAACCAAACCAAACCAAACCATACTTTCTATTTATACATGTAATCAACAAACATCCACTAAATAATTTATATCGTATACAGTTAGATGGCTAGTCCAGAAGGGGCGTTCGAAGCCTTAAACATTGCAATCCCGTACAAGTTTTTGAAACGAAGCAACGCTGATTTTCTAAAGCCCTGCAGCGCGAGCAAAGTCGACGCGTTTTTCCCTTACGAAACCTAAACTTAGAGAAAGGGACACGCGGTAAGCATGCACAGGGACGACGTCCGCTGATAACAAGTATTCGCAGTTTTACTGCTTACAATGGTCATTAACGCTTCACTATATGTAGTGTTGAAATTCCTCAGTATGTTCTTTCTTTCGTCATTGAAGCTAAAGATGCCCAACAGGGTAGCGCACACATTCATGTGCCATTTCGACTTCACCTTCACCTTCATTTGACCTTCAGAAATATAAGTAAGGTAAATTAGATGCACCGATTGTAGGCGTTCATTTATTACAGAATACCACATGAACGAACGTCATTGAAACGAAGTATTCACTTGCGTACGGAAGCTCCATTAAACGCCCTTCACTTTAACGAAATTCCGTTATTGTTAATTTATTTCTGCGAGAATATTCTGCGGTATTATCCTGTGTCTCCCCAGTCACACTGAGCTCTTTAACAAGCACAACCAACTCTTTTTGGTGCATATCTTTACGTTATTACCGGGTGATGAAAAGTGGCAACCATTTATCCCTAAACTGAATTGGATATCTAAACAAGCTTGTAGCCAGCCGAATCCATTGCTGTCTTGCACGCTTAACTGACTCCACAGCCCTGGCCAGAGCTTCAGCCCGGGCTCTAAGGAAGGAGTACGTGTGAATGCTGGTCACCCATAATCTGCAGAAGCAATGATCTGCTTGGCGAAAGGGAAGGCCTTTGCCGCCATTGCAGGCCGTTGTGCCGGACAAGGTTCACGAGAGGCTTGCGCACGGTGACTAGCTCAAGACCGCTGAAATCATATGTTCAAAAGTGCTGCGAAAGGTTACTGCAGGCTTTCGTTTGCAAATGAGCGCAGTGACAAATAAATGGGTTGATATATGATTTGATTTGAACAATTGTGTTTCTTGTAGATAATGAAAACAAGCGTACATGCACTTATTTCAGTACAACAAACTTTCACTTTAAAAATAACTTTTTTTTCATAAGGTCCCTTGAAGTTCGTTCAACTGAAGTTTCAGTGTACTAGACGTTACTTGTTTTTTTTTTTTTTTGTCACTGCAGGAATGCAGCGTTTCTTGGAAAAACTTTCGCTCAAAGTCCTTTACATCACTCAATGATATTTTTCAAACCTTATTGCATGAGTTATAGATAGTGGACGTACCATTAAAATGCTGTTTATGAAACAGCCGACGACGGCAGCCAAAGATGCACTTGGACAATGAAACACTCCTCTTATCTCCCTAAACAAGAGCGCCGAAGATACGTATAGAAGAGCGAAAACAGCTCGAAGAGGCATGCGACGATCGCAAACTCTTTGTAATTACCTTTGTTATGTGCCTTCGAGCTAGAGAAATCGGGAGCTATACTTGACTTCAAAAAGTTCAGATTTACAGGATTTATTGCCTCTTCTAGTTTTGTCATTAGGTTCAGCCTTTTCTCTCTTCAGTGGTACGCAACTGTTTCTTTGTTCGAAAGCTGCCGACTTCGATAAAGCTTTATGCGTTTCGCGACGTGTGTGTATATACATACATATATATATATATATATATATATATATATATATATATATATATATATATATATATATATATATATATATATATATATATATATATATATATATATATATATATATATATATATATATATATATATATATAGGACTGAAGCTTATTATTCTCACCCCGCTGGGGTGGCGCAGTCGTTACGGCGCTCGATTACTGTTCCTAAGGACGCGGGATCGAACCCCGGCCTCTGCGGCCGTTTTTCGATGGAGGCGAAAAGTAAGGTACCCGTGTGCTGTGCAATGTCAGTGCACGTCAAAGAACCCCAGGTGGTCTAAATTTTCGGAGTCCTCCACTACGGCGTCTCTCATAGCCTGAGTCGCTTTGGGACGTTAAACGCCACAAAACCAAAACCAAACCTTATTATTCTCGGGCTGGTGGGAACTTTATTATCTTCTCGAGATTACAAATTCCTTTTTCACTTCGTAGTGGCCTTTCTGCAACTAAGATCCTCCGCGTAATGCAGTCTGCCACATACTCTTAATCTGCTTTGTTACACATAGGTCTCAGATAACATCTTAAGAAAGTTCCATCTAAGCTTCACTTCTAACTGAAACTTAGGTGGAACCAAGTTAAGCGTATGGTAAGCGCGTAGCGATGGAGCGAACAGTAAGGTGTGCACATAAACAGGTAGAAGTTTTATAAGACGTTTTATTTGAGAGCAGCTGCATCACTTTTCGAGAATTTCGCGATATTCAAGGATTCATCTCTAAATTAGTTGTAGGTAATGCATGCAAAATGTTTTTGCGCCAGCATTGAAACTGATGGAGTAATCAACGATTAAACCTCGAAGTTCTCTTCACAGCACTGAAGTTCTGCGGAGAAGCTCGGTGATGACGTCACGGACGGTACTATTGCTGATGTTCGTTGCCTTCGCCCACGTCCTGCTGCGTCTTTTCTGACAGTGCTAACCAACATCTCTAGAGATTTGTTTTCAGTAGCCTTGTTTTTATTTCTTCAAACCAAGTGTGACTGTGCAGAATACGTACCGGTACCGTCAATGACGTCAACACGCGTCCCCCATCTTGTCGCTGTGCAGTGAGGTGAAGCCTGATAGCCGTCGCGGTTTTAATCGCTAATTGCGCCATTGTTTCAAATGCTAGCGCCAAAATATTTCGCATGCTTTGGGTGGAACCTATGATCATTCAACCGTTCGACACTCATCGAAATCTAAAACCGGTGCAGCTTCCCTTTAAAGAATCGCGGCTAGATCTCAAGAGACGTTCCCGATACTTCCACTTGCTGCTTCTCATACCGATCCAAGTTCAAACTTCAAACTATGGACAGGAATGAGGCGAGTTCGAAGAAAACGAGTAGAGACAGGCCAGGCAGAAGAGGAGGGGAGAGGGAGGGGGGAGGGGGGAGGGGGGTAGCGTTTGAAAAGTATACACGCTAAAAACGTGAAAAATAGGTAGCCACTGCTAAGAGGCGTGCTCCGTGGTACACCGCCGGAGCGGAGACCTCATCCCGTCGCTGCGACGGCTAACATCCGTGGAAGCTTGTGTCATATCTCATGGGGGCTTAAAAAGTTCCACGTGCTCGCTTGGCCTCTGCGCTCAACATTTTTTTTTTCTCTCTTCCTCCGGGCGTATATATGTATTTCAATACTTTCATCCTCTATATCTAGATGGATACAGATAGCGAGCGAGATGTATTATATATCTTAAGTCTCCGATTACGATGAGGCCAGGGTATATGGCTCGCAGCGAGGCGCCCAGGGAGGGTAAGGAGGCAAGACTGGTTGGCTGGCTGGCTTGCCGACCTCCCAGAATTCGAGAGAAACCCCGGAGGATTTAAGGAAGGCGAATGAGGTGAGCGTCAGCGTCTAGCGAGGAAAGCAAGCACGTCTACGAAAGAAAAAAGAAGAAACTGAAGATTCGGGAAAGGCACTGGGTAAAATAAAAGTATTTGAATCCGGAAGTGGAAACAAAAAGCTAGAAAGAAGGACGACCGAGTTGATAGAAAGTCAGCGCAGAAGCCATATCCAGGGATCCAGGCGTGTCCGTGTAAGGCCACAGCGCGTAAAGGAAAAGAGGGCGAAGAAGGAACACAGCCGCAAAATGAAAGACAGCTCCTCCCTGACGGGGATATCCAACATGGCGCCGGAGAGGAAAGAGGATTGGTTTCGCGCGCGCATGGGGTCCCCGTGAGGTCTTAATCAATCAAGGGGTTTCCTGCGTCTTTTCCCCTTGCGCCTTGCAGCAGTATCAGCTTGAAGCGCTCGAGACAGGGGTGAGAGTACAGGAGAACCACCAACAACCTCTAGGTGCCGTGGGACGAACGGAACGGAAAGGGGAGGGGGGAGGCTTCGGCTGCGCCGCCAAGAAAGATCCATCTCCACTAGCGAAATTACCGCTAACTTTCTCGGCACCGCCGCCGCCAGCAGCAGCAGCAGATCCAACGTACAGCTCCTGCCTGTTCGTGCGACTTAGTGCGAGAACGCACCAACGGGCGCTCGAAAAACACGAACCCGCAAACGTACGCGCGTTTTCTGAGTAGGCATATAGGCAGCGAAGGGAGGGGGAAATGGAAAGCGGGAAGTAGTCGGCAGAGCAGGAAAAGGAAGCGGGAGATGTAGGGCGGCAGAGGGTATCGAGAAGCAGGGAGAAGGTACGTGAGGAGGGGGTCCGTAGGGAAGTAGGGAAAGTTTCTGCGGGGGAAGATGAGGAGGAAAACGCAAGGAAGGAGAGCTGAGGGATAGAGTGATGGGTAGGTTGCTTTACGGCGGTGTTACCTAGGAGACGGAAATGCGTCAGAAATGCTGCTAAAACAGCTTGAGAAGGAAAAGAAGCAGAAAGCAGCAGCAGCAAGCGAGCCGGCAGAGAAACCTTCCTGCCTGCCTGACTGCCAGAGCCAACTTATCCTGAAGGAGTAATCGGAACGGGATACCTTAATTAGGTTCCGCAGATGGCGTGCGAGGCGCCGGCTCCCTCCTGCACAGCGCAACCCTTCTTTCATTTCGCCTGCGGGCCCCGAGAGCTTCGGGCTCCGTTCGTTTGGTGCGCCAGAGGCGTTGCTTTATCTTCGCCCCCGGGCAACGCAAGGCGTACATCTGTTCCGCCGGCAGCGCCTGTGGCCCGCTTCCGTCCGACATCAACGCCGAGAAGCCTTAGCGCCGCCGAGACTTGCTCACTTTGCATGGAAGGCGCAGGATCGGCCGCTTAGCTGACCGGCTGGGAGCTCGTTGATTGCCTGCTCCCGAAGGCCGGTGCGCGGCGGCTCGCGCCCTGAATTACACTCACTGTGGACTCAACGGCACAACGGGGAGAACTGGTGAAAAAAAGAGTAAAATAAAAAACAAAACAGGTGATGGGGGACGAAGGAGGGAGAGGACGGGGAGAGTGGCTGTGCAAAAATGGCAGGTGTGAAGCTGCTTTAGCAGCTAATTACATCCGGTAGTGAAACAGTGCGGGTGGTCCGGACGTCGAAAGAAGCCTTTGCGCCAAAAATGCAACGCTTGTAAACAATGTGGCCATCTGAACGGCGCTTCCTGTGCGTGTTAATAATTTGATTTATGGAGTTAGGCTATGTATTCTCCAGCTGTGAACTACCAAGTATAGCCCTTCGCAAGCATGAGGTTTGCCAGAGCGTAAAAAGAAATTCAGCTTAAAAAATAAAATAGAAGGAACCAAGCCACACTCCGTTTTACATATAAACTATTATGAAGAAAAAATGGTACACAAGGCCCGCTTTACAGCACTTAAGTTTTAAATTTTCTTGTTTGGTCCCTGCTTACATTGTGACCATCAAAAACATCATGACATGGATGTTTAATAGTTAAATGTTCATGTATACCTCTCTATACGCCTTAGACAGCAAGCCTTCTAACATTCGCATTCTTTTTCATTATTTGGACTGTAGCATATCTATATCCATATAGGTCCTCATTCTTCTAAGAGTAATTCTTATACAGCCAGTGCAGCTTTAAGCATTAGGCACATGGTTAAAAAGTTACTGCGAAATTTCGCCTAAGTGAGCTGACTCATATTTTGGAAGCGTTCCAAGGACTAACTCTAAATAAAATTAGTTGCTGATACCGCTCGCTTATATATGCGCGTATAACGTTGATATCACTGCGAAATATTTGGAAACAATCTCAGGAATAATGGCAACGACAGATTAATGCCATCTTACGCAAGGTTGAACGCCTGTACCGTGCCTCGTCCGAAACTTCTAAAAATTAGAAAGCCTTATCTAAAGAGTCAGTCGATGTATAATAAGCACACTGTAAATCTAGAATAAAAATCGTGGTCCAAAGTGCAATATATGCGAGTAAAGATGCATACGTTTAATTTACTGCATTTTTTTTTCGTGAGAAGAATATTAACCCATAAAAAATAATTCACTGCTTTTCTTTTTTTTTTTTTTTAATGGAATTCAGCGCCCACCGTCATGACGCATGATGCAGGTATACCCACTTGCCGACAACTATTACCAATTGTCACGCTGTAGTACATGTCCCTCGTATATATACTCTGTGGTGTAGCGTTTGTCTTTTTTTTTTTTATTATTATTATTCCTAATGAACGAACTCATTGAGAATCTTATAGACCCCGTTTTCTCTATCACCACAGCATACTTAGTCTCAGAAAACCGCTGTGTTTACTTGTCTGCGCAGTGGATCACGACTGTCATGTTTTTGTCACATATAGGCATGCTAACGGCGAAAGATGCGCAAATTCTTACATTGACTACATTGACCTAGCTGCATCGGAGACTTCATAGAGCGTAAGGACTAGCGAAAATTCCTGTTTAACTGCTGGCATGCGAATATATTTTACAGAGGACACTGCAGATAGAACGCTGTCTTTGAGCCGGCTCCAATGCCACAATAACTGTTAAGGCAAATGTAGGGCCCGAACGAGTCACGCGGTTTGGGAGTAGTACAGACTTTATATGTGTATAGCGTATGCAAGAGTGAGTGAGTAGTCTTTAATAACCAATGGAGCTGCCACGAAGGCATATTCAAGAGAGGGTTCAGGGTCAATAGGGTCAGGGAGGTCACATTTCGGTGTCAATTCCTGCTTCACGTGCAAGTTCCCGTGCTTCACTGTAAAAAAGTTTTGTTGAAATATACAGAAATTTTCTGGCAGCTGTGTTGCCAGAAATTTTCTGTTCTGCTATTTTTTTCGGTTTTTAATTTAAACACCTGACAGAAAATATTTGTAAATTTACAAACATTTTTTTCTTATACGGCGTTTTCTGTTTTTTCAGTTGTTTTTTTCGGTTGCAGTTGAAGTAATGATGCAAATATCTTTTTTTTTTTACTCGTCTTTCATTTCAGGTGTTTTTCTGCCTTTAACAACAACAAAATTGGCTTAAGCGCCAATTTCTTTAATTAACATCATTTTTAAGCCGAAAGCCTTGCTAATTACTCATCTCACGGATATCTCTCGGAGCTGCCAATACTCGATTGCACCCATAAAGTTGGCCTCGCAATAGCCGTTGGCTACACCGAAAAAAGGCAAGTGTCAAAATGCTTACGAAATGCCGCTGTAGCAGGCAGCCAACCAAAAACGGACCTCAATGTGGCGCCACTAGTAATCTTCTTTCGAATCAAAATTGTTACGCATCCGATCGTCAGACAGCGCATTCGGGGCTGTCATACCGTTTCCCTATCTATTCAACATTTACTGTACTATTCAAGTAAAAACCACTTCGCGGTAGAAAATAGAACAGACGACAAACATATATCGAATGGTTTGCCTTCCAATCAAGGTTTTGGCTGAAAAACAGAAAATTACTGTTCTTTTCGTGAACGTATTTCGGTCAATGAAGTAGAACAGATAATCTCTGTACGGGGACGGAAATTTTCTTTAAGAATACCCGTGATTTCACACACACGTGGGTCGGGACCGAGCGTCGTCGTTGCCCGGTGTTGTCCAACCACCGTGAGTACACCTCACATTTCACTCTCAAAATATATGGAATATATTTTTAATTATGCCGATTTCCTTCTTTTGACTGATTCTCACGTACCTTTTACAATCTGATTATTTTGTCCTTTTTCTGTAATGCATGCATATGTACTCTAACGCAGGCGCACACTTTTCCCGTATAGTGTCATTTTCTAACAAACCTCAGCTGCTAGGCATACCTTTCTATATCTCTCATTAAGTCATGATTCAAATCTCGGCAGCTTTTCTGATGATGTCCGACCTACGGGCCCAAAACTTCAGCCCGATTTAAAACATCAGGCGACACAACGGCATAACGAAAACTGCACAATGCGTGCCCTTGTCTCCGTGCTTTGTCGCTTAACAGGTTTTCTCACTGTGTCATTTATTCCCCAGGCCGTTTCATAACTGTGCTGTCTTTCGCGTGCTGTTCCGGCTGGTTATATTTTGTCGCTTTCTGCCTTTTCACGTCCTCTTTTATTACTCGGGGTCCTTGTTTACTGGCCTCAAATGCTGCCTTCCTTCTCTTTTGCAAAGACACCGTTACCGAAGAGACAGGCTCCTTTCTATGAGCCGGCTCAAAATCTACTTATCTCCGAGTAATTCAAAAATATCTTCCACGTAAATAACAGGGTTATGTAGTTAGCTCAGCATCGGCCCCGTAAATTGATGTGTACTCAACAGGCAGTTCCTGGGTTTGCAGCTTCAGCATAGTTAGGATCGTTGAATTGTTAAGACTTGGGAGAATAAACAGAAGCGCTGTATTGCACGAGCGGAGTCGATTCTTGCTTGGTTAATAAACTTCTCGCACTGAAAAAAAATGAAAAAAAAAGTTACTTCGTGCTTTGAACAAAGACGGGAAGTCGCGCTCTGAGCTAGCTCTTCCTGAGCTCGTTTCAAGTTCAGGATTTTTTATTTGTTTTCTACACAGCGCTTTTGCATAATTATGTTCGTATTCTCCCCGAGTTAAGCGGGTTTTCACAAATAGAGAAGGAAATGCCCTGTCATCGCTGCGGCCTCTGCAGCTGAAGATAACGCCGAAGCAGCGTTTTCAACTTCGAAGCATGCATGTATATATGGTAAGTGCGAGCCGGAGATTATGCGATAATTACGTCCTATTTAACGCTTATAACCCTAACAATTCTAAGGAAGCCGACCTGTAAGCTTCGGCTTGCAGTTATGCAGCGTATGGCGAGGCGGTAACTTCTGGAGAACAATCCAGGATTTTTTGTATTTATTTGCACGCAAAACAAAAAAGAAATAGGAAACCTGTACCTATAAACAGAATTCAGTATTCACCATTATAGGACCTAACCAATTAAAGCTTGATCAGCACGGCAAAACACACGTGTCACAGGTCACAAATTTAACGTGCACTAAGTGGTTGACCGGGTTACCCAGGCGTAACATTCCCAAGCGGTATAGGGTTGATTTATAATGCACAAAAGATAGTACCTCATTAAAGATAGGCTGCTAGAGGGGTAGTGGTAGGAGATGTTATATAATTGACGCCAAGTTAAACCTGGTGTCACTTATGTAACAGTACACAGCACTTATATGTATTGTTATATTAAAACACTTATTTATTTATTTATTTATTTATTTATTTATTTATTTATTTATTTATTTATTTATTTATTTATTTATTTATTTATTTATTTATTTATTTATTTATTTATTTATTTATTTATTTATTTATTTATTTATTTATTTATTTGTGCCTCAAAGGCCCACGAGAGGCATAACATGAGGGGTGAGCTTACATCAAGTTATATTTTCAATGAATGATTTGAAGCGCGCGTTGTCGAGATGAGTCACAGCTTCGGCAGGCAAACAGTTCAAATCTTTTGCTGTTAAAGCAAAAAATGACTTGAAATGAGGTGACGTAGATGCACGAGGGGATTGGTCGGCTTGTTGATGGTTGATCCGAGCTGAGTGGCGATGCGCAGGGATGATAACGGCATTCCGCAGGGGTGAGTGATAAAATTTGTGGAAAAGACAGAGCTTGGTGGTTTTACGGCGGGATTCTAAGTTTGCAAAGTTAGCTTTGCCTTTTAGTGATGAAACACTTGTGTGATATGAATAGTCTGGAAAGGCAAATCTTACCGCTCTGTTTTGGACGGATTCGAGTGTTTTTGTAAGGTTAGACTGGTGTGGGTCCCAGATCGAGCAAGCATATTCTAGTTTCATACAACTCATAACATTATATAACAGGGCTCCGGCCATATGCCGAAGCCCGATCCGCTACGTGATACGACATCCCTCATAGCTTATAAGTGTCGCTTCGGGACTTTTAAGCCCGACAATTTACATTTGCTGCTCAACCTCCCAAAGCTATACATTGGCTATAGGCGGTACTCCGATATTTAGAACTTTCAAAACAATTTTCAAAACCATCTGAGAAACTTATGTTTATATAACTGCATACGGCACGGGGCAGTCGTGTGGCGTCCTTGATTTCAGTAACTGCACAATAACAGTCTTCTTCTAGTCGTCAAGCAAATTTGGGATAACGATATTTTGTTGAACAATTACGTGAGGCAAGATGCACGAATGTTTTATAAGCCATTGCGTCCGATCCAGGTGCTATTTTTACTGGCAGTGACAACCCTGTTTATTTCCTGGAGTGTAATTTAACTATTGTATAAGGTTCGTTCACTCTTATTCATGCTGGATTTTTTTTTCTGCATTAGCTTGTATTTCAGTTTTTTTTTTATATATCTTGAACAATCATATAGATATCACAGAATGAAAGCTTCTAAATACTGTTTCGAGCCCGTTTGCTAACATCCCTGTACATTGGATTTCACATTAATATTTAAACTACCAGATTAAAAGCACTTCAAGATTATGAAGTGCTGAATGGCGTTCAATCTACATGGAACATACTGTTTTAAAAATTTTAAAATGAATGGTGATTACGACAGATTCATATGCACATATTATAGTGGTTGATCTTAAGTGTCGATTTTTGAGGAGTTGCAACATCACTCCGTACTATGATATCCACACCACCATACAGCCTCCCATCTTACTCTTGGTCCAAACGAGATATTTTATAATGTTTTAAAATGTGTGTATGTCTAGGTCCTAAGTTCTTCACGTGTAAGCATAAAATGAAAAAGAAAGTACATTTTAAGACAACGGTTTCATCGGTTTCTCACAAGTCTACGGCAGTTCCAGAGTATTAGGAATTCCCAACTAAGTGATTTGTGCGGATTTGTTTAAAACGTAGGTCTCTGGTTTACCCGGTTCTCTTTATTCGGTTTCATTTTTTCTCTCTTTTTTTTTTTTTTTTTCTGTTCAAGAGCGTTATACCGCCACAGCAGCGGGGAAGGAGGAAGGGTTATGTCCATCGCCTGTTCAGCGGCGCTGCAGGTCCGAGAAGTGGCGAATCTAAGTGTTACATGACTCTCATAATGTGATCAATGCTCCCTTTGCTTGTCGTCGGACAGATTGACGACACGGACCCCGACTAGAGTTGAAAACAGAGAAGGAACTGAGGTTTATTCAGGACTGAGCTTTGGTTGCTGCTATGTAGGTGGCGCTGTCTACGAAGACTTGTATGTAGGTGACGCTGTCTATGAAGAAATTTAACAATGAAGATGACGCATGTGCTGTATGTGGTGACTCCAGTGAAACAATTGACCATATTATACTCGAATGTAATGGTATCCATCCGGAAGTCGGTACAGGCGCAGTCACTGTTCCTGAAGCTCTGGGGTTTAGAGATACCAGTGGCCGGGTGAATAAACCGGTGGTGGAAGCTAGCAAAAAACGACTGGAAGATTGGTGGCTTAAAAGCAGAAAAGTAACATAATGTTAGTAATGTAGAAACAAAAATTTAATAAATAGCACGATAGTATAGTTATCCAATCTAAAACAATAGTTAAGATATAGGGAGAAAAATGAGCATGATAGCTACTGCTACCACCCCGTTTCAAAAGGGACGCTCCTATATATCATCCATCCATCCATCCATCCATCCTGTTAGTTGAAGCAGCTACAGAGAGATGGCGCGACATGCAGGAAGAGAAAATTGAGTCTGTACATGTTTCGCCAGTGGCGAGACATCTATAGGCTCCCTAGAAGAGAAATGCAGTAGCCGAATCGTTCGTGTGCATAACAGGGAAGACATTGCAGGCTACGTACAAGAGGGTTGGCAAGCGCTTTATCATAGACGACAGGTCAGCTTGCCTGCGTTGCCTGGGCGATGATGGCCCTGCCTGAGCATTGGCAGATCCCGATGCGGTGCGCCGCCCCTGCGCACAGCATCGACACAGTCGGCAAAGTTATTCAACTCGCAAAGTTGGCAAAGTTTGTTCTCGCGGTGAAAGAAAATGTGCTTTGCGCGAGCCGTTTTCGTTCATCTTGGAAAGTTGTGTTCTCATTTGTCTCTGTTGTTATCTACTTCAGTTTGGACATGACCTCAAGCATACGGCATGATCTCGCTGACAGTTTGCGCAATTTGGCGCAGCGCTGCAGTCGTAGTACTGATGATACTCAGATGCACACTTGGCACAAGTCTGATGGCTGTGACCGCTCACATAAGAGCCACGCCCGAGTTTTTTCTTTTCTTTTTTTTTTTTTTTTGGGGGGGGGGGGGGGCACTTGAAGCCCCGTCTGGGGCTCGGAATGTATGGTCGGAAATTGATCTCTATGTAGCCTATTCGACTGATTCGGGCTGCTTACCACATAGAGTTAAAGGTGAGTATCAAGTGCTTTGTGGGGATGTCTCTGATGCCCTTTCTGATTTACATTCTATGTGCATTTATGACATTTTGCTCTGCGGGCAATCGCAGCGTTTCTCGACCGGTGACGTCCGTTAACCCAGTTTACGCAGGCTACTCCACGGGTAGTATTTAGAGATCAGTGTGGTGAAACAGGCGCGGGGATGTCCCCGAGAGCCTCAATGTTTGGAATTTTAGACTTCTTATATTTGTCTCGAACGAGTAGGACCTCGTTTGACCATTTTGACACCTTGTAACATGGAGCCCATGGCTTCTTTAACACAAGTAGCAACTTTACAAATGGCGATATTGACACATGCCATTCGTAGACGACGAAGATTTGAACGGGCGATTCGGAAAAGACGACGAAGCAATACGGTGCTCCGCTTTTGTGCTGCCTTGACTGGCTGTTGGAGTTCTTCGGTGCCAGAGTGCCAGAGCGTCTTCTGTGTAACGTTACGTTACAAATCTGGTGGAGGTGCGGGGTACTGTCGCGCTGCAAGGTCGCTTGCAATCTGAGTAGGCCGTTCTGCATACCGAGGGTAGAGGCCCCCCGAGGCGAAACCCCGCATGTTGACGCGGCGGTACGGGCACGCCCGGTAAAGGTGACTGGCTTCACCGCAATGATAGCACAGGGGCCGACGATCCCGGGGCTGCCATACTTACGGGGTCGCTGGTAGATTGGCGGAGGGGAGTAGCGAGGCTCCATGCGACTCCATGCGAGGTGCTCCATGCGAGGACCCATGCGGCTCCATTGCTGGAGCTACGGCGTTGATGGTCCGGCGGGGGAGCCTTACGTAGGACGGACGCGTAGGTGGGCCTCATGTCGAACGTCTGGTGGGAAACGCGCTGTTGGGGAAGGTCAGCAACTTGCTCAGCTGCCATACGCACCTTGTCCCGGATGACTTCAGCCAGTGAAGGAAAATGTGTTGTCTTGCAAGGCATCCGGAGCGCTTGCAGTTCCTCCCGCACGACAGAACGGATGAGATTTCGTAATGCGTCCATGTCGCTGCCGACCTGCACAGGGGGTGCGTCGGACCCAATGATGTTCACATCACGATTATACTGACGGGCTCGGTGTTGCAGCGTTGTCTCCATGGTCGCTGCCTCGCTGAGAAACTCCGCCACAGTGCGCGGTGGACTGCGCACCAGTCCCGCGAAAAGTTCTTGTTTAACGCCACGCATCAGGTGACGCAGCTTCTTATCTTCTGGCATTTGTGGGTCTGCACGCTTGAAAAGGCGTGTCATGTCCTCAAAGACCATACGCACGCTCTCGTTCTGGCGCTGATTGCGCGAGTGTAGCGCAGCTTCTGCTCGCTCCCGGCGGTCGGCGCTAGGAAAAGTGGCTTTAAAATCACGACAGAAGGCTGTCGTGCTGTGTATATTACTTGTCGTGTATTACTTGTTGTCCTTGTTTTCTGCTCGTTGACTGTGGGTGATGTGATACCCGGGAAAAGTTTAGTTTTACTGAAAAACTGGGAAGTCACTTCTTCGACCCTCCTATTATGCTCCATCGGTGAATAGAAGTCAGGAGCCATAAATACTGTGTATATTTTTCTGCCAGCCACCCAAGATGTAGCACGAACATGGGGACGGGGCATAAACTTGCAAGCAAGCCGGCCCACGCCGCGGCTGTATGCACCCCAACTAAAACCCAGTATCGCGAATTTCATGGCGGTCCTAAGGGAGTAGTAAACCTTGCCGTCTTGAAGAAAAAAAAAAAAAGACAGGAAAAGACAGCAGAGCTGTGACAAAGAGGATACGAAACTAAAATATTGAGGAATGGACGGGAAAAGGCGTCTGGCGATTTCACCCGGTCGGGTTAGCTCAGGGGTGCTGTTCACAGGAAACCGCGGCTGAAGTGGTGTGTTTTCCTGGGACGTTTTTACTCACACCGACTGTGGACATTTGGCAATTTATGATATTTAATGTAATTTACATCTTGAGAAGTATACGGTTTGATAGTACGAATCATGAGTTTCGAGTTGAACACTGGGAATTATTTAATTCATAAAAGATTATTGCTCCTGAGACATTGCATAAAATAACAAGCAAGTAACCTTTAAACTGCAGATTTGAAACACCAGCGTATAAATAATAAATGCAGACAGACCAAATAAATCCGGTTGCGATATTGTATGCTAATCGTTAGATCAGCCCTTCTACTAAAAAAATCCGCACCGCTTAATCTCGATCGTTCACTTTCTCCTTTCATTATCCTTTGAACCACATACCTGCATGACAAAGTTATAAAGTTATAATTTATAGCTTTTACCATGTCCGCAGAAGGTACAGTTTGTATTTATAATAAAGTAAATACCAAGAGCAGGAGCGTGGGTGTCTGAAATGTGTAGTATACCATTCCAAAAATAAAAAGAATGAAGTGTACCTGCGACAGCCGCTAAAACCAAGATAAATACAAAAGAGACCTAAAAAGGAACTAGGGCGGCGATATCACCTTGCATGCTTTTTGATAGCGCAAAGCACCTATGCGCTTAGGAAGTGGAATGAACCCCAAGGTTCCAAGGCCCATAATTTCCCACCGGACAGAAAGCGCGAGTATAAGGCATGGCGGAAACAAAAGAAAACAAAAAAGAAAAGAGGAAAGGATGTCCGGCACCATCGAAAGAAAGAGCCGTCAGAGAAACGCGCGGATGAAAGCCACGGCCAGAGAAAGATTCTATCTCAGGCACGCAACTCCAGAGTGACAACGAACGGCGGCAGGCGGGCTTCCCAACAGCGTCGAAGCGGGCTCCAACTGGGCGGGAAGATATTGTTATGGCCGGGGGCCGCGCGGACCTCTCTCCGCGGACAGGCGGTGTCTGTGAGTGTTTGCGGTGCCGCCGCGTTCAACGACTGCGATGACGACGCCCGCAGGCCGTTGCGTGAGCACATTTGTGTCGCGCGTACGGGTCGTTGTTCTTATATATGGAAGCGGGAGGCCAGTTCGTAAACTCCGCGCGGGAAAATAGCGGCGATTTGCCCGAGTAGTGGCCTGTTGCGCTTTATTGGCGGGAAAGGCTTGCGCGTACAGCTTGAGTGCTCGGCGGGGGGATATGTGGTCAATGGGAAACGAGGTTGAGGCCCCTTTAGCGCCGCTGTTTGCACGTCAGGACGGCAAACAAACAAGTCCCGAGTTTCTTTTTCGGAAAGGAAGAAAGGTATTTCCGTTGGGTGGTCAGTCAGAGGACTGTATATACTGATATTGTGCACTGCTTTCTCGGCATTGATTGAATTTGAATATGCGTTTCAAGAAATCGGGAAACAGGGCATAAATCGCATAGAAAGCTAATGAGAACATGGCCAAAAATTACATATGCCGATGGAAGTTATAGAGGGCTAAAAAAAAAAAAGAAAAAAAAACGCGCTATTATTTTCGCCTTCTTTGGTTGCTTATAAATATGTGTGATTTTCACCGCATCACCCTTCGCGTCCGTATATAAAGTTCAAGAATGAACATGTAACCCAGAACAAAGGTTTTTAACCTGTAGTGAAAAGCATATATCTACACAACTTCCCCCGTTTATTGAACCAAGGCACACCTAGATATTCTCATGTTTCACTGTTTGAACTATCTGTAGTTATTGCTCTAGTTGCTCGCGAAAGGGAGGAAGTAGACTAAATATATATATATATATATATATATATATATATATATATATATATATATATATATATATATATATATATATATATATATATATATATATATATATATATCATTTCCCTAGAACTGCTACGAACATTTCCCTAGAACTGCTACGCGGAAAAACCTTCCTCACACTTTGCCCTTTGGAGGTGAATTCAAGTGCACAGAGTGTTTGCCATCCTCCAGCGTCGCAAAAGATAACAAATACACCGAAAGCCCTAACGCTAGAAGCGTCATTTATCTCTAGAGCACTCGGTGAGTTTCAGTGCCGGATGAAGAGAGGAGAACCAGAAACAAAGGCCCCATAGAGGGAAGAGATGGAAAGCAGAGTGGCTGGAGGTGTTGGTGCGTGAAATTACTCGAGGCAGCCGGTTCGATTTGTAGAAATTTCGGGACTCATTCGGAGTACTGGGCATCGACAGACAGAGAAAAGAAAACGCGTCGAGTGATTGAGGGGCGAAACGGCGGAGAGCATCTCTGCGGGGATGCCCTGCCTTTGCAAAAACATCGAGCGAAACAGCACGAGCCTGATGCCGACCACTGTGTGGCTCTGAGTGGCGGAGACAAATATATATCAGCGTGGCTACTTTCGCGAGGGTTTTGTACAACTTGGAGCTTAATCGAAGAAAGTTGTGTCCAGCCGAAGCTATCGCAAGAACCGCGCGGAAGCTGTGCTCTATGGCCCGTGAAATAAAGGAAAACATTTCGACCCGCTGGGGGTTCACTTGTGGGTGAGTTCTTTTTGCCCAGTACTATACGGCTGTGAGGCATAGCGCGTTGTGTTGCGACAAGGCTCACGGTGTTTCTATGCTGGGAGACATCCGAGCAATGCGAAATAAGTGAGGTTTTCAATTGTGGGTGACTGCCTTTTGCCCAGTACTATACGGCTGTGAGGCATAGTGCGTTGTGTTGCGACAAGGCTCACGGTGTTTCTATGCTGGGAGACATCCGAGCAATGCGAAATAAGTGAGGTTTTCACTTGTGGGTGAGTTCTTTTTGCCCAGTACTATACGGCTGTGAGGCATAGTGCGTTGTGTTGCGACAAGGCTCACGGTGTTTCTATGCTGGGAGACATCCGAGCAATGCGAAATAAGTGAGGTTTTCAATTGTGGGTGACTGCCTTTTGCCCAGTACTATACGGCTGTGAGGCATAGTGCGTTGTGTTGCGACAAGGCTCACGGTGTTTCTATACTGGGAGACATCTGAGCAATGAGAAATAAGTGAGGTTAGTTTTGGATGTCATATGTGGAAAAAAAAAAAAAAAAAAAAAAGAAACATCGCTTCGTCAAGTCCATCCTTCGAGACGTTCATGATATAATCTGAGTGATAAAAAGCTCTGCTGAAGTCAGCCCACCAAAGAAAAAGAGGAAGTAGCGCCTGGGACGATTAGTACGCAAAATAATTTGCGGGAGTTGACCACGAAAAGCTGGGAGCATAGTTCAAACATTACAAGTTGCGAACTGTTTTATGTTCGATTTTACTTTCCATCTTTCTAGAATACCGACACCTAGCTGTATTTCAAAATCTATTAGCCTGATGAGAATATTGCACGAACGAATACATTAAAGGGACACATATTACAATGTCATAAAATTTTTCTTATTAAAGTTTGATAATCTGAGTGCTGAGACTTTCGGGTTATGTTTGTTTTGCAGTAAGGGACGCATTTATCGACGAAAAAAAAATGCATTTAAATATTTTCCTGCGAGTCGATTAAAACCTGTCACACTCTTACTGGAACGACGTTCCAGCATTTTGAAGTGAATGGCTGTGTAGCGTAGCCTCCGAGATCCGCACTCAATAAATAAGTGTTAGCGCTCGATATAAGTAACTTGCGAAAAAAGCCGTTGATGGCGGTATCAGCATTTTCTTTATTTGGTCTTTATGGCCATATGAGAACTTCGGCTTCATTGATTGTAGTTTCCGAAGCCGAAAGTTAAGAGCGTACTCTTCGAAACTGGTTGTTTACACAGGCCACCACGCTCAAACCTTCTTATATACATTTTTTTTAGTAACTCTTCAACTTTAACAACTTTTGTTGTAGACTGGGTATATAATTAAAAACCACTTTTAATTCTAATTTAGCGTCCGTACCCACCGCCCTGCTACTTAGCTACCATTCTTCCAAAAAATTTTTGCTAACTTCTACAGAAGATTCATATACGTTTACTTTGCTACCTCTAAACTGTACGTCATCGGGGAGAGTTCCTGTGCCCGCATCGACATCTGGATGAATACCTGAAAAGTAAAGCTGGCGAATAGGGGTATTATACCCTTCAACTATGCCCCTTCATGGAGTACAATTTATAAGAAATGATGTCAGTAAAAACCCAAATGGCAAAATTTCCAACTCGTGCGAACTTTGCAGTGGTTGTGGTTATATAACGTTACCCAAAATTGGACCAACAGAACGCCAACGTTTTCAGCGACAGAAAGAAAAGAGCTCTTCTTGCACAAGTGCCGGATATCTGTAGTAAGAGGACGTAGAGGTGACAAGAACCGATACTGAATGAATGTGCTTCATCATACAACCGAGGCGACAATCATTAGTTTGGGAGTTTCAAAAATAAATAATAAGCCCCGCCTAGCCGACGCCGCCTGAAACCGCGGTGACAGTTGGAACTCTTTCCCACAGGATTCCGTAACCTCGACAATACAGTGCCCGGCATGGATATACATTCTGCAGGTCGACGTTCAAGGCAGTTGCACAGGGCGGCTTTTTTCAAAAGAACCACCCGTTGGCCGCAAGGTAGCAGCAGAGCAGGGACGTTCGCACACAGCAGGCGGCGCGGTCTCAATCGCTGACAAAGCGGAATGCATAACCAGCGACAGGGTGCGCGCAAAAGCATGCAGGGCAGACTGGTCGTCGCCGCAGCGGGTGCATCGTTCCCATCGAAGCCCCAGACACGCCTTATCAACATGCGCACTTGCAAAGTACAATGTATAGGGCGGACGGCGAGCGTAGCTCACCCGCGTTCTCTCAGCCGGTCGCCATCGCTTTTTTTTTTTTTTTTTTTACTCTTTTTTCCCCCTGTCATTTTGCCTGCTCGGGACCGCAACCCGCGGGCAATCTTTTCTTCCCTGCACGATCGCACTGCTGCGCAGCGTCCAAGAACCACGGAGGCAGGTTTTCGCTGCGTCAGGCAGAGAAGTTCACGCCCATCCTTTTAGCGTCGTCATGCACGCGTCGTGTTCGTGGTATTGTTCGGTCCGTGCGCCTCCCTCCCGCCCGAAAGTTCGGTCGCAGTGTTCGCGAGAAGCTTGTGCGTGATGCATGCGGACAGAGACGAGCGATCGGTCTCGCCTCCAATGTTTGCACAGTCATGCTAATAAAGCCCCGTGCCACTCGCCCTCCTAGTCATTTTTCTTGGCGCCGGGAGCGAGCTCCCTCACCACGGTCCGTACCCAGTGCACACATACACACGCATAAATGTGTAACGCCTTTACGCCGACAGAGGCCGCTGCCTACTTCGAACGCTTTCAGCGCTGTAGCCGAAACCTCCGCATCGGCCGGCCGGCCGGCCAACCTTGCAATGGAACTTGATAGAATCTGGAGCGATACCCACTTTGCTATATTTTTATTTTATATACGTGCATAAGCGGTACCGCCCTGCACTCTGAATGGTATCGTATACCGCTATACTCGGCTTGCATTTGGATGTTGACTAAACTTCCCCCTTTTCTCCGCTTCTATATCGCCGCACTTTCACTGAAGGCTGTCTGCCTGACAAATTGAGGATATCCGTTTATCTATACACACCCAACCACCGGCGCCTACCGGGAGCCGGTGGTTGGGTGTGTAAGAGCTAGTGTTGCCCGGAGTATGTGGCATATATATAGTGGGAAAAAGGGACAGCTGACAGGCGTGGCCTATAAAGGATTTCGCGAGAGCGCGCCTCTACAGCTGATTTGAAGTGGTCCATCTCACTGATTGGATTTGGACGTGTGTGGAGTATATCATATATAACGTGCCAATTTACTTTCTGTAATGTGATGTGGTACGCTTGTGCATCATTCCGCTCTCTTATATTGTGAGAAAAGATGCAGTGATAAGAAAGAGCCCCATATCGACCATTCTGTATGGCGTGAGTCTATATGTGCTTTTCTGCATCACATTGTCTGGAGTGGCGAATGTCTCGATCAGTCACTTCTCGGATCAATCGAGCTATGCATCTTTTATCCTTACAAGATCTCACGGCCAGCGTTTAGCGCCACGTGCAAGTATACCACGCAGAGGGTCCATCCGAAGTATGTGCTATTGGGTTGAACTGAAACGTGAACACGCATACACAGCATTTTTCTACTTTGCGCGCAGATATTTGTTTGCAACCGGCTGGTGAGTACACTTTGCTGGATCCTGCTACCGAGAAACATGAATCAAGTTACTTTCACATCGTTGCTGAAAGTATCCGGGTAAATTGTAATCTATTTTTCATATATGCTCTGCTAGCGTTTAAATCCGGCTTAGCATAGGATCTTGGCGCTATGCCATGTGGGCAGCACTCAGAAGTCAAAGCTAAAGAGAAGACGATGTTACTGGCAGGAACCACATATGAATTTGAATTAGTTTATACGAGACTATATGCGTGGCCGCGCACGATATGAATGCATGCGTAGCTTCCTCAGAAACGTACGCACACAAGCACTGCAGAAGCATCAAAATGTTTCATACATTTGATGAGATCGATAATAAATGATCCGAGCACAGCCGATGAGTGACTAAAATGGACTCCACTATTTAGCTATTCATTACCAGCTATAAGCCAAATTTCTATATTCACCTCCGGGAACACGTAATTTACAAGAGCACGAAACTGAATTCGCTACATGAAAACCTGCATGTCATGCACTTATCCCAGATATATATTAGGGAAGTAATAAGGGGGAAATTACTCATTAGCAATTGCTCAATACAGCTTTTCTTTCTAGCCGTATGGCTGCGCTTGGGTAGATGTCAGTGAGTAATTACTCCCTTATTACAAATCTACTCCATCTGCTAAAATATTTAACCAATATATAGTGAAGTACTTTTCTTCACGCCTGTATACACTGATATCTAGACAGCGCTCAATCTGAGGAGAAATGCGAAAAGTGAGGTTTATACGAGCGAAAAGCTTGAGCACAGATGCTGTCCGCGCGTCTTATTTGCGCCATTGTGTGAGCAGCTGGGGGGGGGGGGGGGGGGGGGGGGGGGCCTTTCATTTCCGCGCTATATTTTCACTTCACAGCTTTAATCATATTCTGACTGCCATGCTACCTAAGGTACAGGTACAGCTAAGTGGCGCTTGTAATCGTAATACAGCGTCATCTCTCCACAACTTTTTTTTTTCCCCTACTGCAAAACACTTCAGAAAGTCGTTCAACTTTTCTTTTTTTTTGCATCAGTTCAGTTCAGTTCAGGCGTTCAGTCGTGTCCGACTCTTCGTGACCCTATGGACCATGTCACGCCACGCTTTCCGGTCTCTCACTATCTTCTTAACATCACATAGCTTCATCTGCAATGCCTCGAGAATGCCATCTAACCATCGCGTTCGCTGCCTACCCCTTCTCCGGCGACCCTCAACCTTTCCCAACATCAAATCTTTCTCCAGCGACTCCTCTCTTCTCATCAGATGACCAAAGTAGCTGAGCTTTAACTTTAGAATTTGACCCTCCAATGAGCAGTCAGGGTTTATGGTCGACAATATCGACTGATTTGATCTTCTGGCAGTCCATGGAACTCTTAAGAGTCTTCGCCAGCACCAGAATTCAAACGCGTCAATTCTTCGGCGGTCAGCCTTTTTCACAGTCCAACTCTCGCATCCATACATCACAACTGGAAAGACCATAGCACGGGTTATACGGATCTTGGTTGGTAGACTAATGTCTCTGCTCTTTACTAGGCGGTCAAGGCTAACCATTGTTCTCTTTCCCAGAAGCAGGCGTCTCCTAATTTCATGGCTGCAGTCTCCTTCCGAGGTAATCTTGGCGCCCAAGAACAGAAAATCTGTCACAGCTTCCACTTCTTGTCCATTGATGCTCCAGGACTTGATAGGGCAAGACGCCATGATCTTCGTCTTTTTAATGTTCAGTTTAAGCCCAAACTTCTCACTCTCTTCTTGTACGCGCATCAGAAGTCTCTTGAGTTCCACTTCACTTTCTGCCATTAATTTTTTTTTTTTTTTTTTTTTTTGCACCACAACATAGGATTTTTGCTTGAAGCTATATAGCAGTTCAGATTTTAGTCGATTCCACGTTCGTTTTTTTTTTTTTCAGACATAGTCAACAAAAATGAAAAAAATTAAATAAAAATGAGTACGCTTGTAGTATCAACAACAGGCATGAATGCCACCTCTTGCTCTTTTAACGAGAAAGAAGTGCACTATATACGATATAAAGACTCCCGCTGCATTCTTACGTAAACAGTACATGCTATATTATACGCAAAAAAGTCGAGAAAGCTGGCCTTCTCCTGGTATAAGCCCCGGAAACTCATCTTCACACGCACACTTGTGCAGCAAAATAAAAATAAAAGGATTCGTCCAACATCTTCGATTCCGCGTACGCCGACCGTCTTCGAACGGACATTTCAACTCGAAATGCAGCCATCTGTATTCCTGCCGAATGTTAGAGGCGCACGATACATGGAGAACCTTTCCGCAAAAGTTTTCCGTGACCAGAGAAGCTCACCGAGTAGCGGAGGACGACGAGCATCTCCGAACCGATGACGAGGATGGTGAAATGAGAAGAGTAAAAATGACAGAAAAGTTTCAAGAAAACGTGCAGTTCGAGCGAGCCAGCCCATTGAGGCCACGCTGGAAGAGGATCCACGTGTTCGCCTATCCGTTGGCCCGATAGACGAGCACAAGCTGGTGCTTCTGCGGTTAAAATTCAAAAGCAAGAAGAACCACCCGGTGGTGGCGGCGCTGCTGTAGGGAAGCCACGCGTCTCTAAAGCATCGGCGGGGCTTTCCAGGTTCCGCAGTGCGTTCCTAAACACGCTCCGAGAAAGCTAAGCGGATTGATGGGCGCAAGCTGCTGGTCCACCCACGTCTAAGCAGCGCAGAAGGAGGCTGCGGCGTGCACAGCCTCCACACCGTCCCCCACCTCCTCGGAAACCACCGGCGAGGAAACGGAAACCCTTCGACTGCGTGATCCGGCATCCACGTCACGCACCGGTGCCGAGAGAAGGACACGAGTTGAATACATTCAGCGGAAGCTCCTAAATGGATGGGATTGCCCGATGGAGGCCCAAGAGTGTTGGACCCATGGCTCTCTCCTTAGCCCGCCCTGTATATACGGCGGAGCTGGAAACCGAATAACAAGAAAAAATGAAACGACAGAAAAATGAAAGAAAATCGAAATGCTGGGAAGTTGCCGGAGCAGCGGCGGGCGGGGGTGGGCTTGGGTCGGAGGCAGAGGCGGAGAAGGAATTAGACGCAGAAAACTCGCTCCAAGAAAAACTTTCACTGAAGAAGGAGCTGCCGTTTTTTCGAAGGCCGTGAGCCCGCGTCGCTGCCGTATTCAGGCCACACGCTGAGGCCTTGGAAACTTCTTCTCATGTGACACGCGTTGAAGGTATAGTATACGTGTACTATACTACACGGAGACTGCGCTTCAAGCTTGCGGCCTATTTTCTCTTCATTCTTCGACTTTCTTTTCGTGGCTGTTATGTCCGCCTGTCTTGAATTCTATGTACTTCGGCGGGCTTGTTCGTTTCTTGCCTCGCATGGCTCTGCGGTTTCTCTAACACTCCAGTGCTGCTGTTTTTTCGTCTCTCTCTATCTTTTCTTGCAGGCGTTGGGGGCCTCCATCGAAGTCATTCTTTTCTTCGCACACCGCAAAGTTTTTCACCGGCGACGCATCCCGAACGTCTTTACTCTGCTATATTTTTCTTCCTCAGCGCGCCTTAAGCTCTAAACGATGTAGGTTGGAAAGCCTCAAACATCTTTTTGTTGAATTATTTTTATTTTTTTTTTTTCTTTGTAACCACATCTATACAGGCTTCAGCAGGCTCGCTGCGGAGACTCGAAGAGCAGGCACAGAAGCAGAAACAACAAAGCTTTTTTATTTTTCTTTTTTTTTCCTACCCTTCTGTTACCCGGCCCGGCCTCGCCCGCGCAGCGGTCGTCGTGAAAGAATTCTAAATTGACGCAGAAGGTATCCGGAACGAAAGGCGCGTCGTCCCACATACTAATATGACAGTGCGCAGAGAGCCTTCTCGGCAGGCTTCGGCGAAACAAAGGAAGATGGCACGCCCCTTTATCCGGGTCCAAAGAAGAAGGCAAATATTCGGCAGTTACAACTCGCAGCTTCGGACACGAAAAGAGAGAAGGAAGGGTGAAACACGCGAGAAAGGGGGGGAATGGGGGAGAGAAAGGCGTGAGCGGCACCAGCAACAGCAGAAGAGGCTGCAGCGAGCCTCCATGCGCACAGCGTGCCCATCTTGCCACTGTTTGCGCATAAAAATACATGGGACGGGCGTATAATTTCCCACGCGGCGAGGATTATCTATCTGTATGCGGGTTTAAAAGTGGGATCTCGCCTCGAATTCAGAGCGGACATAGAGAGAGAAAAAAAAGAAAGAGCGCAAGAAAAGCCTGCATGGTTCGTTCGAGCAGCACGAGGGACTCTCCCGAAAACTGCAGCAGAGGCGTTGGAAGGCGCGTCGCCTCTTTTGTCCGCGCTGACGCGCTGTTTAGCGGATAAGACTGATTGATGACGCCGAGATGTGCGCGGGGATATCAGGCCAATGACGATGCTAGCGCCGGAATCGGTGTCGGCCCGCGCGCCATGAGAAATTTGCATAAACGCATTAATAGAGCAGCGTCGTGCCGGCGGCCCAGCGTATAAAATCGTCGGGCGAAGTGCTTTCTGTTTGCTTTGAAGCCGGAGTGCGTTGTCAAATATCTGTCACATTATTCCTTTTCATTACAATTTTTCACCTTTTTTTTTTTTTTTCGCCTTTCGCTTTCGAAGCTTAATCTGTAGGGCACTCGATGATCTTGCTGCATGCGTTCACTGCCGAGCTTACTACCGCACACGCATAGATGCGCTCAGAGTTGAATTTGAGTTTTGCGAAATTTTGAGAAACCAGCTTGCAGGATCCAGGTCTGTGTGCTCAGCGGGCAGGGTTGCCAACAACTGTTTGGGGCTTTTCGATGACCGTTTGTACATACGTACTTTTTTCTGATCTAACAAGAGTATACAAGAGCATCTATGGCGAATAAAAGCAGCATCTGGCGCGCTCTGAGTGGTATATATCTGCGGCCTTGCCTTCTCTTGGCGGTGTGTGATTAATCGGGAAAGACACCTTGCCGCCCACCTGCCACTATGCCGGGAAACAAACTGAGGATGGCAAGGACTCTAATTCGGAAGGCCCTGCGCTCTACATGAACTTAATTGCTTGTTTGGCAAATTTCACAACGATCTTAAAAAGCGCACATCAAGACAGCAGTTCAAAAGTTTTACGAATGAGAGGCCTAAATAGGCCTATGCTATATGAGGAGGGAAGCATTTTTCACTCCGAAAAGACAATTCGTCAAGCAAGCTTAATTAAAGATAGCGGATGCTCTCGAGCTAATGAGCAACCATAATGATCTGTGTTGATTTTTGTTTTTACTATATGAAAGCAAACTTCTTAAAAATTTCCTACTTGCGGATCAGCAATACTGTATACACTGAAAACGAGAAATCAGCCACGGGGGTCTAATTCGTTGTAAGTAAAAATGGTTTGGTCTGGGAGACTGCAGCACCCACATTTTTTACTTCGAAAGGGAGAAGCACCAGAGACAACCCGGTGTGAGCTGTTATGATGGCTGTGATGACACAAGCGAAGGATATATAAGTGTATGTTTCCTCACGTACTGATGATCGAATGCTCTCAGAATATCATATTAAAAACCTAATTTCAGGCATTTTGCAGTGTTGAATTTTACTGCAAACAAACCTCTATAGGGCATCTTGCAAGTCAGATTTATTATTTGCTCTAAGTTTGTTTTCTGACAGGTATATGCTAATATGTTAAATTCAATTCTGTTCTCTTCATTAGTTTCTTATTTAGGATTAGTTTGCTGTTGACATGCTGACATTATTTGGTGCTACATTTAAGGCGTGATTCCGTTCTCTCAACGGTAGGGTCCACTCAGCAGCATCAGTGCCTAGCAAAAAAAAAAAAAAAAGCAGACACTTTATGAAAGCGAATAGGAGCACCAATTAAAACGCCCTCTACCTGTAGGCAAGCTTACTTTTTGTTAGAGCTCTTCATGGTATTATACTTTGACTCTGCCCCACTGCAATTTTCATTGTTAAGAGGAAATAAAGAAAAAAAAAAAGGTACTGTGCATGGCGCAATGGATTAAGGCTACATTTTTGAACAATGGTTCGAATTCCCTCGTAGTTTTTTTTTTTTTTACTTTTTTATTCACATTTCAGAACAAGTATCCAAATCACATTTCAAGGGTGTGTTTTCCCTTCTAGGTTGCGTTATGGAATGTTTTTGAATCAATGTAACCGTAAAACCAGGGGTGAACACAGCCAAGAGGCATGCAGCATCATATGTTATGGGTGCGGCAACAATGCCATAATGCAATTAACTGCACCAAAATCCTCTAATGCTTTCCATGCACGTGTGTTACCTTTTAAGTAGGTTCAGCAAACGTTTTGAGCCGAAATCAGCCTTCAACCAGCTGACACACGAACAGAGAGGAGAAAGAAGTAGTAGACCCTACCGTTAAGAATTGTACTCTTTTTTCTTTTTATTATTATTTTATTTATTTTACATTTTTAATCCTCTTTTCATTGTTTTCTGGTACTATCGCCTCAAAATTTCGCATTATTTCAGCAACACTAATTCCTAATTCATCTATCATACAGTCAAATCGACATTATCAATTATATTATGTTACTTGCAACGAATTCTGGCCAAACCCCGCACTGTGGGTATGTGCCATTATAATGAAAAAGGATGAAAAGAAGAAGGAGGAGGAGGAGACGAAGAAGAAGACGAAGAAGAAGACGAAGAAGAAGAAGAAGACGAAGAAGACGAAGACGAAGAAGACGAAGAAGACGAAGAAGAAGAAGACGAAGACGAAGAAGACGAAGAAGAAGAAGAAGACAAAGACAAAGACAAAGACGAAGACAAAGAAGACGAAGAAGAAGAAGAAGAAGAAGAAGAAGATCGGAATTGTGCTTACTTAAGTGGTAGTTAATACTTTTTACGATAATCTGTGAATTACTTATTGTTGCACGGCAAAGGTTGGCCTTGTTATTTCAAATGCTGCTGGATATAATTGGCCACAGGCGGCACTTCGTTTTCTGAACAGTTAAAAATTTACGTCACTGCCAACAAAACCTGAACCTACGGGGAGAGAATTTTCTTAAAATAAGTGACTGTGCCTTTTAATGTTTGCAGATAGCAACACAGACAGACCCTGTATTTGGACTTTGGAGCCAGATATGGTCTGTTCCTTTGGTGCTTGCAAGAATGGAATTCCGAAACCCAGGTATGCTGGGTTCCAGCGCAAATATCTGCTACTATTTCATTGTGCGTGAATAGACTTGTGCCTTAAATTACTTTTTTCTCTTCTGATACTTTTCTAAGAACTCCCATTTTTGCAATGCGCAGGCTGGAGTTAGGATAGGTTGTATCAGCAATTAGGTTGCAGCTAGTGTGTACGATAGGAGATACGCTTAATTTTGGGAAATTAATTTTGTCCGCACTAGTAATTGTATTGAGCTTGATATCTCCCTCACTGTCATTTCTTAATGTACTGCATGCTTAAGAAGCCTTCAGAGGGAGTGTAAAACTGTTCCGTACAAAATTCTCTTTCCAAAGCTGCCTACTACATATATGTACAACACCCCAGGGAGAGCCATTTCTAAAATAAAATTTTTTGTAAGTGGCTATGTGGCATGAAACATTGAACATCACAAATACCAGTCTGAAATCTCGCTGTGCTGACTTTCACGCATTGCACATATATAATACTGCGTTGCTGCTCACGATACTGCTGTAAAAATCATAAGTTTTGCTGCATTATTAAATACACAAATGGCATCTATGTTACACGCATAAAAATAGAAGCAATGGCAATTTAAGACGAACTATGCATGAAAGCTAACTGAATTGAGATTTAAGATGCATATCTTTGATATATATATATATATATATATATATATATATATATATATATATATATATATATATATATATATATATATATATATATATATATATATATATATATATATATATCGTCAGCCTGATTATACCCACTGCAGGGCGAAGGCCTCTCCCATATTTCTCCACTTAACCCGGTTCTGTGCTAGCTGCATCCACTTGACCCCTGCGAACTTCTTAATCTCATCCGCCCACCTAACTTTCTGCCGCCCCCTGCTACGCTTTCCTTCCCTTGGAATCCAGTTTGTTACCCTCAGCGACCATCGGTTATCCTCTCTTCGCACTACATGTCCTGCCCATGTCCATTTCTTCTTCTTCTTAATTTCCACTAGAATGTCGGTAACTTGAGTTATTTCTCTGACCCACTCTGCACGCTTTCTATTTCTTAATGTTACCCCTACCATTTTTCGTTCCATAGCCCTCTGGGTTGTACTCAACTTAAGTAGAACTCTCTTGGTTAGCCTCCACGTTTCAGCCCCATAGGTGAGTACAGGCAAGGTGCAACTGTTGTATACTTTCCTCTTGAGCGATACCGGTAAGCTGCTAGTCATAATCTGCGAGTGCTTGCCAAATGCGCTCCATCCCAATCTTATTCTTCTTGTTATTTCCTTTTCATGGTCCGGATCTGCGGTATACCTGCCCTAAGTAGACATATTCGCCTACTACTTCCAGTAATTCGCTACCTAATGTAAACTGCTGTTCCTTCCCGAGGCTGTTGAACATTACCTTAGTCTTCTGCATATTGATTTTCAAGCCTACCTTTCTACTTTTTCTGTCTAGAAACCATTATTTGCAGTTCATCCCCCGAGTTGCTTAGCAAGGCAACGCAGATTACTGAGGTATTCTCCATCTACCCTTATCCCTAAATGCTCCCATTCCAAGTCTCTGAATACTTCCTCTAAACAAGCTGTGAATAGTATACTGGGGAGATTGTGTCTCCTTGCCTAACACCTTTCTTTATGGAAATTTTGTTGCTTTCTTTATGCAGAACTATGGTTGCTGTGCAGCCACATATCTTCCAGCACTTTCACGTATACGGCTCGTCTACCCCCTGATTTCTCAATGCCTGCATCACCGCCGAGGTTTCAACTGAGTCAAATGCTTTTTCGCAATCAATGAATGCTATGTATAGGGGCTGGTTATATTCCGAGCATTTTTCTATCACCTGATTGATGGTATGGATATGATCGATAGTAGAGTACCGTTTCCGAAACCCTGCTTGATCCTTTGCTTGATTGCAGTCTAAGGTTGTTCTGATTCTATTAGCGATTACCTTAGTAAATACCTTATACGTAACAGACAGTAAGCTGATTGGTCTGTAATTTTTAAGGTCCTTAGAGTCCCCTTTCTTGTGAATGAGGATAATGTTTGCATTCTTCCATGGTTCCGGTATACCGTCGATGACGCAGGCACTGCGTATACAGGGTGGCCAGTTTTTCTAGCACGATATCCCCCCCGTCCTTCAGCAAATCTGTAGTTATCTGATCCTCTCCAGCTGATTTCCCTCTTTTCATAGTTTCTAGTGCTTTCTTGACCTCGTCCTTCGTCACTGGTGGAACGTCTGACTGTTTTTCCCTACCGCCAATCTCATTACGGTCCTGACTACTTTGGCTACTGTAGAGATCTGTATAGAATTCCTCGGCTACTTTGACTATCTTGTCCATATTAGTGATGACGTTGCCCGCCTTGTCCCTTATCGCATATATCTGGTGTTTGCCTATGCCCAATTTCTTCTTTACCGCTTTAAGGCTTCCCCCGTTCTTTACAGCATGCTCAATTTTCTCCATGTTATACTTCCTTATATCGGCCACCTTGCGCTTATTGATTAGCTTTGATATCTCGGCCAATTCGATCTGGTCTGTTGGATTGGAAGCTTTCATACTCTGGCGTTTCTTAATCAAATCTTTCGTCTCCTTAGACAGCTTACCGGTATCCTCTCTAACTATCCTACCGCCTACTTCTACTGCGCACTCAGTAATGATATCTCTGAAGTTATTGTTCCTTGCCTCTAGGGTAATGTCGCCATCCTCAGTTAGAGCTGAATACCTATTCTGTAGCGAGATCCTGAACTCTTCTGCCCTCCCCCTCACCGCTAATTCGTTGATGGGTTTCTTTCTTACTAATCTATTGCGTTCCTTCTTCAGATTTAGGCTAATTCGGGACCTCACCATCCTGTGGTCACTACATCGCACTTTCCCGATTACCTCTACATCCTGCACAATGGCGGGGGTTGAACACATTATGAAGTCGATTTCATTTTTAATCTCTCCGTTAGGACTTTTCCATGTCCATTTCCGGTTCTTCCGTTTGCTGAAGAAGGTATTCATGATTCGTAAGTTATTGCGCTCTGCAAACTCAACTAGTAACTCCCCCCTGCTATTCCTAGAACCAATGCCATAGTCACCTACTGCCGTGTCCCCCGCCTGTTTTTTCCCTACCTTGGCATTGAAGTCGCGCATTAGTACAGTATTCTGCGTCTTTACTTTTCGCATTGCCGATTCTACATCTTCATAAAGGCTTTCAACTGCTTGGTCATCATAACAACATGTAGGTGCATAGGCCTGTACAACCTTCAGTTTATACCGCTTATTAAGCCTAATTACGATGCCTGCAACCCTCTCATTAATACTATAAAATTCATCTATATTACCCGCTATATACTTATTGACAAGGAAACCTACACCTAGTTGTCGCCTCTCTGGTAAACCTCGATAACACAGTACATGCCCATCCTTCAGTACAGTATATGCCTCATTCGGCCTCCTAACCTCACTAAGCCCTATGACATCCCATTTCATGCCCTCTAGTTCCTCTAACAGCACTGCTAAACTAGCTTCACTAGCTAGGGTTCTAGCATTAAACGTTGCCAGGGTCAGTTTCCAATGGCGGCCTGTCCAGCGGAGCCAGGCTTTCTTAGCACCCCCTGCTGCGTCACAGGTCTGACCGCCGCCGTGGTCAGTTGTTCCGCAGCCGCTGGTGACTGAGGGCCACTCGACTTTAAGTACACTCGACTTTAATGTTTACAGCCTTCAATTTTTCAGTCTACTACCCCTAACAATAAAAAGTAACAGTTAGCTATTATTTTTATTTAAGTGCTTACACCTCAGCTTTTATAACGTTTATAATATCTGCCTGCCGTACAGCCTACCTGAATAATCCTTCCCAGCAAGTCTTCCACAACTTTGCAAATCATTTATTGGTAATTTCAAATGCACTATACTATAATAGATTAGTTATAATATTCCCTACTTCAAATGGTTGTGTTCTATAATTTCCTCTAGGCAGTCCTCCCCGTCAAGAAGAAAACAAAGGATGCTGCATGAGGCACTTATTTTGAAGTCAAGGACACTGCATGTGACCCAATCGAACGTAAACAGCTCCACCTCTGACTCGAGTCATTTTCATGGCTGCATGAGGCACTTATTTTGAAGTCAAGGATACTGCATGTGACCCAATCGAACGTAAACAGCTCCACCTCTGACTCGAGTCATTTTCATGGCTACTTGAGTGTGTCAGCTTGCTCAAGTGAAAAAGCATCCGACGTCTTAAGATCTATTGCTGGTGCGTCACTGCCACTATTTTTAAAGTCGCAAAGTGTTATTGTGGAAGCACTTGATGCACAAGGGGAAGAGGAAGTCACAAATGCTTCAAACAAGCTGCTTCTCTTTTCACGAAGAGAGAGCGAGAGAGAGAGAAGACATTATTTACACCGACATGGACCTGCTAAAGCTCAGCCTTTCATATTCATCTTTACCGTGGTCCATTTTAGCATCCATATAGGACAACAGACTAACAGCATTATTTTTTCCTGATTTTAAATATTTTGCATGAAAAAATTCGTTGTCTTGTCTACTGGCCTTCACGATACCACTGAGTTTATGATGCCTGAATGTTTCAAGCCAGACCATACAAAATGCCGAGTCATTATATACTGCACGGAGGTTTTCTGCTCAGCATCAAGCACTGTGCATCAGAACGTTCTTATGTTATCGAACTACAAAAGAACATACACTGTCAAGTATGTTGTAGCAGCAACACCAAGTGGTATTATCAACTTCTTCTCAAGGCCATGTGCTGGCCGTACCAGCGATTAATTCATTACAACTGACTGCGGTATTTTGCACTTGTTAAACCAAGGAGATCTTGTGTTAGCCGACAGGGGGTTTTTGCTCAGATCAGAAGCGGATTTGTAGAACGTGGTGTTACTGGCGTTAAATTTCAAATGCCCATTTTTCCATGTCCAAATGAACCTTTTACCCGTGAAGAAGTTTTTGCCACCTGCAAAGTGGCAAGCGCTTTTAAGAATTCATGTTGAAAGGTGTATACAGCGCATGAAGCTTTTCAGGATGTTGTCAGAAAAATTGTCTGCTGATCTGCTTCTCCATGTGTCCAAAATAATTGGCATGTGTGGTGTACTTACGAACTCGCAGAACCCAATCATTAAGCCAGAAGAGTAATGTACCAGGCAAGCTCACATGTACAGCATTTACTGAGTATAGCAGTGATGCTTATAAGTGTGTTTCCTTGAAATCTTAGCCAAAAGTTAGATTTGTTAGCATTATTCATAG
>NC_139349.1:101950191-102239695 GCF_055883805.1 Amblyomma maculatum | reverse complement strand
AACGCCACACCACAAGCCATACTCACTGTACACACCCCGTCTGAGATCAGCTGGCCATATAGGCAAGATGGGGAAAAAATAGAGAGAAAAAAACAACTAATCGCCCTATTCCAGCGGGTCTGCTCGCACGTATTCCTAGCTGGCTGTGCACGCCAGCTAGGAATACGCCTAGCCTTCCACCCGCCATACACTTCTTAAGCGCCCAATAGTAGTCCTCTCCTAAAAGGCCATAAACTGCCTGCGAAAAATGCGTTGGGCAGCGCGACACACAGGCTGCGTCGCCGAGCGCGCGTCTCCTTCCAGTGTCCCTTGCCGCCGGCACTGTTATTAGTTTATGGCTCCACAGTCCTCTACGAGCAGCGTTTGCCTCAATACTTTAGAAACAGTAGGACGGCCTGGGTAGGCTCGCTACCTCACAAAAAAGAGAGAGAGAGAGAGAGAGAGAGAGAGAGAGAGAGAGAGAGAGAGAGAGAGAGAGAGAGAGAGAGAGAGAGAAACTGAAGATGAGGACCAAGAAAGCGTCCGGCGGTGAGATGCGAATGGCGAATGGCCCGCTGCGTTGTGGCCTGCAAACTGAACTGGCATCGGCCAGTTCTTTTGGTCGGGGCCGTTTATTTTTCGTCATTTTCCATCCTGATAAGACGCGTTTCTACGTACCCTTGAATTCAAACATGTTCGCCAGGCCTACGGCCAGCCCATTATTACCGAGACCAGGCGCTACGTTTCATTGACGACCCGGATTGTTGCATTCAGGAAACATCAAGAGTCGTCGGTCACTCGAATAACAGCAAATACACTGAACCGCATGCAATGATGGTAATCTGCCTCCAGTGCACGCAACATCATTGGGATCGGTCATGCGACGTATTTGAGGCACGGCTCCTTCGTTTCCCCTTTATTTTCCCCTTTACAGGGCTCAAGAACGTGAGCCGAAACATCATTTCATCTGAAGGAAAGGTTAATAGCGCAACAAAAAGACACTCACAAATAGGCACAAATAGACACACAGCCTATTTGTGAGTGTCTTCTTGTTGCGCTATTAACCTTTCCTTTATGTGACTATGCACCAACTGGCCCAGCAATCAGTTTTAATTGACCACATCATTTCATCATTTTGTTTTTTAGTCGGTGCTGTTTATTTTTCGTCATGTTCCACCCGACCCGTCTAAAGTTTTGACTTAAAACATATAATCCTTCCTTCTACACCGACTTCGTTTTCAACACATGAAACCGAGATTTTGTTGCTCAGCTACTCGTCTTTATCTCATAAGGGGCAATAATATTTTGACGCACGTGCATGCGAACACATGATTTCTGACACCTATACAACATGATTATTTACCTGCTTATTTTAAACGGTTCTCCCTCTCACGTTTACGCTTTCTGAAGCGTTTGGGCAGTTTATTATTATTTTCCTTTTGCTCGAAACCGCCGCTTGCTTTCTAAATAGATATAATACCTTCTGCTTGTGATGCGCCAATAACGAAGATCATACGCAGTACTGGCCAGTTCTTGCTACAATTGTGTAGAGAAATATTCTAACGAATTGATTACTGTGGTGTTTTGTGAAATATTTTTATTGCTTTCAGCGCTTTGTCTACAAATTTCACAGTGCGATAATGAAACTTTGCAGCCTAAACCACAATGCCATGAGAATGTATCATAGATCGCAGTGATTTTGGAGCTGCTAATACTGCCCATTATTACTTTTTTTACTACGTTTACGAGCATCAAAATGCAATGATTTCGCCTTTCGGGATTACAAAAGTCATGCAGAAACCATGGATGGCAATAAAGTGAACAGAAGCATGAAGTATGGTGTTCTATTTTGCACATCAGTGAGGCATGCATGTATGCTCCTTGGTACTCAGCTTAAGTGTTATATAGCATTCGCATACTAGTGAAACAGAAATTATTTCACTGACGATGTTTTCTTCCTTAAATAGGTTAACGGCTGGACTCTGCGCACGGATATTTCCTGCTAGCAGCTTGTATATATATATATATATATATATATATATATATATATATATATATATATATATATATATATATATATATATATATATATATATATATATATATATCAGTTCAGTTCAGTCGTTCAGTCGTGTCCCACTCTTCGTGACCCTATTGACCATGTCACGCCACGCTTTCCGGTCTCTCACTATCTTCCTAACATCACATAACTTCATCTGCAGTGCCTCGAGGATGCCATCTAACCATCGCGTTCGCTGCCTACCCCTTCTCCGGCGACCCTCAACCTTTCCCAACATCAAATCTTTCTCCAGCGACTCCTCTCTTCTCATCAGATGACCAAAGTAGCTGAGCTTTAACTTTAGAATTTGACCCTCCAATGAGCAGTCAGGGTTTATGGTCGACAATATTGACTGATTTGATATTCTGGCAGTCCAAGAAACTCTCAAGAGTCTTCGCCAGCACCACAATTCAAACGCGTCAATTCTTCGGCGGTCAGCCTTTTTCACAGTCCAACTCTCGCATCCATACGTGCACAACTGGAAAGACCACATTATATATATATATATATATATATATATATATATATATATATATATATATATATATATATATATATATATATTGTAGGGGTGTGTTTATTCGGTGAACCCAGATGATTCCAGCCGCTCAGGGGAGACTCGCAGCGAAGCGTCAGGCGTGGCGAAAGAGCAAGGCAGCGAACAACTTCTTCGTCCTTGAGAGCGGCAGCACGCGACGCGTGTCAGTGGTTATATCGATGAAGATTACCACACTACAGTTTCCCCCCGGGCAGAGAAGGAGCCATCCTGGCGACTCATGGTGCCGAAAGGACAGACGGATCGTAGTAGGGCTTGATTCGGTCCACATGAACTATTTCGCGTCCACGGCGACGCAAGTCCGCAGATGGCGTAACGGGCTCAACTACGTAGTTCACAGGAGATGTTTTTTGAAGGACTCGGTATGGACCGTGATACCGAGCAAGAAGCTTCTTTGACAGGCCGGCGGTTGTGGCAGGAACCCAGAGCCACACCAGGGAGTTGGGCGCATATGAAGGCGCCTCACCAGTGTCACGATGGTGTTTTTGTTGCCATTGATTTTCCTTTGTGAGCGAACGAGCGAGCTGACGGCATTCTTCTGCATACTGGGCGGCGTCCGAGAGTGGCGTCGATTCAGAAACATCAGGGCGGTAGGGAAAAAGCGCGTCCATTGTGCAGGTTGGCTCGCGCCCGTAAAGAAGAAAAAAGGGAGAGAATCCAGTGGTGGTCTGTATCGCAGTGTTGTACGCGTAGGTTACGAAGGGAAGAACGTGGTCCCAGTTGGAATGAGCGTCGTTGACGTACATGGCCAGCATGTCACTCAGAGTACGGTTGAAGCGTTCTGTCAGGCCATTCGTCTGAGGGTGGTAAGAAGTAGCGGTGCGATGAATGATGCGACATTCTTTCAGTAGGGCCTCGAGAGCGTCGCACAAGAAAACGCGTCCGCGGTCACTGAGCAGTTCCTTCGGAGTCCCGTGGCGAAGAATCAAGTTGTTGAGAATGAACAAAGCAACGTCTCTTGCAGAGGCAGAGGGTAACGGTGATGTTTCAGTGTAGCGAGTCAGATGGTCTACTGCCACAATAATCCACCGGTTTCCAGCAGGAGTAGTCGGAAGAGGGCCATAGAGATCTATGCCAACGCGGTCAAACGGACGAGCAGGGCAGGGTAACGGCTGCAACGAAACAGAGGACTTCTGAGGAGTTTTTCGGCGTTGACAAGATTCGCAAGCGCGCACGAAATGTCTTACGAAGCGGTACATTCCACGCCAGTAAAATCGCAGACGTAGGCGTGTGTAGGTTTTCAATACGCCACCGTGAGCACATTGTGGGTCACCATGGTACGCAGCACAAATGTCGGCGCGGAGATGACGCGGGATGACTAGAAGCCACTTCCGTCCATCAAGCAAATAATTGCGGCGATAGAGAAGACCGTCACGAATGGAGAAGTGGTGTGCTTGGCGGACGAGCGCTTTGGAGGAATGACCGGGAGTAGGACTTGAGAGAAAATTCAAAAGTGCATTGATCCAGGGGTCATTCCGCTGCTCGGTAGCCATGTCGATAGTGGCAAGAGTCGACATATCGTAGGCACAGACGTGGTCAGACGAATTATCTCTAGGCAATGGCGAGCGGGAAAGAGCATCCGCGTCCGTATGCTTCAGGCCTGATCGATAAATGACATGAATGTCAAACTCCTGGAGACGAAGAGCCCAGCGAGCAAGGCGACCGGATGGGTCTTTCAGAGAGGCAAGCCAGCACAAAGCGTGGTGATCGGTCACAACGTAAAACGGTCGACCATACACATAAGGACGAAATTTTCCGATAGCCCAAATAATGGCCAAACATTCCCTTTCTGTGACTGAATAATTAGATTCTGCCTTTGTCAATGTTCGGCTGGCGTATGCCACAACATACTCGCTGTAACCAGGCTTACGTTGGGTAAGGACGGCACCAAGCCCAATACCGCTGGCATCAGTGTGGATCTCCGTAGGCGCAGCCGGATCAAAGTGGCGTAGAATGGGTGGCGAAACCAAAAGGCGGCGTAAAGTGTCAAAGGCTTTATCGCAGGCTGGAGTCCAGGCGGAAAGGTCGGAGCTGCCGGCAAGGAGCTGGGTCAGAGGAGCGATGATAGAGGCGAAGTTCAAGATGAAACGTCGAAAGTAGGAGCAGAGGCCGATAAAGCTCCGAAGCTGCTTCAGGGAGGTTGGCTTCGGGAACTCTGCAACTGCGCGAAGTTTGGTGGGGTCGGGAAGAATGCCGTCCTTAGAAACTACGTGGCCTAAAATTGTGAGTTTTCGAGCGGCAAAGTGGCACTTCTTCAAATTCAACTGAAGCCCAGCGCCGGCGAGACACGTGAGGACATCCTTTAGGCGGAGAAGGTGAGAAGAAAAGTCGGCAGAAAAAACTACGATGTCGTCCAGATAACAAAGACAGGTCTGCCACTTGAGTCCACGAAGAACAGTGTCCATCAGGCGCTCGAAAGTAGCCGGGGCATTGCAGAGGCCAAAGGGCATAACGTTGAACTCGTATAATCCATCCGGTGTTATAAAGGCAGTTTTCGAGCGGTCATTATCAGCCATCGGTACCTGCCAGTAGCCGGAGCGCAAATCCAAAGAGGAGAAATACTCGGCTCCCTGTAAACAGTCCAAGGCGTCGTCGATTCGCGGCAAAGGATAGACATCTTTGCGCGTGATTTTGTTAAGCCTACGGTAATCGACGCAAAACCGGATGGAACCATCTTTCTTGGTGACCAAAACAACCGGAGAAGCCCATGGACTGTTAGATGGCTGTATGACGCCCCGGCGAAGCATGTCGTCCACGTTGTCAGCAATGACTTGGCGCTCAGAGGCCGACACGCGATAAGGACGCTGTCGTAAAGGTGCGTTTGTACCAGTGTCGATTGCGTGCGTAACGACAGACGTGCGACCCAGAGCAGTGTGAGGAAGGTCGAAGGCAGAAGTGAAGTTCTGTAGAAGAGCAGCGAGTTGATCGCGTTGTGCGGGTGGGAGATCTGCGTCAATAGCTTGTTGAAGAACATCGGGTGGTGTCGAAGCGGTCGCTGTATCGCAAGAGCTGAGCACATTAACGTCTAATGAAGTAGGCGTTGCAGGAAGAGTATTTACAAGCGCGGGATCAAGTTCTTCAATACGACCGAGACACTCGCCGCGTAGCAGGACGGACGGGCACGAAAATGGATTTGAGACGTACATTGCACTAAGGCCATCTTCGAACTTGAGGACCGCAAATGGAAGCAGGAGGCAGGGATGGCGTGAAGCGGCGTCGGAAGGTGTGAAGAAGACAGTCGAACTAATAACGCTTTCACAGGAGAGTGGAACGAGGGCAGCAGAAAATGGAGGAATGTCTGTGTCACTGGCGACGAGGAGTTTTGCAGGCCGGGTAGGGACGTCACACAAGACGGTATCACAAAGAGGTAAAAAGGAAACTTCCGCGCGGGCGCAGTCAATAACGGCATGATGAGTGGAAAGGAAATCGTAGCCCAGGATGATGTCGTGTGAGCAGCGAGACAGTACAATAAACTCGATGGTGTATAAGACGTCTTCGATGAGAACACGGGCCGTGCACGCCGCTGAGGGATGAATGCGCTGTGATGAGGCGGTGCGAAGCGAAAAGTCGGAAAGTGCGGTGGTCACCTTACGAAGACGACGGCAAAGAGCTTCACTGATGACTGATACGGCAGCGCCCGTGTCGACTAGAGCGAGTACTGCGACGCCGTCGACAAACACTTGAATTACGTTAGTGGGAGAACACCGAGGACTTGAAGAGTTCGAACCAAGCGCAGTTCTTGCCCCGGGAACTGCGACTGTTAGTTTCCCTCAACGGTGCCGGTAGAACGTCGGAGTGGGGACGGGGAACGGCGACGAGGGGAAGGTGATCGGCGAGCTGTGTACGTTTGATTGTCACGAGATACAAATTCGGAACTGGGCGGATTTCTCGGCGAGGGCTGGTCTGTATTGTAGGAGTGGTTCCATAGTTCAGGTCGAGAAGGTGGAAGGCGTTGGCGGCAAAGGCGTGCGACATGGCCCGGCAGCCCGCAAGAGTAGCAGATTGGTCGGTTGTCCGCGGTACGCCAAGGGTTCGTAGGGCGTTGGCGTACCCTTGGAATAGGGACATGGAATGCAGACCCAGGCAAAGGCGAAGGAAGGTTGGAAGGAGCGGCCTGGTAGGAAAGAGATGCTGATGGCATGAGCGGCCTGGCCGCAACTTGGGCGTAAGTCAGTGGTGCCGTTACTTGCGCTGGCACGGGGCTGGGCGGCAGCACAGGGCTGGGCGGGAGCATGGAGCTGGGAGGAAGAACGTCAGCGATGTGATCTTGAACGGCACGCCGTATGGTAGGGGCCAAAGACGGAGCCATGTCAGGAACAAGGCGGCCACTATCCTGTAACTGAGGGACCAGCGATAGCTGGCGGGCGACCTCTTCTCGAACGAAGGCTTTGATTTGCTGAAGTAAAGGGCTGTCCTCTGATGGGGTAGAACCGCCCAGCGCAAGTGTAGAGATGGCGTCGTCTCTAACACCGGACCGCCGGGTAGAAGCGCGCTTCTTACGAAGCACGTCGTAGCTCTGGCAAAGCTTGATCACGTCACTCACCGTGGCAGGATTTTTTACCCAGAGCATTTGGCACGCGTCGTCAGAGATGCCTTTCATGATGTTCTCGATCTTATCCGCTTCAGTCATTAGCGGATCGACACGCTTGCATAGGTCCACGATGTCCTCTATATAACTAGTGAACGACTCATCGACTTGCTGAGTGCGCTCACGCAAGCGTTGTTCTGCCCGGAGCTTGCGAACTGCAGGGCGGCCGAACACTTCTGCAAAATTCTTTTTAAATGCAGACCAAGATGGCAGGTCTGCCTCATGGTTGCGAAACCAGAGGTTCGCCACGTCAGTCAGATAAAAGATTACATTGCTTAGCTTGATAGCGTCGTCCCATCTGTTGTAGCTACTGACGCGCTCATATGCCGCCAACCAATCGTCGACGTCCTGGTCGGCTGTGCCACTGAAGAAGCACGGATCACGCTGCCGTAGAGCTCCAGAACACAGCACGGTGGTTGGGAGGGGCGACGATGTCGTGGCAGTGTCGTCCGGCATGCTGGAAGCAGAGGGTAACGTGCGGCTTCTTAGTTCCAGGGTGGACGGGAACGTACCCAGCAGCACCTGCACCAATTGTAGGGGTGTGTTTATTCGGTGAACCCAGATGATTCCAGCCGCTCAGGGGAGACTCGCAGCGAAGCGTCAGGCGTGGCGAAAGAGCAAGGCAGCGAACAACTTCTTCGTCCTTGAGAGCGGCAGCACGCGACGCGTGTCAGTGGTTATATCGATGAAGATTACCACACTACAATATATATATATATATATATATATATATATATATATATATATATATATATATTTATATATAGTGTGTGGGATACATTTCGCAACGTTCTAGAAGTATAGCGCATATCTTTGCTTATTATATTTGCATATCTGTGCCTCTGCGTTGTCCTCAACTTATGTAGATGCAGTTAGCACAGAACCGGATTAATTGGAGAAATATGGGAGAGGCCTTCGCCCTGTAGGGGGTATAGTCAGGCTGCTGCTGCTGCTGATGATATCTTATTCAAAAAAGTGATCCTCACTGGATGGTGGAGGATTCATTTTCGCAGGCAAGGGTTTCCCCAACTGATCATGCTAAATAAAGTTACATCAGGCGCGAAGGCGAGGTTTCATCTCTCCATTCTAGATTTCTTGATAGATCGATACGTTAGTTCATTACATCTATTATCTGTGGCGGCACGCATATGTGAAGCTCGCAGAGATGAGGCCCGTAGCCCTCAGTCACGAAAAAATTGTGACAATTCCCGCTCTGCGTTTTGTGTGTATTATCGCGATAAAACGAAGTTAACTCTAAAGGTACGGCGCCTGCATGCTCCACTTTTTTTAAATTTCATATCACGCTAGTTCTGACCTCATCAAAAACACGCTATAGTCGCCGATAACTGCATCATGGACTGAATACAGTATTACGGCTCTTAAGCGCCGCGCTATTCACATTTATTTTTATCGGCAGTTACAGTTTTCTTTTTTTTTTCTGGGTATTCCTAAAGGATTGGCATATGCTCTAAAGTGCAAAAAAGACCGCGTCAATGACTATAATGAGTATTAAAAGTTGCAAAAGGCTAAAGGAAAAGGAAAACACCCGGAAAATTTATTTTGATTTCGGCCGGGGCACAGCAACACCCCGGCTAATACAGAGCTTATTCTCAAGCGCATGTTGCGCATCAGGTCATTGAAACGTGCCTTATTCTTATGGTAGAATGTGATGCGCCTAATGCATTGTGCAACGTGCTTATGCAAGGATAACTGAGGCTATAGTTTAGCAAATTATGAACAGATGCATTTTTTCACATCGGTAAATGTTTAATTGTGATTTACAATAAATTAGATAGAACTATATTTACTAGATTCGGCACTTGTCTGCTGAAACTTTATAGTACACCTGGTCACTAGTTGCACTCGTACCTTTCTGAGGATATAGGCCGAGATATGATAGTACACTGTAGTTTTGCGGAGGCCAGCGCTGTGGCGAAAACGTGCAATGCACAGGAGAAAGCCTCAGTGGCACTATAAGAACAAATTAGGGCGATGGTCACTGTTATTCGGAAACGTTATGAGACTTTGGTCATCGAGTGCACAGAAGCGAAGCGCTATACGGGTTTTAGCATATTTCCTAGACACATGCAATATTTTGGAAAATGATTAGATTTTTACGTGCGGATATTACGCGTGTCAGGTATTGAGGGGGGGGGGGGAGGAATCTAGAAGACATCTATAAATTGTAGAGTGTATATCTCTGTTTGCGTTATGTGATCATTAATTAATCTAGTTGTGTATTTTGGAGTACATGCTTTTAGGGGCACTGGGAATGCGTATAATATTATTGTTTAGCGTTTGCAGGTGTGCTCCTTCATTCTTTAGGCAGGATATACACGTCTGTATATATTTGTCCTTGTGTGCCCTGTCCACTGTGTAGACACCACACAAGTAGCCTTATGTGCGACGTATGTGGTGTCTACACAGTGGGCAGGATGTCATGTCGTCCTTTCGAAGGTATAGTAATGTTCTTATACTTATTTTGCGTATTAATGTTTCACAAAACATTCACCAGATTGCGAGACAAGTCTACAGTTGCGGAGTTTAGGAACGAATGTCGGAATTTTTTCATTTCATATCTGAATAAAAACAAACTTAATCACTTTGTTAGTGGAAGGAGAAGCTGATTTTCATTCAACTCGCGAAAACAGTCCAGCGGTGTTATTGTTCGTCGACAAAGTTCTCTATATGAGGCTAAGATAATGGCACATAATTGTACTCACATGATTGCTTGCATGCAACTTCTTGAAAATTAATGTTCACACGCAATACTGAATGTGCCACCCAAGACATGTGCATATACGCACAGGTGATTCAGCTTCACAGACTCCGTCAGAAATAGTGTGTTTAGTGTTACATGCAGACATAAGGTATGTGTTCGAAACATCTGAAGTTCGTAACATTTCTTATATAAAAACATAATAATCGGCCATTCAGCTCGACTAGGCACAGGTACATGCAGAAGCAATATTTAACACTGTAGCTTTATAGTTTGGTTCAATTAACTTTGCTTTGACACGTCTTGCCATCATCCAGGTATTCGGGTCAGAATTTTTTAGGAGGAGGGCAGAGGGGAGGCTATAATTATGGTATTCTGTGCAACTTGGTTAGAGCAAAAGAAGACGGCAGAGGCGGTGACATTTGACTGGCAGCTTACCCCTTGAAGGGACCTGCTACTGAGATGACGAACTGTTCTCAGTCCGTGCACGGCCAGCGAACTTGCGAATGATCTCTTTGTCTGGCTTAGAAACCCGCGAGTGGCAAGCTTTTTCTGAGCTGTTGCTCGAAGCAGGCTTCAGAGCCACCGCGGAGGAATACAACAATGTGTATAGTAATTATTCGGCATTAAAACATGAGCCGCGTTCCACTGCGACGCGTCCTGTAGCAGACGCGGTATACAGAAAACCTTTCGAGATCTTGAACTGTGAACCTGGCCGCATTTAATTTAATGCCTACAAACTTACAGCCGGGAGCTCCAGATATGCATGGGAGTTGACCTGAACGACTGATATAATCATGAACACAGTGGAACTGTGAAGAAAAATACACTACATTTTGCTTACCGTAACTTACCATCCGCTCCTTCGAGTATGGCAGTCTAACATCGTTATATATAAGTTAGAACGGTCGAGCCCTCAGTAACTATAGGAGACCTCCTATTCAAAGTTGCGGCCAAGTACACACACACACACACACACACACACACACACACACACACACACACACACACACACACACACACACACACACACACACACACACACACACACACACACACACACACACACACACACACACACACACACACACACACACACACACACACACACACACACACACATACACATACACACATACATACATACATACATACATACATACATACATACATACATACATACATACATACATACATACATACATACATACATACATACATACATACATGGTGCCCCAGCTAAATATAACCAAGGCTTTCGTGGCACAAGCAGAATGAAGCATCATCCTTGGACATAGTTACCCGCGAATGCCTCTCCTAACTGGGGTTCTCTTGTCAGTACGCCTGGATACTTGTAGAAAAGTCAACAAAATAGAGGCTCGGCATTAATCCCACAGAAAACACAACTGAACGCCCTACAAATTTTTAGAGGTGCTTTATGCTGACGACGTAGCAGGTTAATCCCTTTCAATGTGTATGAGGGACGCAAGTTTTAATTCTAGCATGATTGGCTGCCTTTTAGGACTGCTTGATCGCGACGAATTACTGGAAGGATCAGCACGGGCTAAGCTGATCAAAAAGAACGCACATTAAGTTTAGGCAGTCCGTGCGAGCACCAAAGTGCTCCTGTTCCGCCAGCAGGCGATGGTATACTCCTTGCGAATTATCCTTCATAAAATATAATGCGTACTTTACTGTTTCTCTTTGGCCTTCAGTGACTTCGCCTAAACTCGCAAGGTTGGTGGTCATATTTGGGATGCAGCGGTGGGTGGTAGAATTTCTGGCTCCGAGCAGACCGAAGTTGATTCACGGAAGAGCGCTTTACAGGACGACTAACACAACTTCGCTGTTCCAGCAGTTATCGCGGATGTTACAAAGCTTAAGGGCCAAACGGGGCCCTTTCTTACATTATGTTGCCTGCAAGAAACTCACTACGGTACTTGTGACTGAAATTGTAGCAACGTTAGAGCACAATTAACCGTGATCACAAGCACACTTACGGAAATGGTACTCAACGATACAGTTTATGAATTATATCAATGAACAGACAGCATAATACTGAAGAAAACAAGTTTCCATATGTACCTTTGATCAAATTTTAATTCAAAACATGATTTCCTGAACAATATCGAGACATGCTTTGTACAGGGTGCAGAGGAAGATTGTGCGGGGAAACTTCAGGAATTAAGGCATAAAATTGGGGCAGAGAAAAGATATATAAGCCTTTAAAGTAACAGGGTGTTTTATCCTATGTTTCTTATACTCTTCAGGCACTAAAAGTACAGAGGAAAATTGACTGCGAGATTTCGCTTTCCGAATGTTTATAACCCGCTGTGCTCATGACACCTCATTTGCGCCCTTCCCTCGCCTCAACATCATGCATGGCTTCTGACAACTATATAGGAGTGCACGAAGACCGAATATCTTGGCATCCTCCTCGCTGTCACCAGTGCATGAGTGGCGCTTCTTTGAAGGCGCACAATTGTTCATCTCACACACACACACACACACACACACACACACACACACACACACACACACACACACACACACACACACACACACACACACACACACACACACACACACACACACACACACACACACACACACACACACACACACACACACACACACACACACACACACACACACACACACACACACACACACACACACACACACACACACACACACACACACACACACACACACACACACACACACACACACACACACACACACACACACACACACACACACATCACTGTAGTGTTCCCTAAAGAGAGAGGTAATAGCACACAATTACTCACTCTAACGATCAAGGTGGTAACCCATAAACCGGGTGCTGGAGTCAGAGCCAGATGCATTTAGGCACCGTCATTCAAAGTTAATAGTAATTTTCGAAAACACTAAGTGTACGTATCACAATTACATCAGTTGAGCGGTCGGACAGTATACATTCATGCCATAAATACCCTGCACCTGTGCTGTGCTGCTGCGTGCTGGGCAGGGCAATAATCACTGTTCACTCGTGTACGAGTTACTGTGTTTATTACACAGAGTACCTGTCGAAGTTGAAAATTTTATTTGCACTCAGAGTTTGAGTCGTATCTGGGTGATTTTAATTTAGCCATGCATGGTCAGGTATACATATAAAAAGTTTGACCTATCCAGAATTTTTTCGGAAAGGAAGCATCAGCACCGACTCCAGCGCAATGCAAGAATTGAATTTCGCGCAACCATATTTGACAATAATCTGGTGATAATCTTATTGACTTGTTGTCTTTTTCTCCTTTTTCCCCGGAACCAAAGGTGCATATCGTGTAATATAACGTCATATCTCTACGAATTTTTTTTTTTAAAGAGTGACTTTTTTTTTATATAGCCTGTGCTGGTATAAAGCATTCACTGGCATTTGTTTTTTGTATTCGTTTCCCCATAAGTGTGCGTCCGCTTACATTTCTTCGATATAGTGGCGCTGTGCACACACTGTCTGGTCTTATACACGCCTGCTGAGCCTTTGCCCCACGTAATTTCCTTTCCTTCTAGAGATCTCTGGTTCTAACTTTCGCCTTGATGTTTTGCTACAAGAGCTAAATATTTCAATATTTATTACCTATGTCCCATTTTTCGAGGTGCTTAAATGCTTTTCTGCAGGATTCAGATTCCAGCTCGTCATAGAAATGGATGTGGTTAACACCTGTTCAATTTCGTCTTCAATTAGGAACCTATTCTTATCCCTTTGTGAAGTTTCTTTTAAGCTTTTAGCGTGCACGTTTGCCAAAGCGTAAATTTCTATACAGATTGTGGCTGTATAATTTGTGTCATTCGGCTCAGGTCTTGTGTGGAGATAAACGATAGCTAGCCGACAAAATGAGATAAATAACCTTGTCTGCAAGCTAGTACTATATAAATATTACACTTTACCCCTGCCCAACATGAAGAGATATAGCTTGCATGGCTGCGGTGAGCTCTAACGCACTTCTTTCTGCAGTGAATTAAGTGGTGTGATGGTGAAGAAAGCAATTAATCTTTCTCACATTGCGGGAAGAATAAAAAATCTAACTGCTGCCTGTAGGCCAGGGAGTATGCTGAACATTATGATAATCTTTTCATGATTCTAAGTTTTGAATAGCGAATTAGGTTTAACAAATTTTAGCCTTAGAGAGGATTCAGGTTGCAAATCACCTGTGGTGTGCCTGTTTCATTGTGTTACGTTGGATTAATCAGCCGACCTGATTCCGGCTGTGGGAAAATAGCAGAATACAAATTAACCTAACCGAACGTATTTACAGCTGTTGAAGAGATTAGCTGACAAGGGCGCCTAATTTTGCACGTATTATTTGGCGTCAGAAGGAAAGATGCGAAAATATTTACTCAAGGTAGTTTTGGCATTACCGAATAGCTTATTCTGATAAACAGAGAAATTTCAAGATACATTATTGCGGTTGTCGTTTATACCAAAACACAGCTGGAAAGTTGTATATGCACACACACACACACACACACACACACACACACACACACACACACACACACACACACACACACACACACACACACACACACACACACACACACACACGCACACGCACACGCACACGCACACGCACACGCACACGCACACGCACACACACACACACACACACACACACACACACACACACACGCGCGCGCGCGCGCGCGCGGGGGCAGAGCGACCATAATTTAATTACGCTGGTGAATCTCGCCCCCTATATATGGTCGAGGTTGACAAGTGCGGAGAAAACTGTCGAGATACCAAGTTCAAATTCATCGCCGTCAGCTATAGAACTGCAGAGTTTCATAAAGCTAAAAAAACAACAACATCAGAACAAAATATAACAAATACGGCAATATGCATACCCATTGTCCATCTATTATTTATCCACATTTTTCTTTAAATTAATTGAAAAATATTCAGTCTGATGTTAACCTGCGTCTTTGTGATAATTCGAACTTACAAATGTACCATTGCCTTAACAAAGTCATTTTCGATACTCCAGTGAACAAATTTGATCGGCAGGTTAGAGCTAATTTTGCTTTCAGAACTTTTGTGCGTGAAGTCTAAGCGCCTAAAGTGCGCATAGAAGTTGGTAATAATGCAGTAAGTGAGGAGCTTGTGCTATTAACTAGGATCTTTGTTTTGCCCGGAGAGTGAAGCATGTTATAGCCAAGAAACCGAAATGTGTGTCACTTTGGGTGGATTCTGTTAAGCTGAACCATGCATCGTATAGTATCAAAACTTATTGATGGTTTTGAATACACACTCGTTGCACGCTAGAATATGAAAAATAAAAAGAAATCCTTATTGATTTTCTTCATACTTTTCAGTGTTAAATGTTCGCAAAACGCGGGATCGCGAAAGCTCTGAGAAAAACAAAATAGGCTTTCCCAATCACTATCTCTACTGGCCTATATGAAAAGTTGTATTTCGAAGAAACTCTCCATTCTCATAGCTGGGTCTCTCTGTACGTTGAATGAGTTCACCTTTGCCTCGTTTTGTAGCTCGTCTTCTGTTCATATTTGTTTCTCATTACCTGCGGACTGATGCTCCGTGCTCTGCACAGGTTGACTGTCCCTGTTATAATAAGCTACTGATATGGGGTAGTTTCAACTACGACTTGCCGCAAGATGCTGCTGTGCTTCTGTTTCAATCACTGAAGTGACACACAGCATCATACAGTCCGAACAATAGGAATGGGCTAGCTCTCATTGATGTCAACAAGGCTTGGCTGCATAATCATCCCTTTTAAACACTTGCTAGAATTTTGGGGTTTGTCATTCAGACAAATGATTAGGAGATTTGCCGTACAGAGGTCACCATACACTGGCTTTCCTTTGCTGAAGATCTAATTTTTAAGGCCTTCCCTGTGCACGTATATAGTGTCCTGCACCCAATGTTCTCGTTCGATCGAACAAAGGCTAATTTTTAGGAAGAAACGGGAGCAGACAATGTATGTTTGCAGCTTCATGTCTTGCACTGCAGTGAAAGCAGCAGAAATAAATAAAGCTATAACATTTGAAGAGAATCAGACAGAGACGTAATTGTTTTGCGACAGATTTTGCAATGTCACAAGATGGTTAGGATATCAAAAATAGACATTTGAATTCTTGCAAAACAAAAAACTTTGAAAATGTGCCGATTAAGTTAGAAACATAATCATGCAGGCTTCACTGACATTTTGACGGGCAACCAGTATTCATAATGACAAATAATGTTGGAGACCAGCATTCAAAGTAATTGGAAGGAGCGGAAAAGGAAAGGATAATGAGGGGGGGGGGGGGGGGTTGGCACACTTCAAGAGTGAAAGCGACTCTGTTCGTGGATGTTATAAGCAGAGCGAAACCAAATGAGGCTTTCTATAGATTAGTAGTGGGAGCTAGTAATTTTTTTGTTCACTGAAAATGAAACCACAATTCTCTGACGAACCGCGATCTCATAACAGCGCTCACGAGCACAGTGTTTAGGACAATTGAACTAGCGACAGCCTGCAGTGGTGTCATCTTTTTATATTCAATTGCAAGGCTGCGCCTTTAGACAGGGAAAATGAAATCAACAAGAAATGAACACAGTAAAGATCGGCAATACTACAAGCAACATGTAATGCTTTTGCCGTCATTGCTAAGACAAGCATCCAAATTGCGAAAATTATAACCTTCCAAACAATATAAAATTACACCTGATATACGTCAGCGCATAATTTTAAACGCAGTATTTAAGAAATATTAACGAGATAAACAGTTTCTCACTAACCGGAACTCAATCAATATCTCAGACCAAATGTCTAATATGTATATTCTGTGTTCTAAGAACACAAAGTTTTACAAAATTGGTACAGATAGAAAACCAACTCGCCTACATAAAATACAACTAATTTGCTATTATTACAAAAGTGGCAGTGTATCATCAAGAAAGGTTTGCTTCGGGCAGGAAAATTTTGAACGAAGAAACAATATTAAGTCAGAATTTTTGTTAGCTGGTTGTCAACGCTTCCTTTGATCCAAACTAATTTCCTTTGGCCGACTCGAGAAGGAATAACTTGCTAAATGTAAAAACAAAGCTATTTATGATACCCTCGATGTGGAATAGGCCATTTCGGCTAGGTCTGGAAACGTACTACTTTTCGCATCATTTGTGCTTCTGTTGAATACTAAACTCGTTGTATAATCAGCGCTTAAATATTATTTGATAATTTGCTACCTGACCTTTCATCGTAAAGTAAATTGTGGGACTCAGAGAATGGTGATAAAAATAAATACATATCATTTCTTATTATAGGCTCGCCACTAAAGTGGATAAAGCGGCTATCTGCTGACTTATCAGCTTTGAGTTGATGTGCATCTCCTCTGGAGAAAAAAAAAAATAATCATACTGGTTATAGGCCTCATGTATACTTGCCATGTAGTTGCTGATATATCTTTTTTTTTTTTTTCATGAAAGATCAAGTGGGATTACTCAACAGAGAACAATAAGGTCCTGCATAAGCAGTTAATAACTGTTCTTCGGCGACTTAAACATGCTCTGAACTATTGTGTTGCAAGAGGTATGTAAAACAAAGCGTCGTCTTGGCGCGTGCGGCTGGACTTTAGAAGACTGTGTTACACAAGTCGATGAAATCGTGCGCGTTCCATACTTGTGACTTACGCTTCATCGCGGTTTAGGTAAAATAATTTCGCGTTTTAATACCGGTAACACTCAAAATAGATGCACAGCGGTGTTCTTGCAAGTTTAGTGTGCGATCCTGTTTGAGGGATCGAGGATAGGCTAAAATCAGCACGACCTTTTCTTCCTAATATTTCAACTGCTGTTTGAAGGAACAGAATCAAATTTTTAGATAATAACAAAGCTTCTACTCTTCCGTGCAAAGTATTACTAAGCTAACTTCAAGCATACTTATTCAATGAAACTGAACTTGTGAACTTTCTTTAAAAAAAAAAAAAAAAAAAAAAATGTACATGTTAGTCAAGCAACAGGACCACGGATTTTTCCTCGTGTTGTCCGAAATAATGCATTGTTTCTCAATTAAAAATGTATGGGTGCTTGTATCGTTTATTATATATGAGTTCCTAGCACCTATCATCGCCTACCTGTCTGTATGTCAGGCTTAGGCAACCTTAATTTTAAGTAGAAAAATATCGCACAAACGCATGTTTCAGGTTTAGTACAATGCTGAAGACAGAGAGTAAATTTGGAAAAGTTAAATAAAGGGTGAATTAACTGTGGATGAAATGTTACTTAACTGCCAAGCTTTTATTTCTGACTGTTCTTCACTCCCTGCCGAGTCACTGTTTTCCATGCTGGCCAGGTTTATTTATTTATTTATTAATTTTTTTTGCAGTGAGTTGATTGAAAATTTTATGGCAGTAATGCATTACGATGCTCTGAGGACATGTACTTTATTCCGATCGTCGGGTTTCATCTTCTTCCTTGTATCATTAGGCACAGCGGCTTTTCCTCACTGTCTTCGCTCAAGAAGCTTTGCAGCTGAGCTGTTTTATCCTTGTTATTTTCATGTAAGTCAGAATTCATCCTCAGGCTTCTAATTTCTATTTTCTTCAAAGCTGGGATGCGTGTTGCTCGCTGCCTCACCATGGCTGCGCTGATGAGAATATGACGAAGCGATGCGCTGATTTTGATGTGTATGTCGAAACATCCAATTCATTTGTTTTCTAAAACGTATACAAGTTGTAAACGCATATTTATGTGACCTTTCCATAGATGATACAACATGCCAAAATTGTTATTTTTTTACACGAGCTGTATCGGGAGTAGCAGGGACTGATTTAAAAAGGCGACACGAATATACCCGGGAGTATATAGGGTGGAGTATGCATGTGTGGTCTCACTGGCTATCTTGAGAGTTGCGGCAACAGGGTTAAATATTCAAGAACATTATTTCGACAATATGAACTTTGATGTTCGGCCCCACATTCACAATAGCAAAATAATGTTCGTGCATAACGCTAGCGTTGTTGTGCACTGAACCTCTTTTGAGAATATGCATTTAATATTTTCTGCTTATTCTCAGTAAAGGGGCATTTCGCGAGTGTTCATCCCGTTAAGCTTCACATTACAAGCATAACTTGTGGAACAAACTTTCTCTCAATGCTCCCTTTTTAGCATACCTCTTTCGCTCATGGCGAAAATCGAGCCACTGCTGAAAGCCAACATATGCAATGTGTTATGAAATTTATATACTGCTTTATACCACCGCAGCCTACGAAGGGAGATTAAAAAGTTTGCAACTCGTTTATGACTAGATGTCTCACGGTGACTATCTGGAGCCTTTGTTTAGATCATTTTTTGAGCCAATCAAGATCTCAATATGAAATTGTCAGTTTATCTGCAGGTGCGCACAAGTTAGTTACAGAGCAATCCCATCATATTCAACTTGAGCAGCGGAAGGTAATATAATTTCTGTCTGATAACCAGGCCACAGCCACGAAATTCACAACAAAATGGTGAATGTATACATTAAATGCCCTTCTATTGCCACGGGAACTCGTTGAATGAAAGTTTGGACGTGGTCTTGTGGACGTGCAAGATGACCGATGGTCAGAAAGGTTCAGCACTTCAAGAAATTTTGGTTGTTAATATAAACTAAAATCCTTCTCATGAAGAATCACATATTTATCTCTGGAGTTGTCACAGAATTAAACATTCCTTACAGCAGTCGTTTAAGAACCCCTCATTGCTCTTTTCGTATATACTATAGTGGGCACCGTTTGAGAGTATATGGTTCCGAATAGCTCCACCAACCCTCCGTTCCAGGCCTGAGCCCTGGTTACCTTTGTATAGTTTCACAACCAGAAGAAAAACATCAAAAGAACCACTTTCGACGACATGAACTCAGTTCAAACTGCTTCAGATGAGTGGTTTGTTAACCAGGAACAAAGTTTTTTCTTCTAGGAATATCGGGAGGAGTGCATTGGCGTTATGAAATATTATAATGGAAATTACGTTTTTTTAAAAGACTGTCGTAAGTGAGCTGCGAAACTTTTGGTCACTGCTCGTAGAGAGTCAAAATACAAGGGGAATTCATTTCCTTCACAGAACTGACAATCTATTTACACTTTGTAACTGACTTCATAGCGCTTACTTTCGCGAGGTGTAGAAATTAAAGCTTACAAGAAAGGCGAAGAGTCAACTTCGAAAGCATTAAGTTACTGACGCAGGTATTGAGCGCATATTTTGTTCACATGACGCCTGCGTGCAATTGCAGGCTAAGCCACGTCTGGAGCAACACTCCTGGAGCTATGGCCTGAATTATTTCCGCGTCATGTGTACAAAAAGCAATTCGAATTTTCGAATTGCTTTTTGTACACATGACGCGGAAATAGGATTCAGGCATTAGCTCCAGGAGTGTTGCTCAGACGTGGCTTAGCCTGAATTGCACGCACGGCGTCATAGTGAACAAAATCTGACGATCAATACCTAGCGTCAGTAACTTAATGCTTTCGAAGCTTGACTCTTCGCCTTTCTTGCTAAGCTTTAATTTCTACACCTCGCGAAAGTAAGCGCTATGAAGTCAGTTACAAAGATGTAAAAGATTGTCAGTTCTGTCACGGCCGGGTTACGACAGTAAATATGCATATGCAAAGCGGGAAGAAAATAAAATCCCCAATCTTTATATTGCTTGAGTTGCCGGCTAGTATAAATACATGATGGGCAACAGGTATATACTTGAACATTTAATGCGGGATTGCAGGAAGCGAGCATTTAAACATTACAATGAACACATGCATGTCACATGAATTACACGTGTCGTAAGAGCACAGAGCACATGTAAACATTCCAAAGTGGGGTTTGCACATAGCAACATAGTTCAACACATCATATATACGCTTGAGCGTACTTCGTGATGTAAGTTTGCTTAGTAGTTCCGCCAAGCACTCAGCTATAGACATCAATCAAACTGGCGCTTAACAACTACTTATTAAAACCCGACTGCAAAATATTTACAATTCGATAATATCTCGGATACAGTTAATATCTTACGTCTTGCCTCGATGGTTGATGTTCCTAATCGTTCGGACCACACACCCTCGCCATGTCCTGTCGCTTCTCTGGGTATCAACCGCCATTCCTTTCTTGTTGTCGACGTAACATCTCCGGAAATTGTCTGAAGACGTCGGCTCGAAAAAGTTCGCAAACGAAAAAAAGCTAAAAATAATAAAGAACACGGAGAACGGGCCGGCAACTTCGTGGTGCTCTCCTCCGGCGCAGCAGCAATGACATCTTAACTGCACTAATGCCACTTCTTCGTTACGTTTTAACCCAGTGAGAAAGAAACTTCACAACATGCAGATACTTTTGTTTTTATTATACACCACCTCAGTCATTAGCTGCGAGATAAACTTTGGTGCCCATATTGGCGGTGACATTTATCGCTCAAAATCTGTGCTTTTTTATCACTGCATTGCACAAACAGAGAGGATGACTGTTCATGTTATTTTTTTATTTTTATTTCTTATGCATGCTTCATGTGCAATGTATTACCTGTAATTTCTAAAGAGTAGACTGTTATCCTTCGCCCTCACTGTAATGCCTTACTAAGGCGCTGTGAGTAATAAATAAACAGAAAAATTAATTCAGTACAATAATAAGAATGTCGCGACGATTTTGAGCCCAGAATATTGCCGCTTGGATATACCTATTTACCTCATTGCTAACAGCTCAGAGCAAATCAGTAACGGTACTGGCCACATTGGAAAAGTTATAAGCGCGTTCGTTAGCAATCGAGGTGCAATTTTGATAGATGTGTAACAGCTGTTAGTGGTCAGAGAGAATTTTCGGTTCCCACCATATAGAGTACACTTTTTTTTTTTAGCATGGTGTTAAACGACCGACGAATTTGGACATTACAACTGTTAACAACTGTCGACAGTGTGATTAGAATAGAATGAATGTACTTGGAAAGTATATAACACAATGAATCTCTGAAACATGTAGATACCATGTAAGCGGAGCATTTAATTGTGCCACCATTTTCAAGGTGGTCATATTTGCTTTAAAAGAAAATCATACCTTGCAGAGAATGTTGAAGGAAGCAATTCGTAGACGATAATACTTACTGCTTAGTAGAGTGTCCGCACCATTTATGAACATTTCATATTTTTTTCCAAGCTTTATTTCTTTAAAACGGCGGTCTCTCTAAAATAAAATCATTTCTGATTCGCGATGATGTGTGAGCTCGGCTTTCAACAATTCTGCATGCTGATTAAAGTCACATATTTGAGTAATGCATCAAATAGCTATTTTTTACAGAGAGCGCATTGCATGGAATTTTTAGCTTTCGAATTAATTTTATTTTCAACACATATATGCTAGATGTATTTAGTGCACCCTCTCGTTTCTTTTTGCAGGATGCCGGTTGCGGGAAACTGAGGGAGTCATGGACCCGGAAATAAGGAAAGCAAGATGCCAGCCCTAAGCCGCCAAAAACCATGTTTTGAAATCCTGCACGTTATTCGTAATGCTAAAAACCCTTAATCTATCCTTCAGAAGCGCAGAGACCCCTAAAAAACCCGATTTAATTCAAGCACTACCTTGTTCACAGTGGTTTCTTGTTTATTGCTGCAAATTCTCGTAATATGAACTAACAACTTGCTCCATTAAGAAAGCTACGCTATAGACAAAACAGAACGCCTTCTCTCGAAAGAGTATTTCAAATCATGTCCTAAAATGGAATATTAGGAACCATTTTTTTTTTTTTGTTTACTGAAGTCGTATTAAACTTGGGGTATAAGCGCCGACATAGTAGGACCACCTGTATGAGCAAGCACGTGACGCCAATGAAGTACTGAGCTTTTTTTTTTTTTTTTTCAATTAAACATTTAGCCTATATAAGGCTGTGAAGTCATTAGGTTTCAGTGCGCATATGTTCCTAATGAGAAGCTATAAAGTGCCCTTCTTGCAATAACCGGTGTGTTCATAATCCTAATCATATCATGAGCAGTCTTTGCAACAGGGCGACTGGAAAGTGTGCTTTAAATGTCATTTTCATTAGCTGAACGTCGGTGACTATTTTACATTACTTTTACATTTGGACAGAACATCGCAGCTGACACTCCTCCCATCTTTTACCTTCGGGGAAGGTTGTTATTACGTCATTACAAATAATTCACCTTCTTTTCGTTTTTCAGAACCACGTGCAGCTCTCCCGATTTGAGAAAGGCTGCAGTGAGCGACAGCTGAAGGCAAGCACTGGCACGGTGTTCCCGCGGTCTCCACGGAAGCTGCCGGCCAAAACAAACCGCAACAGTCACAAATATCTGATGCTGATTGAGTGAGTGAACGATGTAGCGAGGAAGAGCAAGAGCGCTTTCCCAGTGACCCCCTGGAGAAAGTCTAAAAAAAGCACTCTGTTAACCTGTAACATATTCAACAAACTGAAAACGAGCCGCTGCTTGGTTAATAACTTTTCGCTTGCACGACCTCGCGACACAGCTGGATTGACAGGGAGTTCGGAAGAAAAATTGTCAGCTTTAGGTTTCTTTGGAAGACCGGACCTATCTCGCGTGCCATAAGTCAGGCGAATGGATGCACCGCACAGGTGGCAACGTCAAGTTCGAACTCAAACAGAGGGGAAAAAAATAGAAACGCTAAGCATGAAGGTGAATGCACGTTTCCCGAAACCGCGCCTATCTCAGCTAAAGATCTTCCCGCCATCTCGTCAGAGTCCGCCCCCGAAGAGCACGCTTGACGAAGGAGACTCGGGTCGGCGAGCCGCTGCAGGCCTAGCCGGCGGCGACGTCGCCCGGAGCAAAGTCTCTGACGGCGCCTGCTTAAGTGTGCGTACACACGCCGCAGCTCATTAGCGTACACATACTTAGGACCAAAGTGAAAAGAGTGTCGACTCACCCGTCACCGTCAATCCTTTCACCTTCGGCGAGGACGACAAACATCAGACGCGCCGCGGAAGGAAAGAGGTGTGCGTCCAGCTTTGTCGGCAAGGCGAGGAACTCTTTTCGCCTCGGGGCTTTTCAGGAATGTATAAAAAAAATGGCGCTCCCGATTGGAACAACTATTCATTAGATGAAAAACTTTACTCAGCTTACAGTTATCATCGCCGATAGGGGGGAGGGTGTGCCCTTTCGCCCGGTATCAATGGCAGAAGGCTCATCAGCTTGGCACCGTCCCTCGCCCTGCCATTGGACGAGCGCGCTTCGCAGCCCCTCAGATCCGCCGCCATCTTGGCTTCTCGACCAATGGCAGCGCGAGACACCTGACTGACAAGCGGGCCGCCTTGTTTCCCTCACCCGTACCCTCGCCCTCAGTGTCCCAGATGCTGCCATGGGCACGCCGCTTTCGGATAGTGTGACGCTAACCAGGCTCTTAGGCACTAATTCACGCTTCGGGCAAGGAGGAAGCAGAAGAGCGAAGAAGGCTGCTAGCGGAGCCGACAGGAATAATCAGTTCTACGCTTCCTTCAATTGTAGTTGTCAGTCGCGCGAGCTTTCAGTAATTATTTTCGCTTAGTGACAGCGCTCTTTCTAGTTTTCAGAAAGAACCGCTCGCCTCCCCCCCTGTATTCTACCCCCGCGGCTCACACCATGCAGTATTCCCTCCAAGTTTCCTCCTTTCCGCCTTGTTTTCTCTTCAAAGCGCAGTCACTGCTTAGTCCACGGAAGCGTTTTACGATCTTTTCGCCTACTCCTCCTCATCCTCCTTCTTTTTCTCATGTGCCTCTCCACTGGCGTAGATTGGTGCAATACTTCAAGCGGACAATGATGCACGTCGTTCGAGAATCCGCCATGTTGGATTTCTGCCTTTATTTTTTTTCCTTGTCCCGGTGTTCCCGTAGCCGGAAAATGCCAAGTCCACGCGCGTGTCCAGTTAACCAAAATATTTGCTCCCAAATGCAGTGCGGCAGCGTTTAAGTACGAACGTGTGCATCAGCGATCTCGACGCGAGTAGATTTGAAGCAAGTTTGAACCGATTGAGGTAACTCTTGTTTTTGCTGCGCCGAGCCGTTCCGTGTTTTCGTGACGCAAGGCATCCAAGATGGCGGTCCCCAGAGCGGTAAGCGGTTGGATCTTTTGATGCCTGAAAATCATATTTGTGCCCGTTGTGGCACTAGTAGAGTTCACGCAGTCTAACCAGAGGTCGACGAAAGCTAAGTTGCCGGTTTAGCGACAAAACTTTGGTATAGCGCGACCATGTAGCCACTGCTGTCGCGGAATAGGCTTAACGCGGAGGCTTGGACGCGGACTGTGGACGAGCTTGATTTTGAGTCCTTTCATATCTGAAATATAGCTCGCGCGATGCCATCTATTATCGGAGGTGTATACGCGAAATTTCGTGCGTGAATATGCCCTTGATGTCGAGATTCGTCCGATAAAATTGAGATTAGGCTTAGCAAGGCCGCTCCCACTACGGAGCCTTAAGAATAAAACAGCAAACCAAACGAGGAGAGAGAGAGAAGGAAAGTGAGAACCGGATCAATATCACCGCTTCTCAAGCAAGTGTCGGTGTAAACAAACAGATGTTGCGCCTAGAATATCAGAAAAAGCACGTAATATTTCGGAAACGTCCTGCAATTTCCTTGCGCTGATGATATCGTCCTCAATTGTAGAAAGTGCCTTTTTGCGAATTGTTTGCAAAGTGGATAACATTCATAAGAGGGATGCTTTTATTCATCTTATATTTTTTTTGCAAGGTGTTTGCAAGTGTTTTCTTCCTGCTAAACGTTAATATTGTTACCAGGTATACTTTTCGCTGGAAACACAATTTCACCTTGATGTTTACAATGACTTTTTCACAATGAGTATATAACATTGTTCGAGCTTAATTTTTTGCGTAGCATACTAAACTGCATTTTCAGAGATTTGCAAAATAAAATGAACGAAAAACTGTTTCTGTTAATGTGCATGTGCATTTACAGCATCTTTGTATGCGATTCGTATATGCATAATTTTATTTCGACTCTTTTGATAAAACTAAACGCTCCATCTGTTGTTCCAATAAACTACCGAATTAAAAGATCGTTAATTATCGGTCGCAGCGCTTGACATATTGATGCCATTATAAAGTATCAGTATATACCTGAATCCGGAAGGTTACTTACAACAAATTGCCTTTGTGTTGTTTGTTTTTGGTAGCAAACATTAGAAATTGTCAGTAATCTGTAACGGGCAGCAAAACAAGACCTTTATAATTTGAGTTTATACTAGCTTCAAATGCATATAGTCGAAATGTTTTCACTGTTTGCTTTACCAAACTGTGTCATATGGTGACTGAAGTTTTAAACAAGAAATTTGGGTAACAGCTGAGTTCACACGGTTATCGCAAGTTATCTTTGAGTGCATACTGAGAAACTTCAAGTATATGCGTTTAGAGTTTTTATCTCTCTTCGCTTATATTCTGGCAAGGGATGTAGAAAAAGCAGGAATTCAATAAGAATTAAAGTTTGTGGTCGAAGATATATATATATATATATATATATATATATATATATATATATATATATATATATATATATATATATATATATATATATATATATATATATATATATATATATATATATATATATATAGTTTTCCTTTTATGCTTGTGTCCGAACAGTTGGCCAAGACACTGTTATATAGAACCAAGCGAATATACTGATCGGCGCGTCATACACAGTAGTGATATAGATTATACCTTAGTTGTAGTTTATTTTTTATTGCCCTTGTTATTACGATCATGGACACAAAAGAATGGTTTGATTGCGCGAGCCAAAAGTGTATGTTTCTCCAGGCTTCAGTGTTTTATGTCCGTCTAAACTATATTGACATTTTGCTGTAATTACGCAAGTTGAATTACTTTTTTGCGCAATTATACATTTTTATGATTGCAGGCAATGAAAAGGGCAAAAAGAAGATTGCAGATAAAAATTTTCACAGAAATCTAGGCGAAGTGGGTTATCCTTTTTTGATTGTTTGCTGTGCATTAGTAAGGAAAAATGCGCCTTCAACAGTGACATCAGACGATATGAATTTGGTCAGTATTCAACAAGATAAGATTGATGACAGCATGAACGCTTTATAGTGCTAAACCGTATACCCTTGGACATTTTCGCTTGCTGATGAGCTGATAAGTCATATAGAAATTAAATATTAAAGTCGTCAGCAGTATAGTGTATGGCGTATACGACAGTCACGATATATATATTTTTTTTCCTGTGCCTTCTGATTAGGTCGCATTGAAGTGCCCAGCATTAGGGTCAGTGGGAAGGGACACACTTTTTGCAACCAGGGCTCAGCTACTGAAATGCAGTTATATTGGTTTTCGGCATGCTATGAAGAACTTAGGCAGCGTCAATATCAGGCAATATGATGGTCGCCCTTGCGTAGTATTTGAATTGTCCGCGAGGCATTTAGGCTTTGTATAATTTCTGTAGAATTTGTGCTGGAGTGCATCGTGGTACGTGAGAAGTACTGCCATACCCTTGCGTGTGCAAGCCATAAGGCAGTAACAAGCTGACGATTTTAACTTAACTGCATTTCATAGAGGAAAGAAAAGTTAAAATATATGCTAGGTTTTAAAACGTAATGATACTTCGCGTATAATTTTCCGGCTCCCGCTGATCACTGCATGAATATGTATTCATACGGCCCATGCGCAGAAAAGTAACCAAAAATAATTTTTTTTTTCAGTCACGAACAACTATATCATTTAGGTCAGTTAAGTATATACCTTTACGTTTACAAGAAATCTGTGCGTAACAGGCAAAAATAAGGACATTTCACGGGCCAATGATTTGCACTCCGTGAATCCCATACATCCACGGACGCGTTTAATCACAAATGTCTAATCACATTGAATACTTTATCGAATGGCTAATATTAAGTAGTATTAAAGATAAAAATGCATTCTACAACATTAACGAAACTGTAGCAGTTATTGTATTTACGCTTAATAACATGGTACAAACTGAAGGATGTGGCGATCTGTACGCCTACACCCAGTCGTGATGACAAGATATATAATTTAAAAGGTTTATGAAGATGAGAAATCCCTATGAGTAGAGTAGAAAACACATTACACGGTTTTGTGGACAAGAAACGAGCAGGTGACCAGGCAGTGAGGAAATAAGACATATTATCGAGTAATAGCCACGATGTTTTTAGTATACAAAACGAAATAGTTTAAGGATCACGTGTACCTTCTCCCGCAAATGGGATAACTGGATGTAGACTTGGAACAGCCTAGTGGCGAGAATAAAAATGAAATAGATATCATATTGTTTTTGCTTCCTGTCATCATGCAGAATCCGCAGGTGAACAGGGAACTTGATGCGACTTATGGTAAGAGGGTAAAAGGTGAATTGGGGATCTTCCTGCGGACTATATGTTCCGCTTTAACTAAACCCGGCGACCTTCTAGAGATGAATGGCAACCTTACAATTTTTATTACAGTGTGCACAGTATAGTATAGATTTCGGTTGGGGTAGCTAGAAGGGTTAACGATTTAAGTAACCCCAAATCATGGAAGCCTCTAGCCATATATAGGTTGAATATAACCGAAAGAATAGTCAAAGCTAATGAAAAACCCCGAGATACCCTACATAAATGTCTATATTATGGAGACAATCAAACTTTGCCTTAAATATGGAGGTATATAGCCTAAAAGCAGTCGAGATCAAGGAAATTAGCCAAACACAAATATTTTTACGCACTTTGTGGCTATGAGATTGCGTTTCACGAACAGGGATAATGGTATAAGAAATGAGAACTAGTTAAGAAATTCTGCGTAAGCCTAGAGAACCCTCGAAATAATGGGAATGATAATGAGGGAAGCAGTGATTTGGAGGAATCGGACATCCGGTGAAAGAGAAAGCAAAGAAAGCTTTACAAGCAACATACACATGAAAGGGTAGAGATCAGGATTGGGCATAAGCATGTTTGTTACAGGACAGCAAGGCCGTTGGGCTATAAAAATACTTTCCTCCCTGTATCGCAGTGTTTCACTATCCCTAGCTACCGCATTCTGCGAAGAGTGCTTGAAGTATCCTAATTTATAAGAAAAAGAGCGCCAATGAGTTAAAAACTGCAGACCTACAAACAAGCTTACTGTCTGTTGCATACGCAATAATCGCTTGTAGGCAACCGTTAATTGAATTGGAGCAACTTTTTTCGACTAAATCAGCAGGCCAGCTTGCACAAAGTCTACTCGCAAGAGACCTTTTTAAATGACGATGCCTTTTCTTTGCCTTCGAAATGACGAAAAAATTAAGCACAGCTAAGTATATGATTGATTGCTTCTTGAGCCAATTCTTCGCAAATCCAGTAGTGTTGCTAAGAAGAAGTTCAAGATAAACTCCGATTCAGTGATCACCACACATGAATTCCGCGTTATATCGCTGAAAGAAAATAAAGAAAAGCAGTGCTTTTAAATAATTATAAAGAATTCACCAAGTTTCGACAATATACAAACCGAAAAGTCCGACACCAAAATATAACCAGCCCGTGCATATGGCCTTGGTATGTTAAGAGGAAGAATTTCATTCGGTCGAAATCTCAACAGTCATGCGCTGTTTGCGGAACCACGGTGGAAATGGGAAAGTACTCGAGAATATATTTAGAGCGGATCACATGAACACACACCACCGTGATTCATATAGAAAATAATGGCATTACAACTAGCAAGTGTGTCAGACAGGAAGGCGATCTGACGAATACTGTTCATCGCGTGCAGAGAATTGGCTTGGGAATAATTTGGGATTAACAGTTAATGGATAATACCGAAGTAACCGGTTGTTTATTGATGGCATTGCCTTGCTAAGTAGCTCAGGGGATGAATTGCACAGCATGGTTGATGATCTGGGGAGACAGAGCTGAACAGCTACGCCTAAAATAAATAAGCACAAATCTGACGTAATGTTCTACGGTCTCGGTAAGCGACAACAGTTTAAGACATGCAACGAAACATTGAAAGTTTTCAGGGGGTATACATCAGCCAAACATTAACCGATTACTCGGACCTCAAGAGTAAAATAACCAGAAAAATGAGAATGGGGTGGAATCCATTAGGCAGGGAGAGGCTTATTTCTACCATTTGACGTAGCAAAAGTGATGATGATGATGATGATAATGATGAAGAAACAAGACTAACTTAACGGGAGAATAAAAAGGTAGCGCTGAAACTGCTTAGAAATTACTATAGAACAGATGAAATTGGCGAGGAATCGCATTCTGAAAGCAATGACAGCGAGATCCACAGTTGCCATTCGAGTCAATCTTCTTTTCTTTTGTGTCTTCAATAACAAACGACATTACCACAAACTGAGCGACCAAGCTTCATCAACCATTTAATTTTGTGCACCTGTGTATATATATATCTAAGCGTTTCCTGGTAACGTATTGAATATAGCGGTTTGGGAATAATAAGAAATTTCAAGTACCACGTCAAATCTCCTCTTATTCGATTATTTGAACAAAACAAGTGTAGCCTGACAATTATTAGGAACGAATCGAATCGGATTTGGTTGCAACGTTTTCAAAATGTTTTCGAATAACTCCCGTGTTCGACTGAGGCCCCTGGATTTTTCTTGTATACTGTAGAAAATAGGGCTGACACCTACGTCGCCATTTGGATTTGGCCAGCATACGCGAGATGCAAAGGGCAGCGCAGTCATATGTCACATAATGCTCACACATGATATTTATGGCTCCATGAAGCTGTATATAGACTCAGGTCTGTTCAGTAAACCGTGCATGCAGTGATGAATCTCGGAGGCCATGGATGATATGCATGTAGCTGGTACCGGTCACATTTCTTCAAGTGTGCATGAGTCGGCATTTTATTGCGATTCGTCACCAACAGAGAAATGTAAATATCTTATAGGTATAACTTGACGTTCTTAGAGTAGTATACTAACTGCGCGTTTCGAATTATTAGTCAAGATTAATGCCGGGGTCATTTAGCCGCTTTAGCTTTAACTTTATAATTTACAACACTGAAACCTCAGCGTCACCGCTGCCACTTCGCAGTTTTGCACGGTTGCTCATGTTGTACGAGTATTTTCGCAAGGAGCAAATATTAGAAGTATTTGAGCAGTATCGGCCTTTATCTGTACTAATCATATTCGTGTAGGGTTGCAAGCAGCTCAAGCGAAGTCGAAGCTAATAGTAAAAAGCAATAGATGGTAAGAAACCAGAACAAAAGTCTTTCTGAACAGCCTGGCGAAGCAGCAGCCACTTACGATAATTAGGGTGATAATAGAAATGGTCAGGAGAACACGTGTTTACGTTAGGCAGAAGCGAAACAGGCTGAACTCTATTCGTGCCCCATTCCTATCGCAGCTGATTGCTATAACTAAGATGACAGGATATACACAACTGGCTTTGCCAGGACTCACCTATGAACCGAAAGTCGGCACGCTAATGAAAATATTTTCGAACCCACAATTAAGAGAGTGCCCGCTGCCAGGCCTACCAAAATTTTCTTACTTGTCAGCCCGCACAATGCAGAAATGTTCGGCACGGGACCACGAGTATGTATGGCATATGGAATTTAACGTCAAAAATATACATTGGCTAGGTTAGGGGTGGAGTATAGTGCAGTGCTATTTTGATTCGACCGCCCCGGGGTTCTTTACCATGCACTGATGTCACACAGAGCACAGGAGCCTTGCGCCATGGAAAAAGCGGCCACCGCGGTGGGGAGCAGATATAGGTTTCATTGGCGCATGTGAAACTGACGGCAGAGTGACGTAATATAGTTGAACTCTTTCTCTGAAAGCTTACGACTAATGCTTTACGAAGATTGTCGCACTGCAAGAAACTATACGTATACGAGAACAGGACAAGCACACACGAGCGAGCGCCCGGAGGAAACAGTAATGACTGGTAGAAGGGAAATTCCATGCAAGACACATTCTTGTACAGCGAAAAAACGTCAATAGCACATTAAACGTATGTGGACATATGCCTATACCCAAAACTAAAGTTGGGAAAGGGTCCTGACCCTGAAACGGAATGCATGGGCACAAGAGAGAGCCAGCGTCTGTTTAGAGTCATAAGATGGATACAAGAAACTGGTACAGCGGACTCGATGACGGCTAGCATTTAAGTGGGGGGGGGGGGGGGGGGGGGGCAATATTGTTAAAATAGCTGAGGTACAGTAGCCGTGATTATATATAGTTGCACGTCGTAAAAAGGAATTCTTGTAGAAGAACATGGCGGGGACCTGATCGAAAACTCCATAGTGCACGGGAGTAATGCTAACATGCACTAAATTTGCACGTGGGATCACTAAAGATAAGTGACGACAATGGCACTATATCATACCTTGTCTTTGTAGTATAGAAGCTTATATAGTCACACTGTGACGTATACACATTAAATAGGTAATCGATAATGAAGTATACTCTAAGGTGCAGACAAATTCGTTGCGATGAAACTAATAAGCAAAACGTCAACTAGCCTTGGACATTTCTCCTGAAGATGACTGCTCTAGAGTTGATGAATTCTGGACGCTATAGTAATAACGCGCAGCCCACTGACTGTGACACATCATATACAAAAGTCTTAGAACTGCGCACGACATTCGCATCCACACCTCCTTTCGCGCACGAAGAGTTAAGTCAAAAGTCTAGGGTACCTGAACTGGCAAAAAAAGACAAAAAAAAACAATTTAGGCGTCTTGAGTGCCTGCCTAAATCGAGGTAAAATGAGAGATCACAAAGCCTCAGTATATAAATTTGTACTTCGCTTTTTGGACTTATTTTCATAGAAAAAACGGGTACACATAATGGAGAAAGGTCACGAGACGAGCATTTAACCAAGATAGGCGAGGCAAAAGGCGTTTGAAATAAGTCTGCCCAACGACAAGAATGGCACTCTCAATCCTTGCAAAACCGCTGAAGAAATGAGTACAGAATGCACAGTGTATCCTTCATAACGTGTAGGGAACAAAAAGTTATGAAATAATGTGAGCAGGACATTATTTAATCTCTAATCATAGGTACATCAATGTGCAGAATTCTCTTTAATCAAATACTACCTCTCATGATCAGTTGAATTATTACGGCCCCAACTGAAAGAGTAAGCAACAATTGCACATAACGAAAACTATGTTATAAGAAGAAACAGTGTATCATGAACGAAACAATAAGATAACAATTAAAGAGGCAGGTCATGTTCTTGAGAATCAGCTAGCTATCTATCGCATCTACGCACTGTTTAAGTTACTGACAGAAATACTTCAGTAGAGCAAAACACAAAGTACACCAGCAATAACTAACCTAACAAACACTGCTCTCGTCCAACGACCGTTACCCGTCTGTTTTGTGAGGTCCCGTTTTTACTATTTCAAGATCTTTTTTTTTTTTATGTAAAGATCTAAAGATATAATCGTCTGCGCGTGCAGATATTCCTGACGCGTTTCTGCATCGGCGTCCGCGATGCCGATTTATATAGGTTTATAGTTTGACTGCGATGTTTTGCCTGTGTTCTTTACAGGCAGCAGCTTTATGAGGATCGACTAATGTGATATCTATCGCCTCATCTTTCTTTACGTACGTTGTAGTAACTCTTAAAGAAAGGTTGGAGAATTCACCATGTATACTTACCTGCTTAGTAACTCAAGGTAGGAAAAATACGGCTAGTGAAATTCACTGTCTCAGGTAGTAAGTGAACAGCACTAGCGCCAGTTAGAAGTACGTTAAGAAATGAACTCCACTACCTTCGCACTACCTTCCCACAAAGAGCTTGATGACATGCCATCTTTCATCGTTCATATAGGCTCGATAGGGCTGTGCGTATAGGAGCGATGGTGTTTTCGTACTGATAAGATCAGCTGCACCGTCCTCCATTGTTGATATTGCATGTCACCATGAAATTTTTTATGCAAACTTTTCGCCTCCCGGAAGCACAAATATACTGATTACCTGTCATCGTACACCGGATTGTGAGATCTCCTTTACTAACAATCTGCACTGTTCTTCTTGGTTTGAAATTTCGCTTTCTTACGCCAATTATATTCTTTGTGGAGATTTTAACTTTCCCGATATTCATTCTATAAGCTTATCTGCATCCTCCCGCGTTTCCAAAGATTTTATTAACCTCGCTCTTATGTTTAACTTTGCCCAAACTGTAAGCATCCAAACTAGTAGGATTATAATAGCACAATGGATCTAGCCTTTTCCCCCGATCCCGATTAGATACGCTCAATGCAATGTGTCAGTGGTGTGAGCGATCACAAAATGCTGCTCTTCGACTTATCCTTCCCCGCCCCTGTCCGACAGAAATCCGTAAAGCACATAGGCGACTACACAACCGAGCAGACATGCCTGACATAAACAAATAGTTAGAAATATTGTAACTAAAATTTGTGAACGAAAAATGGACGTTATATAAATACAAACTCTTATCACTGATTCATAATCACGTCCAACTCGTTTCTATTCGTGGTAATACAGAAAATCCCTCGTATTCGAACGCTCTGAGAAAGCTATCCCGAAAGCAAAAATGCATTTTTCGTGCGAAGACATCCTATTCTGAACTTAAATGGGAAACATATTTTACTTGCCTGAAGGAATACACAAAGCTTTTGAGACGATCGAAGAAGCTTCATCACCAGGACCTACTCTGCATCCTCCGCACCAACCCTCCAAAATTTTGAAATATAGTTGCTCCAACGCGTAGTAAAAGCCATAGCACATTCTTATTTATTCAAGACAGCTCCCCAGTGCTAATTGATCAGTGTTGCAATGTCATGAATTGATACTTCTCTTCTATTTTCACGCGTAAACCTACCCTGAACGCATCCACCCTACCTCCTTTAAACTTTGCTCTGATGCCCCGCATTCATATCAGTTCTGAAGGAATCGTAAAATTGATCTATACAGCTTAAAGCTTTCAAGTATCCCTGGCTCTGACAAAATCCCTGCAAAGGTGCTCAAGTCCACAAAAGTTATTTCCAGCATTATCTTACAGATCATATTCACCCAGTCCTTAGTTAGCAGTTCGATTCCGTATGACTGGAAACTAGAGTATCACCAGTGTTTAAAACAGGAAACTGCTCCGATCCATCTAATCATTGCCCGATTTCATTAACTTGCATAGCCTGTAAGATCACGGAACACATCATTTACTCCGAAGTTGCAATCCACCTTAATAATATCTCGTTTTTCGAATCAGCGTGGCTTCCGCCCCGGTCTTTCAAGCGATCGACTCAACTCTTTGAATTCACTACTGTAATGACCTTTACTTCAACCTCGACTCATCATTCAAAACCGACGTCATATTTCTGGACTTTTCCAAAGCATTCGATCGCGTCCCCCAACCAGAGCTGATGTTTAAACCTTCACGCATTTGTATTGATCCACTGAGTTTATCCTGGATTAACTGTTTCCTCAAGAACCGCTTTCAATACACAGTCATCGGAGGGTATCATTCCTCCACTCACAAGGTATAATCTCGGGCGTGCTGCAAGAATCCGTGCTTGGGCCATTGCCATTCCTTATCTTTATAAATTACCTCCCTTCAGGCATATAACATCATCCATCCGCCTGTTTGTCGACGACTGCGTGTTATAGTGTCGCTTTTCTTCTCAGGATGACCAAGTCACCCTTCAGAACGACTTGAGTAAAATTGAACGCTGGTGCTCAGACTGGACGATGGAACTGAATGTAACCAAATGCAGATTCATACAGGTACGTCTCATGTAAATGTCCTAACATTTCTTATAAATATTTCCTAAAGGCAACTATAATATCACAGGTTGAATCTTGCAGGTATCTTGGCGCCCTAATCAGCGATAAAATAACATGGAATGAGCATATCACAAACCTAGCTGCTGACACTTCGAGAACTCTGAGCTTCATTAGAGGATCACTTTCACTATCGCCGCCATCCATTCGGAAACTTGCGTACGAACATTTTATCCACCCGAAGCTCGAATAAGCATTCGTAATTTGGTCTCCTCTCGTACTTAATTAACAAAATTGAATCCATCCATAATCGCGCTGTCCGTTTTATGCCTTTAAATTATGACTTTCGCTTCAGCATCAGCAGCATTAAAACATCTCTAGGTATCAGCACACTAAACCTAAGACGCAACATTCCTCGCCTGTGTCTGTTTCATAAACTTTACCACAACTTCCGCCATCACTCTAATTTTCTATTAGTTACACCATTGCGTATATTACCTCGTCTGTTGAACTCCATGAGCATCCAGCGCTTCCATGGATCTACTAACGCCTTTAACAAATCTTTGATACCAGCCGCATTGAATGTAAACAGCTTCCCGAAAAGTGAACTTGACCCTACTAGATTCAAAGAACACCTGCACGTCATTTCGCAATCATAACCGATGGCTCCCTCTTCATTTCATTGCAGTGCCTCTTTAATTTGAATTGTTTGTATTTGAGCATTTCGCTTTTTTTTTCTTCTGTTGAGATTATCAATAATTGTTATCTTCATGTGTTACTCCCCTCCCCCCTTATGTAATATACCTTCTTATATACTTATTATACCTTCAATATACTTATTATACCTTCAAAGGCCCGATACCTTTGAAGGTATAATAAGTGACGAATAAATGATTATTATAGCTTGCCATTGAAGGGTAGTAGAATGTGGAACGTTCTAGGTAGTATGCCATACTACCTTACCTAGAGGTTCGATACGTAAGTCGTTGTGCGCACAACAATATAAACCTGTAAAAGGAGATGGAACAAATTTTTTGTAGCATAATGAATAAATCTTGTATTTTAATTCAAACCATGCTACCATATGACGATTGAGACGCGCCGATGCAAATACGGAAAGCGCAATTGATTCAATTACGTCATTACTATAAAATAAAAAATGAGTAAGGGCGCAATTACAGCAATTAGCAATGAACAATTACAGATCCTTGTGTAATTGCTTGATTACAGGCTTTGCAGACCTTACGTTAGTGCTTGCTTTAACAATTTAGAGTAGGTTCTCAGAAAACTAGCTCTCAGAAAACTAAGATAATTAGATGAGTTTGGCAAGAAGGATGGAGTGATTAATTACGTTAAAGACTGATTTTTTTCTTAATAACGTTGTTTATTGCCTCAGGGCATAATGGAATATGTAAAAAAAAATTTAAAGGGGTATTAAATGAAAGAAAAAAGGTTGGCTGTTCTAATTATTCAAGAGAGAGCGACGACACGGCCCTTGCGTCCATTCAATGTATGAAGATGAGTTGTTCGGCGAAAGGCCCACTGCCGTCAGGTGCCGAACTCTTGTCGGCTTTGTTCTATAGGTATACCACTCGAAAGAGAAGGTCATTTCCAATAACATTCCTGATGTTCTTTCATTAAACGATAAAATCGCTATTTTAGTCGAAAAGTCTTGTCGGAAATAAAATTGGTGCAGCGAAAGTAAATTGTATCTCGGCATGTATGTCACGAGTTCGAAAATTTTCATAAGGAGGGAAGAATAGAGATCGGATTGCACTTACTGGTAAATTCACGGTCAACTTTCCTGAAGGCAGGGAAGGTTACGCAAGCCTTTAGAACACTAAGTTACACGCCAATACAAATATGGTGTTATCTCTATTTTAGTCGAAAAGTCTTGTCGGAAATAAAATTGGTGCAGCGAAAGTAAATTGTATCTCGGCATGTATGTCACGAGTTCGAAAATTTTCATAAGGAGGGAAGAATAGAGATCGGATTGCACTTACTGGTAAATTCACGGTCAACTTTCCTGAAGGCAGGGAAGGTTACGCAAGCCTTTAGAACACTAAGTTACACGCCAATACAAATATGGTGTTATCTCTATTTTAGTCGAAAAGTCTTGTCGGAAATAAAATTGGTGCAGCGAAAGTAAATTGTATCTCGGCATGTATGTCACGAGTTCGAAAATTTTCATAAGGAGGGAAGAATAGAGATCGGATTGCACTTACTGGTAAATTCACGGTCAACTTTCCTGAAGGCAGGGAAGGTTATGCAAGCCTTTAGACCACTAAGTTACACGCCAATACAAATATGGTGTTATCTCTATTTTAGTCGAAAAGTCTTGTCGGAAATAAAATTGGTGCAGCGAAAGTAAATTGTATCTCGGCATGTATGTCACGAGTTCGAAAATTTTCATAAGGAGGGAAGAATAGAGATCGGATTGCACTTACTGGTAAATTCACGGTCAACTTTCCTGAAGGCAGGGAAGGTTATGCAAGCCTTTAGACCACTAAGTTACACGCCAATACAAATATGGTGTTATCTCTATTTTAGTCGAAAAGTCTTGTCGGAAATAAAATTGGTGCAGCGAAAGTAAATTGTATCTCGGCATGTATGTCACGAGTTCGAAAATTTTCATAAGGAGGGAAGAATAGAGATCGGATTGCACTTACTGGTAAATTCACGGTCAACTTTCCTGAAGGCAGGGAAGGTTATGCAAGCCTTTAGACCACTAAGTTACACGCCAATACAAATATGGTGTTAGTAGTTATTGCTAAAATAGGGGCCAATTCTTGCCATGGTATAGTTTACTTTTAAAAGGATGGATCCAATAAAAATGTTCACCTGATGCTTTGAATGAAAAATTACCTTTGGAAGTTCATCTTCACGCACAAGTTCACAAATAACAGTATTGTAATTTTGTAGAGTTATGATTTCTTATAAAAGCATCTCCAGCACAATTATAAAATCAGTGAAATTCCAGTATTGTCTGTCTTAGAATCATCCTGTGCACTTTGGTTTTGTTGTACCATGGTGTGTAAAAATAACGATACAACCTGGTCTGCAAACTTCTAACATGATTGCTTTTCGTAGGTTTTGATTTTTTTCTCCACCTTATTACTAGCAAATTTACAAGCTCAACGCGGAGCTGCGTCTTACACGACAAAAAAGAATGGCTGCTTACACTTGGTCTATGTCAACTACCAGTACTCATTACAACGGTTAAACACACATATACGGCCTCTAAACTAGAGTTCTATCCAAGAGGAAGTGAGTGTTCGTTGTCATTAATCATAGCTGCCCAGCTGCGACATTGATCATGACGGCTGGCTGGCAATATGCTGCCCAAAATGCGATAAAACTTGTTACACGCTTTAGAAGGATTGTAATTTCTAATTCAGGCAGGAAAACGCTCACGTGGTCGGCTACTTTTTTCTCTTGAACGAGAGTCAATATTTCTGAGCCAATTTTTAAAGGTTCCGTAAAAGTGATATTTCTTACACCCTTTTGTCGAGCAAATTTTCTTTCAAAAGTAATCTGGAAGCCCCACTTTACTGGCAGTGCCGCGGTTCTCTTAGTGATTACCATACTGTAATGAAGCTAATTCTCCAGATTTCTCGCTCGTTCGTGATTACTTTCACATGCGACATTTCATTGCGGTTCAGATCGGTTTCAGACCTCACCGTATGCGCGACCTCAGTTCAGATGATTTCTACTGGCAGCGCACTTCTTTTCTGAACTCACAGATATTCACTGTACATTATTATCCACTTCTTGCTTCAACAACAATTTTTTTTTTTTTGCCTTGTAATAGATCGTTCCAGGCATAACATAAATAGCTCATGGTTATCAGTGTCTACTTCAGCATTCTACTTGCGTACAAGTGTATGCACGCTTGTGAGTTGTGACGTTAATGGCCCATCACGCAAACCATATAGTCGCTGGCCACGGAATTAACCTCACTTTAAATTTGGTCTCGCTAGTTCAAATATATCTCGGTTGTTTGAAAAAAATGTTTGCTGTGCATGATAGTGAGGCAGGACACTGACACGATCAACTTAAAATGATCGAAGTACATCCGGAGTTGCCTTTTAAGGCTTGTGTTTAGAACCCAAACATGAAATATTGCCGTATTCTTCGTTCTTTATGAAACCATTGAGCATATTTGAATTAAGCCGCAGTGTTCTAGAACAAGAAAAAAAAAAAAAAAACTGCGAATAAGATCTCATGCGTCTTTCAATTGCTATTTTTTTTTTACAACTGATGATACGGAATAGTGCTTATGCAATTTTTCGCGTCAAATGTGACTCACTTGCGTCTTCAGGCATGTAAAATCACGTGCAAGCTCAAAACAAAACGACGCAGCAGACCGATACATATATATAGCTTCCTGCAGAAAGCCTGCAGTTTCCCCAGCTTGGAACACGTCTGAGTTAAGTGCCTCGAAGAAAACAGGCTTTTTGCGCTGTATAACACTCGACCACGCTTGTTACAGGAGAAGGGACAGGTCTATAGAATTAACTGCCTTGTTAACCAGCGCTAGCTATCACTACAAACTGAAACGTAAGGGCTGACTTCTACTGGCTCAGGGCAGCGCACCAATGTTTCAAAACGATTTTTTCTAGTTCAAAGAAAAATTATCACAATCAAGATAAACTAACCGCCGACTTTCAAGGGGCGTTGGCGTTATTAAAACTTTACAAAAATACCTCTCTTATCCAATACCTATAAAAGAACACTTCAAGAAAAAAAAAAAAGAAAACATTGATAATCGCATTACCGCCACTTGTTCGTATTTTCGCCGAATTGTTCAGCTTGGTATCAAGGTGGCGGTATCTCTATATGGATAAACATAATTTACTTGAACAACTTTAACGAAGCTGTATAGAGCTACAGTCAAGTGTCCATATAAGAAAGCTCAAACTGAAGACAAATACGAAGCGGGATGTTATCGCCAGAAAAAAAAAAATGAATATACGCACTTAGTGTGGCGCGTCATGCAGCTTTTGTCACCATTACAGTATGCGGTATAGATGAAACGCAGGATTAATATCGACCATTTGAGGTTCTCACACTGCAATCGCACAGCAGATTGCTAAATGTTTGCAAGTTTGCCTACATCCAAATGCTTAGCTTGGCTTGGCTTAGTTTATGAGTGAGGTTTAACGTCGCACAGCGACTCAGGCTATGAGAGGCGATGTAGTGGAAGACTCTGGAAATTTCGACCACCTGGGATTTTCAACGAAGACATCGGACAGCACACGGGCGCCTTGCTTTTCGCCTCCATGGATAAGCGGCCGCAGAGGCTGAGATTCGATTCCGCATTCTTGGGAACAGTAGTCAAGCGCCCTAATCGCGTCACCTCCGAGGCGGGTCTTCCAAATGGCCGAAATTCCATCCTGCGACGTCCGACTCGGCAGCCGAACGGCATATGCCGAACGCTGGCAGATTCACCTGAACTCTGGGTTTAGGAGCCGAGTCTATACTCCGGAACGCAGGGTTTCTCTACGATAACATTGTGATGGTTGGAGAATCTTCAAGTTTCACTTTGCGTATATTGAGTGAGCCTCCAATTACCCGTCATCATTAACACTGTAATTAACTTTAATAAAGAAGGTTTTGCGTGCAAAAGTACTGAAGTAATAAAAATACAGCAGTGATGTGCATAGACTTTAACGGTTATAAAAACAGAGTCGAGCGTCAATGCAGTTATAATTTTGTCAAGCTTGCCCAGCTGATTCGCGTATAATTCACCCAATATTCAATGGCATCAGCTCTGTTGTCATAAACGTTACTGTTTTCATGCAGCTGCTACGTGGTGAACAGCCGTATTCGGGGAAGTTTATCGCTGGGAGATCCTTTATTTATAGAGCTTGCAATAGGATATTGATGGAAGTAAAAAATATCAACATGGTGTTCGTGAAACAATCCGGTGTGATGTCTTTGGATTTATGCTGGGGGCCACATCGAAGCTGCATGACATCTCGAAGGAGGCGAACGCATCGCAATGGAGGGGAAGTGTCAAACTTCCCGTGCGCTGTCAGATGTCCAGCATGTTAAATAATCCTATCTGATCGAAATCAAACCAGACCACATGTGGAGTCCATGATGGGCCATGAGTGTAGCATCGAGAATTTAAACGTCACGCCCCGCAAATTTTGTAATGCATTATAAGGCGCAATTTGATAAATATTTGTGCTTACATGGCACCCACGGGCGATAATAGTTTATTAATATTCTTCAGAGAAAGGCATTTAACTGCTGTATCTTACCAGTGCTGACTAGAGGGAATAAACATGGAAGACAACGAAAGGGTTTAGCTTAACAACCCAGTCAGGCATGCATGGAGAAAAATATGATTGGTGTAACTTTAGGAGACCGAAAATGCGGAGAGTGGGTAATGAAATGATATCTCCGAGGTGAAATTAAGAATAGGAATTCATATGGGCATGACATAACGAGATGACACGATACAAATGTTCTACAGAGGCAGTGGATTGGATTCCAGGACGCTGCAAGTGTGTACAGAGATGGCCGAAAGTCAGCGAAAGAAATTGGAAGTCCGGGAGGATATGAAGACCGCAGCTATCATATGGCATGCTTAAGGAAAAAGGTCTTTGCATTGCAGTTGCTGTAGTTCGGGTGGTATACGGTTATGACGAACATGCACTAACTCCTTGAGGGAACAATGTAGCTGCTCATTACCGGAAAGTATAAAGATAACACTGTGATCGTTACTGCAGGTTTCACAGCATCATTTTTGATCTACAAGCGCAACCAGGTGGAATATGGCGAATAAATATAATGAAAATGAAACGTACCACTAGTTGTTACCAAAAACTTGGTTTTATAACATGAAGTATCGCTCTGCTTAGCATTCGATCGCGTAATAACAGCGTGGTCGCTGAATTCGGAAAATTAATTATAGAAAACTATCTAGGACTTGTTTGCACACGCCTTGCTTGTAACTATATGCTTATATCTGCACGCGCTGCATTACCTATTTTTTATCTACTGATTTTGCTACTTGTACTGGCGGGTTGGGCTGTGGATATATAACCAAGAAAGCTAACTTGATGAGCACACGCTGCCTTCGTTTAGAACCCTGACCTTCTCTGTTCCGATGCGCTCCCAGCAGAAATCAGGGTTTAGGATTTCGAATAGAGTTGCACGCACACCTTAAGTCTCGACAACTCTGTTCGAGCATCGACAGTAACTTCCTATGTAACTCTGTGATGCAAAGAAGCTTCGTCCCCCAAGTGCACAGGGTATCCGAAGGTGCACACTTGCCCCTCTGTTCGTATCCGGCGTACCACACTGCGTGGCAGAATTCTTACTGTGTATGCAGGTTTTTGCTTTCGTGCAAAACCGTTGATGTTACATTATTTCCATTTTCTGGAGGCAGCGTTTCTAACTATATCCAAGAATTACATTATACACTGCCGTATAGGGCCTTACACAGCAGAAAGATTGTTATATTTGACATTTTATGAATTCCCTTATCTTTCGCAGTTTGCACAACTCAGCTGTCTAAAAATCAAGCCTTGATGAAGTCGCACAGCAGAAGAGCCACGACCTTATTTGCTTTATATAAATGTGTAATTTAGTGCTACTCCACATTTAGAACTATCGACAGCTACAAAAAAAAAAAATTAGTGCCTCGAAAAAGAATACGCTGCCAGTCGCGAAGTCGAACATTTTGCACCTGTTGTCGAGCACTCAATACGAAGAGATTACATCCATCCATGCAAAGCTTGAATTTCGCCGAGAATCTTGTTTTTGCCGAGCCTCTCTGCAAACGATTGCTTTTTTTTTTATCTCTCTCTTGGAACGGCGTTTCACACATTGATGCAAGCCTAATCGATACTGAGGATTCAGCTGACATTTCTCTCCTTGTTCCTCTTTGAGAAAGCGGACAGCGCTAATTGCATATCATCGAAAATTTTGAACTATTTAAGTATAGCTCGTGGATAGCATAGCTTGTTCTCTCTCTCTAAAGGAATTAAACTTGCTGCAGCACTATATAACATCTCTGAAATACACATAACAACAAAGTTTGTTTTGATTTTGGCACATGAGCAGGTAAGGGTATCATGCGCATAACACTCTCTGAAGTAATATTTTCGCATTCTCTATACATGCACTCAAAATGCAAATATCAGGCACCTCGCACAATCGGTCGTACTGCTCTTGTGCATTCCATTCGGACATTCGGTTCTATTATTCATGACCAACGCCCAGCTATGTCCTGCAGAGAGAAATCAGTTACCCGAAAACTTTGTGGCCTTTCTTGTGCCATCTGCGAACACGTAACCTCCCTACAATTCATAATCCCATCCGCTCACCCGAGCTTTTGTTGCCACCTGCCTTGTTTCCTATACCTTTGGAACCCAAGCGATCTGTATACTTTCTCTTTATTTTACATGATGTGCCCATATTTTTTTCTTCCTGTGACATTCTTGACGTCAGCTATAGGATATCATTTACTCGCGTTTCTTCCATGACACAATGTTATCTCTTGTTATCTTTTTTTGTATCGCTCAACGCTCCAACTATATCATTTTCATTTCCATAGGCACGCCGCCGCCACTCAACTATATGGGCGTGCCACAGCTTGCCTCAGTGTGTCCCACCTTTTCATCCAAATCAAGAACGGCGTCATGGAGAAAGTCACGACCTCTCCCATATTATTTATGGCATTTTTACAGAAAGTATTCATACAACTGAGTCGGAAAGAGTAAACAGAATATTGTTTACGGAGGTTATCTCAGTAATATCAAGCTGTCAAGCGGTTATAACAGCTTTTAGTCGTGGGATTCGTCCAGGATGCTTTCTGGGTAAATAAAGAAATGAAATGAAATGAAATGAAATATCCCCTTAGTACATGAATTTTCTTTTTCTGCCCCAAGCATTACAGTGGGCTTCATTGATGATGGAAATGCTTGCATGAACCTTTGTTTTGAGAAAAACTATCGATTGCAATAATTTTGCGAAATATTGTCGTGTATCATATATGATACATCATACAGTTAGAGGTAGTTTTGCGAAAAGATAAAAATGCTCATAAACGGCTCTAACTGAATGAGATTTACATAATTGATTACCAAACGGCAACTTCATTGCAGAAATATTGTTTTAGAATTCCAAAAAGACCAGATCTAAAAACATTATGGTTTTAGCACATGGCGCCCATCTACAACTGATGTATTTCTGCAAAGCATTATCAATGAAGGCCTTCGCGATGTTTTTATTCCTGCTATAGAGAATGGTGTCTATTTCCTTGGCAGTCAGTCAACTTTATAGTGATCTCTAGTACACTTTCACTGTATATAGCTACCACAGGATGTCGAATGAGCACAGGTGCCAACTTGCTTGTCTGCCATACAATGTAATGCCACTACTTTGACTAGAATCAGTAACTAATAAGGAAGAGGAAGTAATTTAAATCGAAAAAGTATGTAAAATCATTCGAGTGCAGTGAATTTATTTCATGTTTACGAAATTATGAAACACCATAAAGTGGCAAAAATTATCACTCACTGCATGGTGTATCATGTCTGATACACGAGTCAAGGTCCTTATCACAATTTAACGTAAATAATGATTGTGCGGATGATGTTGTAAACAGACAAAATAAATCCCAATGACGTCGTAATAATTTTCTCAAAGCACTGCTTCTAGTCAAAATAAAGATAATGTTCCGTCCACCTATCGAATTTCTACAAGAAATAAAACAAAATGCTACCTTCTTGCCTATTTGCAATTAAAAAAACAAAAAAATAATTTTAAAGGTTCAGTTACTCCACACGTGAATCGCAGACAGTACACACAGTGGTAATAGATAATCAAAACTTCTTTTCTTGCTGTTTAGAATAATTTAGTAGAAAGAAAATTTAGCGTATCATATAACATACACTATGAGGTAAGGGGATATTCTAATTGCTGAATAACTCAGGAAAAAAATTGTGTAGAATGACTTAAGAACTGAACAGGCAAGTAAAAACGATGGCCTTAGGATTTATCCAGAGTCATTTCAATCAACTGTTCTGATTGGTTTTCAGTAAAGGGAAGGAAACGAGGAAGAAATGCAGATTTCGCATCAAGGGTTAATTACATTATTATCATCATAGCCGGAATGCACACTCTGCAGGGCGAAGGCCTTTCCTATGCCAATCCAATTAATCTGGCCATAGCTGGTTCCATGCACTTTACCCCTGAAAACTTCTAAACATCATCTATCCACTTGACTATCTGCCGCCCCTTGCTGCGCTTCCGTTCCCATGAACTCAATTTGTTACCCTAAGCAACCATCGGTTATCCTCTCTTCGCACTACATGTCCTGCCCATACCCATTTCTTTTTTTTCCACTAGGATGCTATTAACTCGAGGTATTTATCTGACCCACTCTGCACGCTTCCTATCTCTTAACATATTATACCTACCATTTTCCGATGCATATCCTCCGCGTTGTCCTCAACTTAAATAGAAACCGTTTCTTTAGCCTCCACTTTTCAGCCCCATAGGTGAGGGCAAGTAAGATGCAACCTTCAAAAAGAACCAGATTCAACTCGGCCAGCTTTCAACCTTACTAAGATGCAATTGTTATAAACTTGCGATACTGGTAAGCTTCTAGTTATGACCTGCGAGTACTTGCCAAATGCGCTCTGTGCCAATCTGATCCTCCTGGTTATTTCCCTTTCGCGGTCCGAATCTGTGGCTCCATACCTGTCTTAAGTAGGCATATTCGTCTACCACTTCCAGCGCTCCGCTACCTGTTGCTAATTGCAATGAACTATGAAATAAAACATAAGTAAAGAATTAAAAGCGCTGCTCAAGAGATTTCGTTAAATTTGACCTCGTTATAAAAGCTGCCAGCTAAGCACAAAAGAAGAGATATTCAAAGCTATAATTTCTTCTGAGCAGAAGCTGCAGCGTAGCGATGGTCCTTCTGCATTATTTATAAATAGCAGAAAATGCACGAGCAGCAATAAGCGGGTCACTTAGGGGCTGACATCGATATAGAAAGCACGGGGAATAAAAACTAAGAGTGAATATAAAAACCGTGCACTGGTATTTTAGCTTCTTTAACGTTTACGATACCATTCACGATCAAAAATGCAACAAACGAAGTTAGCAGCTTGGATACTCAACCTTAATCATCCATAATTCTTATTTATTGGTAACAGCGGCACGTTTTGTGTACCTGAGAATAAGAAGAATAAAGTGCACTGTCGTATCTCCTGAAAATAGCAGTCCCATGCTACCAAATGTTACCAAGTCATTCTATGGATTCAAACGTCGCCTAGTTACTGTAATTTCCGGTTTCAAGGGCATCAAGTTAAGGAAATATACTAGCGCATTTGATTGTCAGCAACGGAAAGCTAATTTATTTTCCAACGTCATCACCAACTAAATGCAGAAAAGAAAGCGTAATCGAGTAGAGAAAGACAAAAGCCATGGTAAAAAGCCCCTGACCATGCTTTAATGGAAACTTTGTAGCGAATTAGTTTATTATTATTAGTTTACGAAACTTATAAGCTTGAAAGCATTTATGGGCTTATGAACTGCCAGGCTATAGTGAAGACTGAGGTTGATGAGTTTATTTGCACAAAGTAAAAATGTGGTAGGAGAAATGAAAACAATAGTCCTTCTGAACAAGAAGCGCCGTGAAAAAAAGTTCGCAATATTTAAATGGTTCCTGGAGATGTTATTTCACACTAAATGTGTTTGCGAATTTGTACAGGTGCAATATGCGTTCGTCTCAAAACCGGGTTGTAATTGCAAAACATTCCGCAGCTTAAAAGAAATAGAAGTGATAGCAACAGAAAACCTTCTTGCGCCGTGAAGCATGGCGACGTCCATCGCTAAAAAGTGTTCTTCTTTCGACGTCCATCGCTAAAAAGTGTTCTTCTTTCTTGACACGATATGGTCATGCCATTCTGTCCTCCAGGGACTTGAAACCTAACTGGAACTATACTAAATTTCTGAAAAGACCAACACATGCTTCAAAAAAAAAAAAAAAGAAAATGAAATGCTGGGTCTACAAGCTTAGACACCCTGCCGTAAGGGATGCTGTTATATGGTTACAGTTATGATTCTTATGAATATGGAGAGAGGCCCTACGTCACAGTTTGATAGCATATTGTGTTAGTTCAATCTCTTCTTACATGGATAACAGTAAACCACATTTCCGAACGCATACTTGTTTCGCCATATACTGTGATGATTTAATAAATTATCTTACTTTCATGTCACAAAATACTAGCAGTTATTCCCCCAAGTGTAGCAAACCTGATAGGAGCAAATATCATGCATTCCCATTAAACGAATGGCCAAAATTATGAACGAGTTTTCTGATGAACTAACTTCTCGTGTGTATCTAGCTCCGCTGATATAGAAATTTGGAGTTACGAGAATGGGGAAAGATGCGAATTGACACCACCCGTAAGGGCGCATCAAATTTGCCGTGTTAATTTGACTGATTTGGAAATTAGACCTATACCTCTCTTTGAAGGTATATATTTCTTTTACTGTATTTTGATAATCCGTGTTTTTGTATTCCACAAACCGAGTTCAAAATTACAGGCTTACGTCACTAGAGCGATGAACATGCCAGCCATGCTAGCGAAGGAAAGTCCGCCGTCCCCTTCTAAATAGATACCTACTCTAAGAATGCAACGGACTGGTCCGCTAACAAAAACTATATAACTGCTATAAGAACTTGCTCAGGAGAAACGCAGTTTATCCATTGTATGACAATACTGGCCCCTCTCCATATCCTCATAAGTGCTCCTTATCGGACAAAAATAATATTTGTTATAACACAAAAGTTTCTTTGCTTTAAAAATCAGTCATGAGGACGAGATGTTCGAACTGGGAATTGTAATTTATTTATTTATTCATTTATTTATTCAGGGTACCCCTAAAGGTCCTCCAAAGGAGGGTATTACATAGGGGGGGGGGGGGGGGGGGGTGGATACAATTATAAAAAAACACGATGCAATTGGCAACAATTACAATAAGAACCGTTATATAACATCAAAAGAGAAAAGAAAAACAACACCAAATATTCTACACATTTCCGTCACAGCGAACTAGCTCTTGGAATTTTTTTATGTTAGTTTCTGTAGCGATGTGCGATGGCAAGTTATTCCATTCACTGATAGTGCGAGGTATAGAATGAATTGGCATAAGATGATAAATGACACTTTGCGCGTTTAACTTTGAAGGCATGATCAAGTCGTGGAAAAATGACATCAGGTGACTGAAACAAATCACTGCGCAGTAGTGGATGGTGATAAAGCTTATGGAAAAGTGTTAACTGAGCGTGTTTACGACGAAATGATGTCTTCCAGTTCAGCACGTTGTTTTAATGCTGTGACGCTAGTGAAAGGTGAGTAGTCTGAAAAAATAAAACGCACAGCACGGTTCTGCAAGGATTCGATGTTGGAGATAACATAGGCTTGGTCAGGGTCCCAAATAGCCGCCGCATATTCAATTTTAAGGCGTATTAGAGTGATATAAGCAAGTTTTTTAACCTGAATAGGAGCGTGTTTGAGAGTACGTTTAAGAAGACCAAGTGAACGGTTAGCAGCAGATAGGGTGAGGTCGATATGGTGATGCCATGTTAGATCAAACTGAAGGTGCATGCCAAGGTATTTGTAAGTGTTTGTTAGTTCAACAGCATTGTCATTGAGCATGTAAGTGGTTGAAATGCGAGCGGTACGACGGTGAAAGATATAAGTTTAGTTTTAGAAACGTTTAAAGTCATTAACCAGGATGAGCACCATGAGCTTCCCTTATGAAAATCGAATTTTCCTTTTTACTTCCTTTGTTTTTCCTTTTTGCTTCCTGAACAGCCTTCCTATAGACTTTTCCTTTCTTTTGACTAAAGGAAGTTTCCTTTGAGCTCACCTTGTTGAGACTTTCCTTTCTTTTGACAGAAGGAAGCTCATTTTTAAACTGGCTCTCTTTGGCAATATCAATAATGACCTTCCTTTGTTTGTCCTCAAGTAAAGAGAAAGTAAGTTCTCTTTACTCTTTCTGCATCATACCGTCTTTTTTTTGTTCTTAAGCGAAAACATACGAAGCTCATTTTTTTTTCAGCTATACTTCTCATTTTTTTTTCTTTCATTAGTATCCCTTGCACTTTTTTAACTTCCGAACTTTTTTGAATAAACCAATTATACATTTATCAAAATATACAAAATCGCATTCGTTTCTTTGTTGTGTAAGTAAATATCATTTTAATTTTTTTTTCATTTTTTATAAATTCATGCTTTTTTTTTTTTTTTTTTCACGCGCTAGATCTTATTTTTAGCGCAAGTTTCTTCTTAGTCACCACACAAGGACCAATAATATTCACCACCTTCCTTCCTTTGTCCTTAAGTGTAAAGATAACTTTCTTTTCATTCATTTCTTGTGCTTATTTTTGTGTGTGTGGCATTACTTGGTCTATTTCTTGCCCCTCTGAATTTTTTAAGATAAAATATAATACATTCAAGAATTTTCATACATGTTAAAGAATGCCAGGTGGTTCTAATTCATCGCTTTCGCAGCCCGCTGGTTCGATGGCGATGCATGCGCGAGACGGCATGTACATACATCCGTGACCGCTGCTTCAGCACTCTGACACGGTACGCAACAAAGCTCGGCGCAGGGCTGGCAGGGTTCGTCAGTATTTGCGTCGGCATTGCAGCGTGGCAACTCTTGGCTCGCAGCGACGCCAAGGGCGACGCTGTTAGCAAGCGCGGCCTGCTTCCGTCGTGATTTAGTGCACTTCGGTACGGCGCGACGTTGACGTCGCGCAAGTACGCTTTTACCGTGGTGGCATTTCCAGTGCGTTCGACGGGTAGGCGGTTACCGCAGCACCATCGATAACGGCTTCAAAAGCCTGCAGTTAAATGCACTTCACGATGTGCCTAGTACCGGATGTCACATTGTTCACGAAAGTCAAGCTCGTTTACCTCCTATCACAGTTTAAAGACCAGCAATTAATACGTCAGCGACGTCGGTACGTCGGTACCACCACGCACAGAAGCCCCCGCAACCGAGGTTACGAATACTGCCAGTAAAACCAACGTTCTCACGGCGAGTAAAACCAATGAAGATTGACATGCACCACAAGAATTCCGCAGCAAAAAAAAGAGCGCTGCAGCTGCTTGTGGCAATAATTTGCTTAAATTATTTTGTGTTTTGTTACGCATCACATATTACTACTAAAAAAACAAACGTTTAAGGTTGTTTATAAATTATAAGTTTTATTTTGAAAGTTTGTGAAGTTTGCAAAAATGCATTTAAAATTTTGCAATGGCGCTTGAGACTCTAGCGCTATCGTTTTCGTGAAAACAGCCGGCGGCATGCTTCACTATGTGTTTCATGACCGTAGGAAGTTGATTGTTCGCGTTCGTTGTATTCGTCGTGTTTTCTTAGCGTGAGTAGTGCAAATGGCCGATCATGTCTTGGTTAAATGGGCGACCGCTACCCTGTAAGAAACCTACAATCAAAAGAACTGCAGGCGAAACTGATGGATAATCCAAAATACTGGAAGATTATTCCAAACCAAGGGGTACTACATGCCCAGTGGAAGGAGGAGTCGTACTCTCCTACGTTCATTCTCGGAGTGGGTAAGTAGTCAAACGTCTCTTGTCTCTTTTCGTATTCGTGTCTTAATAATGTTTACCTGTGAAACACCTTCCTTTGCTACTCGCGGTGAGTCGTGTCGCGAAGTCGTTTACATGCCCGCATTACGACCGCATTGTGTTAACCGGCAGGTGACAGTAGTGCACATGGTGAAAGAGGTAGACAGTTGATTCCGGGAATTGCGTGAAATTAAAACAAAAATGCATAATGAGCTGAATTTGCGGAAATAAGAAGAAGAATAAACGCGGCTGCTGTCGTTGCGTGGACCTGAATTCAATTCTCGGTGTTTCGTGATAACAGGAGTAGGCTTCCCAATTTGGGCTCTATAAAAAAAAAAAAAAAAAAAAAAAAAAAAAAAAAAAAAACACCCTACGCGCATCGCGTGATTCCGTTCTCTCAACGGTAGGGTCCTCTGAGCAGCGTCACCTGGCGACAGATAGTGGAAATATTCTAAAAATGAATAAAAGCACATTTAAAGCCTGCCGTACTCGTTGCCTCAGTGGCGCAATGGATTAACGTTACTTACCTGAGCACTTGGCGAATGAAATGTATGTTCGATTCCTGTGTGCACATTTTTTCGAAATTTGTTTTTTAAATTGCAACATTAAAATAAGCTACTAATATCTTTCTCGAGGGTGTTCCCCTTTAGGTTGCATCATGTGATGTTTTTAATTCTTAATACCCACAAAACCTGCCGTGAACACAATCGCAAGACAACAGAATGACAACGCTTACACTATTTAATAATTTTCAACGTAATCATTTCCTGCCTTTAGTGAGTGTATGTTACCTTTAGGTTGCGTTCAGACACATCTCTCAGTAACAATCGCCGTTTAACCCGCTCAGAGGCAACCAGTGACGAGAAAGAAGTTGCGGGACCCTACCGTTGAGAAGACGGAATTACGCGCCCGCATCGTCGTCTCGGAAGGGTGCGGCATGGAGAATGGCAGCTCCTTGATTATTGAAGCTGATTTAGAACAAGTTTTAAAGATGCCCAGGATGCTCGTTCCGAGACAATTGGTAGTGTAGCAGCGAAACGGACGCTTTCACAGCTGCAGGCGACTGAAGTTTAAGCAGATAAAAGCGCCTAACGTGTTGTCGCATTCATTTACTTTCATATTCATTTGTTTGTTTCTTTTTATTGAAGCGTCAAACATGCTTCCTTTCTTCGCTACCAGCCATTCCTCAGATTTCGCGCAGAGCGAGAAAACTTTATTAAAAAAAAGGGGAAAAAAAAGTGTGTGTGGTGGGGAGGCAGTGTGTGGAGTCTCCATTCTAAGACTCCAGTGGCCTGGGCTGCCGCTTTTGCCTGAGTTACCAGCCTACGCTGGGTTGCTAGGTCAGAGCATAGCAAAGCAAGCAGTGGTATCAGTTACCAACAGCATAATGCTGCAATGATTTTTAGCTGCCGATGTAAAAGTTGCTCCCAGTGCATGGGGTACGGCCAACAGGTGGAAGGGCACCGCTCTCTCCACTTCATTTTCAATGCTGCCGTTGCACTTTGCCACTACTTCTGGATGAGGCTATCTGCCACGGGATCGCATGCTCCCTTTCATAAAGCTCACGACTGTACATGGGTACAATCCCAGCATTCATGGCCGCATTTCAGTGGAGGTGAAATGCAAGTTGACTGTGTACTGTATGATGTCATTTGCACATTAAAAAACCCCAGGTGAGCCCACCACTACGGCATCCCTCATCGCTATAGCTTAAGTCGCTTTGGGACATAAAACACCATGAACCTACCATACAGCAGAGTGGCTATGTTTTACGGTATGCGTGGGGGCTCAAACTGTTTTTCTGGAAATGCATCCTTTGTTTTGTCCACTACTGCTCAAGTGGGCATTCTGCCCACTTGAGCAGTAGTGATGCTGGATGGTGTCAGCTCGCAGTTAAACATTACCATGTCCTTTTATGTGCCAAGGTTTGCTCAAGGGCTAATGTTCCTCCTTAAGAAGTGTTGCTTTGAACCCTAAACAGTGTCCATGCTACGTTTCTCTTGTCAGTGGTCTTCATTTGGTCACTATTTTGCTAATCTCATGTGTGGAACCAGATATCTGCACAATGCGTTATACTGAATAATTTTTGTATGATGCATTTGAGTGCAAATACAATTTAGGGAATAGACCTTGCCACATGTCGTTTTGCAGGAAAGGTGCAGCTGTGACAAAATGTCTAAGCCAACAGATGCAAAAAAGAGAGTCCTGGAGCTTGAGGATGAAGTGGGGTCTGCAAAAAAAAAAGAATGAAGAAATATAAGGCCGCAAGAGATGAAGCACGTCAGATGCTTGGTATGTGATCGCTTTTTTCTGAAGCCATTGGAATGCTGATCTCCATTGCCATGAGACTGAAATTATTTGCTGTGTCACCAGATGCTACGTAAAGCATAACAAATTCAAGTGCTAACTCTTAAATGAATAAGACCTCTTGGTCTGTAGCACGTCCTAGTAAAAGCACCAGTAAGATTATGTTGCTGCAATAAGGTTCCCCCTACACTGAGGATTAGGATTGGTGTTCCTCCTGTAGTGGTCTTTGCGACACATTATAGGTGGTGTACAGTAGTGCTCAGCTACACCGTGGCGCTGCTGCATGACGCTACCAACCACCATTCTTGCAGTGCACGTAGCAGATGAACTGCTGCCACTCCTGCTCTGCAAGCATGCTTTGTTTGTGTTACAGTGACTTGCGTGTCACATGTCATTGCTTGGGATCGGCATGCATCTGAGATTGAGCCTGTTGTCGTATGTGATAGCTGCATGGAAATGCATGGTAAACAAATGCCACTCAAGGTGAGCACCTGTGCTGATTTGTGCTGCTCAAGCCGAGGCCGAAAAACGGGCGCGGGATTGGGTTCCTTTCTGTTCTGGAGTGGTCGGTGACAACAACCCTCCAGTGAACCCGGAGAGCTGCATTAGGTTCAAACACATTCACGGGGTATAAGTTGTAGCCAGATGGCTGCGGCAGGTCAGTGGTGCTCTTGCATTACTGTGGACGGCGTATCTGAATGGAACCCTTGATTCCCTCAGATTTTAACCTCAGAGTCTCCTGCAAATGATGAGGTGCATCTAGAATGAGCGCAGGAGGGACACCAAAAAATCTAAATTTGTATGAAATTATCATATGTGGCCTCGTCCTGTCTTGGACCTTGGAATCCTTATGGCATGCGCTTCATTTTCCTGTGCCATTTTGGTCACTTAGGTGGTGCTTTTTTTTTTTTCACAACAGGAAATTTATGCTTGTCCAAGCTCGGCACCTGGCTCAGCAATCTGCCTAACTTAACTCGGTCATTACACCATGTTAGCAAATGTCGACACGAAAGACAGACACGAGATAGGTGAAGCATGGGCTATCGAGTATCAGCTACACACTCGAGTGTCAGCCTTTGTCCAAATGTATGGCGTATTGCTGCCGCCATACATGTATATTGCATACTGACCTCTTCAAGGCCCTTGCTACCGACAAACTGTTTCAGGGATGTGATCTGACTAACTTCTGTTAAAGCGCTCACAGCTATCTCGGCATCATCATTCGCACCCATGAATTCATTCTAAGCAATAGCAGCACCCGTCAGTTGCACTGTAGTTACAACGTCCTCCGCAGTTAATTCAATCCAGGCATTTCCACAGCGAACAAAGAGATCAGAAGTGGGATGTCAGCATTGGCTTCATCAATTGCTATCAGCATCCCCTAGATTATGTACCGCTGATAGGGCGCCTTGAGTGCGTGAGTGATGCCAGTGTCTAGCAGCTAAATTTTGAATGGCGCATTTGGTGACAGAAAAGGGTTGGTCATGCAGTCAAGGGCAAAGAAAAGGCTTTTCTCCTGTGGTGAATGTTACATGGGCTGTTGCTGCTAGTGATGAAATAGTATGTTTTGTTCCAGCTTTCCTTTTTTGTTTTTTTTTTCAGATGTTGCTGAGCTGGTCAATCAGCTGACGGAATCCGTTAATAATGCTGCGTGTACAACACAAGCAGTTGTGCTGCCAACCGAGGCTCAGGTTAGTTGCTTTAGTCTAGTGTCTGCATGGTTGTGCTCATTACTGCCTTTCTCGATGAAACTTTTTTAAGGGTCACACAAGAACTTGGTTCTAGCTTTATGATAGCACTGCCACAAGTCATGCACTTCCATTGAGAAGTGTGCAGGGATAGGGAAACGAGGAGCTCATTATCCATGTGAATGAAGTCAGCAGTCACTGAATTCAGAGATAGGCAAGAAGCAATGCTCTTTATGATTGGTTGGCTCTTAGGGTTTAATGTCCAAAGCGACTCAGGCTATGAGAGATACTGTAGTGCAAGGCTCTGGAAATTTCGACCACCTGGGGTGCTTTAACGTGCACCGACAACACAGAGCACACGAGCACCTTGCGTTTCGGCTCCACTGAAAAGCGGCTGCCCTGACTGGGATGCTGTTTATGAGGCTGGGCTCATAGACTGCATAATTAGTAGCATAATGATATTTTTAAATGAATGTCAATTTGATAGAAACGACAAAAGACAGACAGTGCTATTTTCTTAAATTTGTCAAAACAACCATGAAAAAAATCCCAACTGCTTCCTTTCATTTTAGTGACTGTTAGTTCATTCGTGTGTATATTGATTTGGAAGAGTTTTTGTGAAAGCTGTAGTGATCGGAAGTGCAAGGTTACTTTTGTTTACGCTTCCTGTTGAGCATACTTCGCTTGGGCTATAGCAAAGCCCTTTTCATCAGAAAAGAGATTTCCATTAGCTTGTTTAATATTCAGCAATTTCTTAGGTTATCGATCTCGGAAGGCCATCTTTTTGCATTACAACTCGAATGACGCAGCTGGTGCTCCTCTAATCAGTCATTTTAGCGACTTGGGCCAGTCATCATGGTATTCAAGCTAATGTGCATATAACCCACTTGCAGCCACCTGCAATGTCACTCTGGCAAGTCAAAGGCAATTAACCACCATGGTATTGCCAGGAGGGTCTCCTTTGAGAAGGAGTTGTGGCTTCTTAAGCTGATCCAACAATAGTTCAATTTCACTTTAACCCCTTGAGCACTATTATTTCGAGATTTCTAGCTAAAATTGCTTAAAATTACGATATCGTTAAAGGCCCCATTACATGAAAATTTGTTGTCTGTGTTGTGAATGAAACATCAAAAGCATGGCGCTGGCAAGTGGCATGGCAGAACACACATTCTTCGATGATTTGTGTGGCTTAACGAGACCACATGATATCCAAAGGTTAGGAGGAGCTGCTAACTCCGGTCGTTCATTTGAGGTGGGAAGGTGAAATACGAATCAACATTCCAGTGCTCTTCAATGCTGAGTCAGGCTTGCTACACCTAGGCTACGCAGACATGTTGATACAGCTTGGTTATGTTGGGTGGTAGCCTACACTGGTCGCATCATACCCTTAAAGGCGGAGCTTAAGTGTCCCTTTAGTTTTTATTTTTACTGCTGGTTTCTATTGGTAGTGTAATAAAAAAGGAGGTATCCGAGACAAAAATATTTGAACCAGAAACTACGTCAAATGAGCGCAGTGAAGTTTATTGCTCATTACGTGAAAAATCAACTGCCCGCCAATAAGCAGCAATCTAGTCGAGTAACATATAGCGAGGTAACTGGAAATGTTTTACAAGGGACGACCAAGAATGGAAGCCCAGGGGGTTTCATCGGAATGTTGTCAATTTTCATCCACTGACACAGAACTCGCAATAGTATCGTCTGAGCTGTCATCATCTTCGTCGGAAGAACTACTCACGTCATCACTGTCGTCTTCACTTCCCATAACAATGCAAAAATTGGTGTCTGAGCCATCTTCGGATGGCGAGGATGGCAACGAAGAAAAGCTTCTTTCCCGCGATGACGGGCCAACAGTGCATGCGTTGCCTCTACCAGGCACCATTTTTCTCATTAAGGCTGCTTAAAAGGCTTTCAAGCGGTAGAACAAAAAGCAGTTAACGGGTCAGTGGTGCCATCTGTCTGATGGCGCATGACCTAAGCCACAGAGGAGCGCTGTACTCACCTAAAACTCTCAGGGTGAGGATCTATCCTGCAAGGACAAGCACTCGTCCAAAATGGCTTGAGGGCATCTTTGCAAGGACGAGCTGCTTGTCCAAAGCGCTTGAGGGGTTAAATTATGAAAGCTACCTGTGCAAGCTGGAAACTAAATGTTGCCTCAAAGTAGCACATACAGAGCAGGGAGTGCATGCTTTTGCTAAACCTTCATTGGCAGTTTTTTTAATTGGTTGAGCTTCTGATGTACAAAAAGGATGTTAGTATTTTTAAACAGGAGGTGACAATGTGGGCACTGTGCTCTGTCTAAACTGGCTTTTAATGGCCTTTGCAATGTTAATGATGAGTAAATCCCTTTATTTTCTGACTTAAAATCTGTTTTTTTTTTTTATTGTTGAAATGCAAGCATAAATTAGGTCGTTAAAAAATCTCTTATTTCTTGTTTTTTCTTCTGCTATAGCAATGCACTATTAGCGCTCAATCCTTTGCGGGGCATTATGTGCCCTGTTTTTGGCTAGTTACTTTAAATACATATTACACAATTGTCAGGTTACACTAATAAAAATGTTAAAAGATGTTTGGCCTGATTCAAAATTAGATCAAAACACCGCTCGGGAAGGTGTCAAAAACATCCAATAGTTTTCGTATGCCTTCATTGTTGTACATGTTAAAGTACGGCTTCTTGAATGTGTATTTTTACTTGCAAACAAATGACCTTAATTATGCATTTTGGGGTTTCTTTGAATGTTCTTAAGCTGGTCTAAGTTTTTTGTTGTTTGTAAAGCCCCTTCATTTTCTTATTGCATATCAAGGAATATTGTTGTATGTTACAATACTGGTCATAGTACTAATATTTGCTTTTTGTTCTTGCAGGTGCACATTGGCAGCAATATTATGGTAAATCAGCAGTTGATTGACCGCATGAAACTCAGTGCGGGCAATCAAGCAACAAAGTTTGCGTGTAACTTGGTGCGGGTTGTGTTCTCACCTGAAGAACTGGAAGAAAGCTCACTCTATGGCCGTGTCTGCAATGCCCACAGGGAAAAAGCTCCAAAAAAGGCACTGGGCTGCCCAAAATTGGATGCTGTTATCTGTAAGTCCTCGAGCTCATAGCCTGTGCATGTGATGCAAGAGCATTCTGAAATATTGTCCAAACAGCTGACTTTTCAGTGATGGTCAGGGCCATAATGCTTGCCTTAATGCATAATGCTGTGGGGCCTGCATGGCGCTCACACTGTTCGTGCTCTGTATATTTAATTTACAAAAGCTAAGGAAGGCTGGATGGACTCTAGCTTGTTCATTGCAGTCATGCTTCTAATGTTGTTTTTTTTCTTTTTGCAGCCTACACCTGCTTACTGAATGGAGTACTAGCCAAGGTGGTCACCGGCAGTTGCGCAAGTTTGCACTGGGATTGTGGACAGTGATCCAATTTTTTGTCGCAGGGTCTTCGAAAGCAGGCCTAATTGCAAGGCCTAAACAGAGGAAGTACATCTATTCAAATAAATATAAGCTCATACGAACAAATGTTTCAGTCTGAACCTACTTCCTTCGAACATCCACCAAATATCCCATAGTCATCATTCCTTCGAACTTCCTTTGAACTAATAATTGGCCACTGCCTGTGAACTCAACTCAAACTGACAACGGTCTGTTCCCTGGGAGCTCAAAGGAAATTCACAAGAAATTCACAGGATGGTCAGAGAATGTTAATTCACTGTGAATTCAAAATCAGTAGCCAATTCTCAGTTCAGAGGAAGTTGCTTCCTTCTGACTTTTTTGAGTTCACATTGAACTCAAAGGATGTTCCCATTTTTATAAGGGTTACTGCGTTCAGGTCCGATTGTAGGAATTGGCGGTCACTGTCATCAATAATGTTACGGTAAATTACGCAGTCATCTGCGAAAAGACGAACTTTAGATGTTACACAGGCAGGTAAATCATTAATATAGATTAGAAAAAGCAAAGGACCAAGCACGCTTCCTTGGGGTACACCAGATGTCACATAAGTCGAAGAAGAGTTAGAATTATTAACTGAGGTATACTGAGATCTAGAAGAAAGAAAGTCCTTAATCCAGGCGAGCACATTAGGGTGGATGTTAAGCTGTGCTAGTTTTAGTAAAAGTCTGTGATGAGGGACCCGATCGAATGCTTTTGAAAAATCCAGAAAAACTGCGTCGACCTGAAAGCCTGCGTTAAGTGATGTTTGTAAGTCATTAACAAAACCAGCTAGTTGAGTGTCACATGAAAAACCCTTGCGAAAACCGTGCTGATATTTGAAAATAATGTTATTATCTTCGAGGTAGTTAATGACTTGGCTATGAATGATATGCTCTAGAAGTTTGCAAAAGTTACTGGTTAACGAGATGGGTCGATAGTTAAGTGGGGAGGAACAATCACCTGATTTGAATATAGGTATTACCTTTGCTACACGCCAGTCATTAGGAATTAGTCCGTTCGATAACGACTGCGAGAATAAACAGGACAAGATAGCGGAGATGCTTCTGGATGTATTTTTTAGTATCTTATTGTTAAAGCCAAGGTGATCCGAGCTACTTGTAATTTTGAGATTGTTTAATAAAACTGAAATACCTGCTTCGTTAATAACTATGTCAGGCATGCAGATGTCATGAAATGTAGTTAAGATAGGAGACGAGCTAATGTCTTCGTTGGTAAAAACTGATGAGAAGGTAACGTTAAGAACCTGAGCACAATCGGATTCATTGATTATGACGCCGTTACTGTCGGAAAGCAAAATGTCAGGGTGAAAGCTAGGATTTACGATGCGCCAAAATTTACGAGGGTTGTTGGTTAACAGAGAGGACAACTCATGATTGAAAAACTGACGTCGAGTGGATTTTAATAATAACTGGTATTCTCTGTCGCATTTCTTATACCTTTCCCACGTGCCTAAACTACCATCTTTTTTGGCCTGCCGATAAAGTCGCTTTTTTTTTTTTTGTTATTCATACGCCGCAGCTTGTGATTAAACCATGGTGTATTGCTGCTACATCTAATGGACGTAAGAGGCACAAAGTTGTCGATAAGGTTAGTAAGGGTAGTTTTGAATAAATCCCAATTTTGCTCAACAGTGCGCAATAAATATTGATTTTTGAACTGGACAGCGAAATAATCTAATTCAGTGTTAATTCTTTCATAATTAGCTCTGTTGTAACATCTGATTTGTTTAACAGTAGTTTTCTTTTCGTTAAAGGAACCGGTAATGCGTCCTGTTATTACGTCGTGATCAGAAATGCCGTCTAAATGAATTATGTCTGAACAAATATCAGGATTATTTGTTAGTAATAAATCAAGAATGTTTGCGGTGCTCGATGTGCGACGTGTGGGATTGGTGATAAGTTGCGACAGCGAAAAATCAAGACATGATTGAAGAAACATATGAGCTTCGGTTTCACTCGCTGCGACGGATTGTGTAAACCAGTTTATGCTAGGGAAGTTGAAGTCTCCAAATATGAGCAGTGTAGAGTTAGGGAAACGCGTACAAATTTCACACAGGATTCGATTAAATTCAGCAGAAAAGCAAACAGTCATGTTAGGAGGACGGTAGATAACACCAATGGTTACATCAATTGAAAAGCACTTTAAAGAAACCCATACACATTCAAGAATAGAACTAACCGTCACAGGTACAGCCAACAAATCGTCTTTTACCGCCAAGAGTACACCACCTCCTCTACGGTTTTGTCTGCCATTTCGAAAAATACTAAAACGTGTTTCGGTGACAAAAATGGTGTTATCAGGAACTAAGTCAGTGAGCCATGTTTCAGTTAGCGCTATTACTGATGCGGAGCATGAGTCGATCAGCGAAGATATTTCAAAAACCCTTGATACAACAATTCTGATGTTAGTGTAAAGAAAAGCACCGGTTTTATTGGTATTACATGATGATCTTTCTGAAGAACTGAAGCTGGTGCTTTATCTGGGATAAACGAAAAACGTCACTCTTCTGTGGAATGGTGAAAAACGCAGACTACGCGGGCATCCTGAGTGTCCCACACATAGACGTCATTATTAATATGCAGACGAATGCGGTCACCTTCCTTTTTTACAGATTTCGCGTACTGCCAGAGATTACGGCGCTTTTGTCGGACGGCCTCAGAGTAATCACGAGAGATGCTGTAGTTTGTGTCCTTCAGCTTGGAACCGTTGCTCAGCACCAAATCTACGTCTTTATCATTATAGAAGTTAGCAATGATAGGTCGCGTCTTTTGTGCCGAAAAACGACCCAAACGATGTGCTCTGACGATCGAAGTTGGCACCACACCAAGCTTAACCGAACAAAATTCACCTATAATTTGCTCCGAAGTAGCCCACGTTTCATGGTCTGTATCTTTGATTCCGTAAAATAGAACATTTGACCGCCTAGATCGGTTTTCTAAGTCATCAATTTTGTCTTGCATTCTAGATAATTCTAGGTTAGGGGCTAATGAGGACTGTGCAGATGGTGCCAATTCGATTTTGGATTCCAATTCAACCACACGCTTTGTTAGTGCATCCAAGTCATTGTTCAGGCTGATGTGAATGTTAAGGACCTTATTCAAAGATTCCAAGATGGTAGTATGGCTAGCTTCTATACGTTGGACCGCAAGAGCAACGCTGTCCAACTTTTCCTCTCGTGCTTTATTCATGGGCCCAGGGTTGGGTTCAACGTAACCACCAATAAGTATAGAGGCGCCAAAGGTACATCAATGCAGTACGAGCACGTTTGAAACAATTGTGTCTATATAGGATTCAGGGGCCACTGAGCGCTTCGGTTATGTTTCGCCGGTCACCGACTCAGGTATCCTTGAAGTCGCGAGCATTCAGGGCCCCTGAGAATCTTCCAGCAGCACAATGATCTTTTTAAGGAGAACTCACACGTCTTTGCCCCTTAATTGCGTGCATATAGAGCGCATCGTCAAGAGCGCCGGCAGAGTTTGTGGATATAGTCTGTCATCAAAGCGTGTCTGCATACAAATTGCCAATAATCCATTGAGGGCAAGTAATACAATAGTGCCAAATTGGTACACAATCTAATTAGAGTATGGCCAACCCGATGGCAACCTTTAAATTTGGGCGGGCTACCACCCAAATTTGGCCTCCTGACGAAAAATTTGAACTTTTCAGAATTGGACCAAAATTGATGTCTATCTATAATTCAAGTAAGGTCAATTCAGTGCAACCTCTAAATTTAGATGGGCCACCAAAAAAAATGTGACCTTGTCAGAATTTTACCAAAATCAATGTCTAACCTAATTCCAATAAGGTCAATTGAGTGGTGACCTCCAAATTGTGATGGGCCACCTCCAAAATTTGGTCACTAGGTCTCGGAAATTTGACCTCGTCTTAATTTGATCAAAATCGATATCTTACCTAATTTGAGTATGACCAATTCAGTGGTGACCTCCAAAATTAGGCGGGTTGATACTTTCGAATTTTTTTCTTTAGATGCCTTCAAACTTTATCTTATAATACGAACCGAAACGATTGCAACCTCTCCTGCATGTAGCGATTTAACCACGATTACTCTGAACGGGACAGTTGTTTAATGAGCGCTACGGCCGTTCGCAGTGTATAACATACAAAATAACACTCCGAAATTTTCGGGGAAAATAAAGGTTTCAAATTTCACTGGGTATACAAACGTAAACAGGAAGAGCAGCTCGAGCAGGAGTGTTAATGTGTAAAATACAGGGCGGAATATATCTTTAATATACAATCAACTAAACCTTATGCCGTATGGATACCGTGCACTCTATACCAGTCCAGAGGGACATATTGCGTTCTGTACATGTCACGTAAACAAGAAAATCAGTCAAATTGTTATCGGCACTAAAACATCGACAGAAGTTGAAGTGGATGAAAATATTTCTAAGAAATGCGTCATATATATAGTGTCTTCATTAAAACGATGCTCTGAATATTAAAAAAAAAGCATTCATATTACGGCCAAATTATTTACGCATGCATGCGCACGCATATTCTCATCAAAACCTCTGCTTTATAGGTGTGGCTTTGACGAGAAGATATATGTGCATTACGGTGAGCCATGCATTGCAGTCGGTATATGGTTATACCTAGGGGGTAGATATTTAGGTTTAAACAAATGATTACGAAGAAAGTGCGCAGAATTTATTTTCGAAAGTTTGTTTTAAAAGGAACATTTTGTTGTACACTATGCCTAGTCGGCTATTGAGCAGGGCTAGCATTTAGTAAACGGGTGTGTATAAATCCCCATTGTTTTTTGCAGGCGTCCCTTAATTAGCGCAAATTATTTTAACACACTGGCTTTTAAAATGACTACCGCTTCTTTTCAACCACCCTCTCGAAATTTAGACACCTTTCTGAATTTCTAATCACCGGGGAAACCCCTGCCTTATGACGTATCTTTCCATTACGTTGCCTATATACGTCTGTAGGTTGCGCTCCATCTAAACGCTCTACCAATAGCCGCCATTCTTCGTCTGCCTTCTCAGTGATATTCACTGTCGCGATCCCAATATATCTGGACGAACGCTTATAGATCCCTCGATCGCACTCATGTAGTTGTGGTGCTAAGCATGCATGGGAAATCACTGGCGAAATTTCATATGGTAGATTTTCTATCGCCTTCGAAAATAGTTAATGGGAACGCAGGAAACATTCTATAAAGGTCAAATTTTGCAACGATGAGGAAAATGCGGCCATAATAAAGACATCGTCAGCACACATTATCTCAGGTATATATTATATACCTGAAACGTTTGAAACGTTTCAGGTATATTCAGGTTGAAACGTTTGAGGTATTTCTCGAAACGTTTGAAATGTCCTTCTGAGTGACGCGCGCCCGCTAACGACTCCTATCGGATCACGTTAGTTGCAGACTTTGCGATACAGCGGAGCACGCGTGGTTTATTTTAGGCAGCTGCTTGGGTAAAAGATGTCTCCAATCTTGAGAGCCACTCACGGCCAGCCATAAGTGTCCCTACCATATTTGGTTATATGTGAAAATTATATGGCTGCCGTCCGCGCAACAACGACGTGATTCTCCGCCTTCTCGCTCGAGCTATATATATATATATATAGCAGACCAATCAAAATAACATGAAAACCCACTTTTCTTGGGTTAACCTTCACTTACATTTTCTTTAAACCGGGTTTTTCTTACCTTTGTTGTTGGCAATAGCAACATTCATTCTGGAAGCACAGCTATATAAGTGCTTTACTATAGAAATGAATAAATGTTTCTGATATCTGCGTCAATTAGAAATATACCGAATACTGATGCTAACTAGAACGGCAAGATAAATTCTACGTGATTTTTCACGGCAAATGAACACCGACCGGAGCCGTAAACTTGTACCGCTTAATGCGTATGGATGCGCGGATGTCTTGAGGGTGCCGATGGCAGGAGGTGCCAGCCAGATACGCCCACCCGCAACGGCCGGTAATTCATCTGTAGGAAATAATATTCGCCGCAAATCTTTCTCTCAAACACACACACACACACACACACACACACACACACACACACACACACACACACACACACACACACACACACACACACACACACACACACACACACACACACACACACACACACACACACACACACACACACACACACACACACACACCACACACACACACACACACACACACACACACACACACGCACACACACACACACACGCACACACACACACACACACACACACACACACACACACACACACACACACACACACACACACACACACACACACACACACACACACACACACACACACACACACACACACACACACACACACACACACACACACACACACACACACACACACACACACGCATGGTTCCGCAATGGACTACCAACAAATGTGCTACATTTGCAAGCAATAAAATGGGAAAGAGTCGATACGTACACACATATCAGACTGCTAGCCCCTGTTAGCCTGTCATTTTTTTTTTTAGATAAATTAACCCTTTCGGCAGACATCTGAAGTGCGCGTATATTTTGGCGATAAGGCATGCAAAACAACACAAGCCACAAGCTTCACCATTGCGCAGTCCTAAACTCCTAATGCGCACCCAAGAACCGCGATACATGCAGTGTGGAAATGGCGTTAGCATCACATATTTGGACAGGAGCAAAATTCCAGATGAAAATTGGGGTGTTTAATGGCCCGATATACCGATATGCCGCATGACATGAAAGACGCCGGGTAGCTTCGAATGCCGGATGACCTTATAACCACCGAGTGTTCTGTATATATCGTGAGCTGACGTCAGACAAAACACGGGCGTTTTTTTTTTGTTTGTTTGCTTGTTTTTTGCTTTCCGCATCAATCGAAATATCCCCACCCCAGTCATGGTCGATCCCGCAACCTGTGGAGGTCAGGAACTGAGCACCAAAGCCGTCGAGCCACCGCGTCGTGTCAGGGGAAGTGAATACAAATGCGCCCATGTCCACGAGACGTATTTTCTTTACTTCTATCTCACAAATCGAAATTCCAATCGCAGTACCTGTACCCAAGAACAGGCAGAAAAAAATGGAAACTAACGAAAAGAACATAGAAAGAAACCGGCTCTCAGCAAGGTATACCTGAACGGAAGACGGAACAAGTATAAAAAGATAAGGTGTACGCAAATGGATACAATCTGATACCGCATACAGCTTCAGTTCCACAGATCAGGTATCTCCGAAAAGTGCAGGGGGCCTTTCATTCTTTCCTCAAGAATATAAAGTGAGTCTTGGCACATGCTACTAACACATCGAGTGGGTTGTTACGCATTCCTCAAAGCGATGTTCATGTAAGCTAGACGCCTCTCGCAACCGAAGAAGAAATAGCAGCAAAAAAGGCGCATAGACTGCCCATACATCCCACAATGGAGGTCATCTTGGTGCCGGTAACTCCATTTCGAAAGGGCAGTCATATCTGCAAGGCGCTCCTGTTCCTATAGCTTCACATGATAAAGCAAGCTCAACATCAGTCGCATTGGACAGGTGAGATTGATAGCCTTAACTTCGCGTCCAGGACACGTATACGCCTGCCATCGCAGTACGTGTTTCTCCATTAGGACGCTGTGCCGCCCCGTGAAGGCAAGAGAAACATTTTGATCCTATGCACCTTCACTGCAGGTTAGAGAAGCCCAGACACTGCATAATCCATGCCGATCACACATGCTTTCCAAATACCCATTGGGGAAGCAATAAAAAACACCGCTGTTCAGCTGCTGATATAGTGTTGCGCCGGAATAGGCAAACACATAATCATTTGGACAGAGCAATGGCATATCGTACACCGGCTTTTTTCTCGAAGGCCAATCACCACACGTTCGAAGCTCAACGCTTTGGCGTGCCTTTTAGGACAGCGCAGTCAAAGCAATCACGTATGCATCAAGCAGCGACCAAAATTAAGCTGCCTTTCATTTCCAAAGTGGATACACCGTCACGGACTGACCATAATACTTCTAACACCGTGGGACTGACGGTTGAATGGAAAAGAGCACAAACCGTTATTTTCAGATATTAGTCGCATACAGACAGCGACGCGCAATGGAGCTTTGGCGTAACGTTTTTTTTTTTTTTTTTTTTTTTTTTTCAAGAAACAAGAGTTTAAAATTTTTGATTTGCAAGCGATTTCACACAGAATTGCCCAAAGCTTTCACCGGAACGTTGTCTCAAATCGGGGACGCGTAGTGGTAAAATCATCTTTCGCTATGTTCATGAATTGCCGTACAACACCGCGTGGACTGCGATTAGACACCGTCAAGTCCTGCATGCACTGCAATTTCTTGTGTTGGCCAGCAGCACGCGGTTGATAGTCGGCAGTTGCCACACTCGTATATCGTGCTGTGTGTGTGTGTGTGTGTGTGTGTGTGTGTGTGTGTGTGTGTGTGTGTGTGTGTGTGTGTGTGTGTGTGTGTGTGTGTGTGTGTGTGTGTGTGTGTGTGTGTGTGTGTGTGTGTGTGTGTGTGTGTGTGTGTGTGTGTGTGTGTGTGTGTGTGTGTGTGTGTGTGTGTGTGTGTGTGTGTGTGTGTGTGTGTGTGTGTGTGTGTGTGTGTGTGTGTGTGTGTGTGTGTGTGTGTGTGTGTGTGTGTGTGTGTGTGTGTGTGTGTGTGTGTGTGTGTGTGTGTGTGTGTGTGTGTGTGTGTGTGTGTGTGTGTGTGTGTGTGTGTGTGTGTGTGTGTGTGTGTGTGTGTGTGTGTGTGTGTGTGTGTGTGTGTGTGTGTGTGTGTGTGTGTGAGAGAGAGAGAGAGAGAGAGAGATAGAGAGAGAGAGCGAGAGTGTTTGTTTGCGATAGTATTTAAGCACCGTTTCTGTACACTTTCTAAATTTAGGTACCTGTGAAGTATAACAAACTGCGCGTTTTCAGTCAGAGGTCTATAGGTTAATAAAACTGAAGATGGGCTAGATGGCGCATTGCAACTTGACGAAAGGTAAAAGCGCACAGGAAGACACATACTCGAGAGATGGTTTGTCTTGTTAAGCTTTTTGTTAGTTTTGTTAAACTATAGTTTTGTTAAGTTTTGTTGAACTATCTTTCAAGCATGAGGGGTCATTCATATGCGGGTCGTCTATTTCTCCGTCGCAAGTCATGTGTGTTTCCGTTATTGTTGTCTTAACCTGCCAAGCGCATGTCGTGTGTCTTCTCTCGAGTGTGTGTCTTTCTGTGCGCTTTTACCTTTTCTCAGGTCAGTAGCTATATACATACAAGCTTGTGTAGATCCTTTTTTGCCCTTGTTTTGCCCCTTTTTTGCGCTCCAGAGCGGTTCAGGTCGTCATCCATGCAGCGTATGCTCCATGTTGAGTGAGCGCCTAACCACTCTTTTTTCCCCAAGATTATGCGTCTGGAGCGCTAGTACACAGTTATCACACACTTCATCATCTTCACTTCCACCTGCGTCTTGCCATACCTCCCAATACTTTACCAGAAAATTACTTCAGAGTGTTCAAATCGCTTTTTCCTATAACTTCGCTGCTATTGCTGACGGGCTCCTTTCAAACGTATACAACCTCGACGCGAAAAACGTAGTATTTCTCGCTGTTATTTCGCCTCGGCAAAGTTTGAAGCGTACACAAGATAGCAGTAATTTATAACCACAACAACCGTTGCATATCTGCACTAAAACTTGCCAAACTTTCCAAATCTTCCTCGCAATGGTATACACGGTCGGCACGTTGTAGTTGTACCGCTATGAACGCCGTAAAATTTCATCATCAGCAAAAATTGATTATCTGCGCCTTTCTGAACATGCTAACATATGTCCGGCAGCGAAATAGGCATGTATATCTTCGAAGATTGGGTAGAATGGAGGAAAAATATTTATATTCAAACTTGTGATGTCACCGGTAATAGTAGGTCACCTGCATTTTAAAGTGAATGACTCTGCAGCATATGACGCTGCGATCTTTGCAAAAAATTTAGTCGTCGGCGCTCACAACGCGTATTACTGATGGTGATGGCGACTCGTTATTTTTTTTTTTCTTATCTTGTTCAGTTTATAAAAGCCAATATTCGGTGAGGATGGTCTGTTTGGTCGATAGTGTCGAAGCCTATCGATAGAAGAAAAGCCTCAATTTGCTCTTATTATCCCTTTGATGCTGTTGTAGTTTAAGGATGCGTTGCCGTGAAGTATCCACAACGAATCCCACACGCAGATCATGCGTCGTAATACCTTGCCGATGGCTCCAGCACCCAAGTATAGAAAGCCGATAAGAATATGGCTTGGATTTTTTTTTTTTCGCTAAGCGTTGGCAAGCATAATGCACTACAACACCGATACAGAATGTATTCCTTAGAGTCTCCATGCTAAGAATCACTCTGAAAAATTAATAACGTTCATAAACTTGGAAGCATTATGGCGCAAATATGTGATTTTTCTTCGCTCATCTGCACAAAGGGGTCCCTTCAAATGTTGCGCAGGTAGCTGCACGACGAGTTTGCACTTCGTCATGAAAACACGTGCAAACACATCATTCATGTGCTGCTCTCAAAAAGCATTATCATTTTTTTTTTCAAAAGTGCATAGTATATATATTCTTTCACGTGAAAACTACGCTCGTATACAAGAAGTCCATAACATGTGCTGGTGTGTTTAATTTCGTCGATACCATACCGCGCGCTGTCACAATTTAAGGAAACCCAGACCCGCCCTGTAGAATAATGCCTTCGGGCGTTTGTAGACACATACAAAAAGCGCCCATATATTTTTCCTTCGTTATTTGACCTTGTTTTGGCAATCGGATACCAGCAAAATGACTGAGCAACAATACTCAATACAGGCGTCAAAAACCACATGGAACGAAATAAAGTTGGCTTAATACGCCAAAGTGTAATAATACTTAAAATACACATTTTGAGGTTGCAGGCGAAGATTAATTAGATTTTACACACTTGAAAGAACCTGCTACAAGCATTACCCCGAATAGATATCAGCCTAAACTAACCAGCCATTCTAGGCATCACTTTATAAGCATGACATTTCCACGAGTCCCTTTTTTTTTTTTCTTTTCTTTTTTGCACTTATAGATTCCCTACTGACGTGTAGCGCTATATATATATATAAGCCCAAAGAGTGTATACTTACGCTCTTTCCTTTGCAACCGTTCACTATAAACTCAGGTATGCATAGTCATCGCTTCAATTGATCGAAGTTCGGCGTATATGAAGCTTGTTTAAGAGCGGTGTCACTTTGGACGCGCCCAGGCATTTGCAATGCATTCGAACTAGCAAAAATGGGGACTCCGGAGAATCTATAAGACAAAACATTTCTGCGATTTCTTTCTTTGAAGTTGTCAAAGCGGCAGAAGATTTTCAGTAACTTGGAGATTTCTCACAAAATGGATCCCCCAAACCGCTCATTTGACAGAAAAAAATTTCTGGTCCAGAAACTCGCCCTTTTCGTTGCGATTGGAATTGAAAGCAACAATTTATTTCTTCTCTTAAACATTATGAGCCGTACAGTTGACCATGGTCTTGGTTCTCTTGATTGTGCACTGGGTCCTATTTGTAACCAGATGCTAGCTGTCCATATCGCGGGGTCGATCATTTGCTCAAACGGGAACTTAATCACACTTTATTCATTACAGAATCGACACGTGATTATATCGATGCTTTGTTGGATTTCAGTGACAAAATTTCGTGCAAAATCCTTTTACTGTGTTGAGTCTCATAATCCAGCTTAGTGCAATAATGACGTTCTCTACAGGTAAAGAACTTCGTTAAGCCACGTCTTGATCTCAACTTCGAACTGCAGAGCCGCTAGACATGTCCGGGTGATCGATTTCTGTGCTGCGTGGCATTTGCACGAGACTATACGGTAAAATATGTTTTCCCGGCGGCGTTCTTAGTGCGAAGTTTGGCGACGTGAGCGAATTGGTTCTGTATTTATTGAAAATTTAGTACATTTTGAGTGCCCGTCACGCCCGCTAAGGCTTCAGACAATGCCAGGACGGACCGTGAATTGTACTCTAGGACGGTATACATTAGCGTTGGCGACATATACTTAGCAGATATAGTGTTTTTTTCGGAAGCAACAGTAACACTTTGCACCACCATGTGATCTGTAGATTACCTCTGCCTTCTCATATGTTTCAAGTTCATCGCTGAACTTTCCTGAGATGTACGACCAGAGACACAGACATGCATGATGAAGTAAATGCAGATGGTCTTTCTTTTTTTTTTTTTTTAATAGCAGTGCCCATAATTGAGATTCAAAGGACGGTCTTCAACAGCCTGCAGGAAAGCTTCCTTGCGGTATAACGTTCTTTGAGGCTGAAATAATTTAAAGCGTGGTGCTCTCAGCGCAAGCCGGGGGTGATCAAGAACATTCACTTTTATTTTCTTCAATGCCTGCGGAATTATTCCTGCATTTTGTCCATATTCGCATTTACATACTGCACCTATAGGTGCAGTGTGTAAATGGGATATTTGTAATTGGGAATATTTGGAAGGTCATTATTAAGCATTTTTGTTTATGCGCTGTGGAGCTTTATCGCTCCTTTGAATGCGGTGAACACTATAAATGTTTAAAGCAATAGCCTTGAATGGCTCATGCTCGCGGATCGTGTCCGTCCGTCCGTATACGCTTTCGTTACGTGGGAGGCGGTAGTTGGCAGCTGACATTGCCGAGCACTAACTAGACGTGTTGCTTTCTGACATTACGTTTGGCAAGCGCTGCCAACTCAGGCCTCTGCTTTCATATGGGAGGGTGCATGGTATCAGAGTCAGCCTACCAAGAGCCTTGCATTCACGTTATCCCTATGCCACGCAGACACGTCCATACGGCTCGGTTAAAGCGGGGCTTCTATGTTGGCTTGTAGCTTACGCTATCGCGTCATCGCGTTCGGACCAACGCGCGACAGAAGGCTTTCGCCTCATTGCAGTTTAGTGATCCAAAGTGCACCCTAGAATTTTTTTATTTTGGATTACATTTACCACCACGCGTGGTCGCTGGTCTTTGAATACCAATATGGGCATCTACTGTGTGGCTAATGTTTCTTTATTCGACGCTTTCTAAGCAAACAAACCGCCTCTCATGCACGCCGGCTAAAACAATCTTCAGCCAATGCTTCATAACGACGGCTTTATTGCGGCAGCGTATACATATACTGAGGACAGAATAAAAAGTTATTTCAAGCATGTCTTTAATCATTATCAATGGCATACCGATGGAAGCTTAGTCACTGACTTTGCGGACGGCAACGTTTGTGTCCCCAGTATAAGAAAGTTACAAAATCCGAAAACAATTGGGCTTCGGTGATTCACATCGCTCAGAGGTGATAGTAAACGGAGCTGCATCTTATACATCGAGCTTTCATCCGTTCGCATTACAGCGAAGAGGCAGAAGGTCCCAACACGCGAGCTGCACGGAGAGCAAGTTTTTTCTGTAGACGCGCTAGTTCAAGGCAAAAGCTCCAACTGCAGCGCGGATCGGGCCAGTGCGCCGTGGAAACAGAACGCCCATCGGCGTATTTCATCGCGTTGCGCGCGCGCTCCATCTCTGTTCGGGCGCAAAATGAAATTACAGGGCAGAAGCAGGAAGCGGCGGCGCGCGGGAAATACTGCTTCGCTTCAAGGGGCAAACGGAGCACAGCACGCGAGGGGGATGAGATGGAGGAAAGACGAGAAGAGGATGAAAAAAGAAGATGGAGAAGGAGAAGGGTCATGAAGAAAGACGCCGCTGCAGTGACAGACAAAATCGATAATCGATTCGATTTTGCTTCCCCGCCGCCTCCCGGTTTTCTCTCTTGGACAGTCGAGGGAGGGAAGGCAGCCAATGGCTAGCAGGCAGTTCGACCACTCAAACGTTTTCACTGTCGTGACGCGGATGAGTTTTGCTGACGTCACGCCCCTCCCGACCAAGATGGCGGCTGCGCCGCGCAGTGTGGTGTGAGTCACTGCGCTAGCAGGACGCTCGCACCCAGAAGGCTTTGGCTGGATGGTATACGCCGTTGCCGGCGTTATGGTTGAACGGTATTCTCAAAGCCGCTTCGCGCGGCCACCAAGGTAACTCATTAACGGACATTTCAAATAGCAAATAATACAAGGAATTTCTGCATTTACTAGCAGGAAAATTATATCAGTGAAGTCAGCATACGTCCATGCGAGGTGGCGAAACGTATATAGTTGCAGCCTGCTGATAAGTAATTCCTGGGAATTGCTTTATTAAGGATAAAAATAATACATCGTTGCGCTATGAACTACAGAAGGAATCGTATAAGATATTGCACAAAACTCATAGAGCTATGCAAAACGGTTTTCTGAGCGTGTGATCATAGCAAGTTTATTGAAAAATGCTTTGGTTTTACCATATTCTGATACTTTCGTCGTATGTCTACTGACGTGTTGCAACATACGCAACGATATCGCCAAAAAGAAACACTGCCAAAAACACCCAACACACCAAAAAGTGCCGTTTGCCATCAGCTCGTCACTTACACGATAGTTCACGAAGCTTATACAGATGTTTCACAGCGGTCAAAAATTAGATTTGCCAACGCCAACAACCGGTGGTTTTGCTGAGCAAGCACTAGCAGCTAGATTATATATTTGTGCACTAAAATAACGCCGTCCTCGGGGCGTTCGCATGACAGGTATCAAATATTCAAAGCGACATTTTATTTGTGTTATGTGTGTGCTTTAGGCATAACAAGAATATTATAAAGAGTGATTCTGCGTCTCATTCTTTCTAATTGTTTTTTGCTTATATGGTGGTGGTTGAGTCGAATGGCACCCTACAAAACAATGTATATTTAAGCGCGCCTTCCGCTTGACGGATCCAGTTCTTTAAGGTTAAGATTCAATATTTAAGGTTGTCAATGCTTCCAATGTCAAAACACAAGACGCGGCTCATGTGACGTTATGTGACCTGCACTACATATTGTTACAAGTTGTTTTATTCTTCTGGCATACATATTACAGGACGCGTGTGAAACAAGGATTATCGACAGCGGGGAGTATAGCCTTCAAGGCAGTCAGTTGGATGAAACATTGAAAAAAAAAAAAAAGAAAAACTAAAAGAAGCCAAAAGTTAGAAAAACAGAATCGACCACATAGACGTCACCTTCATTGCAAGGAACATCGAAACGTTTCCATCTGCTGTGAATGTGGCGCGAGAAAAGATACCATTTTTTTTTTAACTTACGGTGACTAAATTAAGGGCTTCATAGAATAAATACACTTTCACAGATATGTGCACAAGTGTGGAAATGCCTTCTTTTGGAAATGCAAAAGCATGAAAGCACAACGTGGTTTTACGAAGAATATATATTTTTTAATAACATCCACGTTGGGCATCGCATTAGCCAATTACAGACCTGTTGATACCGCTTAAGGAATGATGAATGATGATCACTGCATGTTGTACTGCATATAGATAAAAAAAAAAAAAACAATAACAGTCAACATTACACCCGCGGACGCATGCATCGTGCGCGTCAATATGTACACTCCTATCGAAAGCTCCATTTACGACGCCGTTTAACGGCGCCGTAAATGAGTCTCTTTTCACAGTGCTGGGGAAATAAAATGTTTACAGGCTGTAACATGAACCATAACCGTCGAAATGCCAGATCGCGCGACTGGCAGCTACTCTGCTTAACACAGATGCTTGGCGTTCTCGTCACCTGATTGAAGGCACAAAGCTTACCACTATTTATTTTTATTTTCTTGCAGCTGCTAAAACTTCACGTCGATTCGATTCCGAACCAGATCTATCACAGAAATTTCAGTCAGACGAATTTATTTTATGTCGTAAATATAAATCACTTAAAAAAATTGTGGTGTGGTTTCAGGAAAGGTAGAATGTCGAGCTCGAAGTGTAACGTGAGTAAAAGAAAAAAAAAATGATACTATACAACGAAAGTGTTCAGTTGCAAGGAACCAAGTAATATGACGAGCAAAGAAAGCTCGTTTCGAAGGATAGTGAAGGCCAGCCAATTGCATAAGATTAGATTATTTGAAAAGATTGATCAGCAAATGTATTTTTAGGTATACATGTCAAGGTCAGATCTACGAGAGAGTCTTGGAAGGCGCAGATGATAGACAGAAGGCGCCGTGTTATTTGTGCACGATATTTCTGAACTTGCACCGTCGAAGAGGAATAAAATGTTTCATGACTTTCGCACAATAAAGTTTTCTGTGCAGGAAGGGGAGGAGATTGAGGAATCCTTACCCTGGGCCTTGTCAAGCTGACATGACAGCTTTTAGCCCAGATGACCCTTCAGAAAGTTTCTGAAAGATATTGAATTGAATTGAATGGAGGAAGGGGGGAGGGGAGAGGAGTGCACGCAGAGAGATCCTACCAAAAAGCTTTCCGCATTTGTTCGGTTTTCTGTCACCGCTCGTGATCGGACATCGGAAGCCTCAGAAACCACTGGAGAAGGACCATCATTCAACTGCTCGACGGACAGATGCTTTTCCCAAGACCGTCATCCGATATATATATATATATATATATGGAAGGCCAGATCGAAGTAGCGCCATTGGTTTACTATACTGGTTGGATTGACGGCGCCAGGCCGCTGCCTGGAGCCCGGGTTTTTCAAAAGCACGCATTCTTTGGTGCGAAATTGGCAAATTTTGGGGAGCCGCAGCGCTTAGGGTAATCGCATTTTGTAAATTTCATAGAATGATATCACCACTACAGTATTACTCGTGGACTGCTAAAGATCTCTAATGTGTCGAATAAAAAACAAACATAGTAATATATGTTTAGCACTGGTCGAAAACAAAAACATAATATCGTTATGACGCTTCAGTGGTCTTAACAAGGCATGCTTTAGTAAACTAGAAGTATATGCCCACCACATTGGGCGATCGCTGGAAGCCTCGGAACCCGCGCGCGATGCACTCAGCCAGGAGGTTCCATCGGGACCTTGTCGCTTCATCCATTTGGGAACTGAAGCCGCCCCTCCGATAAAAGGCCAGTCCTGCGCAAGCAGCACTGAATGTTGGCGCTAATAATACACTGCATTTTAACATTAGTGGGCGTAATATATATATATATATATATATATATATATATATATATATATATATATATATATATATATATATATATATATATATATATATATATATATAAACTTTTCACAAAGTTCGCGGCCTGCGGAAAACGCCATTACGAAGGATCACATTCCCTAATGCCACTTCGAACCGTTCAACACATAACAGGAAATTAACTGGCCTTTTATTTATTACTCTGGCACTCGTGTTCATGACTCGTATTCATAAAAAAAAAAAAATGTGATTGCGGTATACTGATCGTTGAGAACGTTTTGCTATACATCTCCTGCCGTAAAAAATGTCGGGATTACAGGATTGCAAATCACAGGAACGTTACAGTGCGGAAATGGCGAAATCCACTTTACAAGACTGTTTTGACTAACTGCTTCGCCATTTTCATCCCCACTACCATCTTCATCCCTATCTCTACCATCATCATTATCAACTAAATTCACCGTCAATGTCACCACTATTGTCATTATTATCATCGTCCCTGACTGCATCGCCGTTGTAATGGCTACTCACGGTAAACACGGAGAATTACGATCGGTTTCTCACGAGCCTGCCGTATACTATAGTGGTTTGCGCGGTTGACTAAGAATTGGACCGATAGTATAGTTCGATTTCCGTTGGGGACAGATTTTATTTGATTACTTTTCCTTGTCTAAATTGTTGTTGCTCCAAATAAACGTTTTCTTCGTCCTCTTGCGGACATTTTCGCAGACCATAAACCTAGAAAGATTTTTGTCTTAGATCTGACTATCAAAATCTACATGTTACGCAAAGTATAAAGCTATATACCTGCGCGTGTAAGTATCCCATTTGTCTCTCAAGATTTCGCGAGCATACTCGCAGGCCACTGTTCATATGCCTCTCAAAGCGTCACGGGTATGCTCCCACATATATCACTGTTCAAAAAGCTGAATGTGCGGACAATGCTAATCTTTTCTTCTTTTTGAGTTTACAACCGATCTCTTTCGTGGGATAACTGCAGTTCAATGCCTTTTACGGCCACTCCTTTAATTGGGTCATACCGATCAAAACTGCGCGGGTATGCTCCTTCATCACTGTTAAAGAAACTGTGTGCGAACGCTCCTAACTTTCCCTTCTTTTCGTCTTTAACTTATTTCATGCTCTGGGTGGCGCAGTGGTTACGGCGCTCGACTACTGTTCCCAAGGACACGGGATCGAATGCCGGCCTCGGCGGCCGCTTTTCGATGGAGGCGAAAAGCAAGGCGCCCGTGTGCTGTGCGATGTCAGTGCACGTTAAAGAACCCCAGGTGGTCGAAATTTCCGGAGTCCTCCACTATGGCGTCTCTCATAGCCCGAGTTGCTTTGGAACGTTAAACCCCACAAACCAAACCAAACCAAACTACAGCTGAATGCATTTTAAGGCCACTCCTTTCATTGGGCCATACCTAGGACAACACTTTGTATTGTTCATTCTTCAGCATGTTAAATATACGTGTGCACAGAGTGAAAAGCTTCAATAGCATTAGTGCTAGATGGTACACAATTGCTTCGACGGCAAAGTATACCTGATCGAGTCCGACACACTCCACAGCCCGCGTATGCAGGTAGCGGTGCGTTGCTCTCCATGGGTCGTATTTTCTCCGGCCCGTTCTCATTGATCCACCAAAGCTCGAAACAGCGGAAAGGAAACGAAAATCTCTTGGCATCGGAACCAACCCAGCAGAAAAGGCAGAGCCAGCAAACAGAAGAGAGAGAGAAAATAAAAAAAGAAACGCACAGACCCCGAGAACTCGCAGAAACGACAAGAGCGGAGAGCGCGGGCCGCAATTTATCGCTTTCGTTTCGAATTATACATGATTATGATTATTATTATGGCGGACTCGAGGCATCGCCGAGAAACAGAGACGGGGGAGAGGCAGAACGCAGGATGGGACGAAGGAGGACGTATACGGTGATTACGAAGCGCTGGTATCCGGATCGGAAGAGGGAGAGGCATCGGGAAAAAAAAAAAAAGACACTCTCGTTGAGAGGAGGAAAGCAAACGGAAAACCCATATAAATTCGTCGTGCAGCTTCGTTCGGCGGAGACACCGAGCTCCGCTGATCGATGCTCGATGGTGTGGCCGCTCGTTCCTCTCCAACTCGAAGCCTTCTCCCTTGGCGCACAGGGACCCAAAACTTTCATCCGTGCTACTACGCCGCCGACGCTGCTTCTGTCGCGAGAGTGGTGAGGGTGAAGGAGATGGAAAGGAAAGGGGATTCGAGAATAGAGCGTCGCCCAGCTCTGCAGGGGGAGAAGGCGTGGAAGATTACGTGCGCAGCTTCTCGTTAAAGCGGCTTCAGCTCCGGCTACGCCCCGGCGACGTAGAGAATGTGGGTGCCCTCGGGGACATCTCCGATGACAAGGGAGCATTTGTCTTACTGTCTGCGCGGAGAAATACAGCGCCCTAGGGTGCGCGTGTCCGTGTGTGTGTGTCTACTGTCGGTGAGGATTCGCTGTCAGCCGCGCTCGACCCCCGGGGTTGCCGACTGTCAGATCATGGGTTATGTCGCTTTCCTTTCGCTATTTCCCCCTCTCGTGTCTGTCTGTGTTGTCCGGGGCCAAACCAGAGCGAAGCGGTGGCGTCGGCGCCGCTGCTGACGCCACCGCGGGGACTGTGTCCGTATAATACAAAGGCAAGACCGCACTGAATCTAGTGTGAGCCGACCTGCTGTCCGCCCCCCTCTCACTGTGTCTCCGGACGCCTCTGCTCAGCACTGCTTGGCGGGCCGATGCTCTCCACCCACCGAGCTTCTGCAGGTTTTCCTTCTTTTGCGGGACAGCGCAATACCTCGAACAATACTTTAGCTCGACCCCCAGCCAGGGAGTTTAAAAGCTCAAGTCGAGCATTCACCGAGAGAAGTTACATCGTACACGAATGGGAAAAAAAAAAAAAGAAAAGCAAAGAGGACAACATGTACATTGTGCTCGGAATATTGTTAGGAAAGCTCTTTATAGTAACTCGCCGCATTCGGCTTGCAGTCTGAATTTCTCGAGCGCCTGTCCTAAATTTCAAAAAAGTGCACAAAACTCGCTGTCTTGGTAAAAGAAGAATGACGAGAAAGGAGCTTTTAATATATCCATTTACTATGGAAGGGTGTTCTTCACAGAAGTGTGTAGATAAGTATACGTAACGTACACCTGTGTACGTATACATTCAAATTTCTAATTAATTTCCTGGTATCCAAGAATGCACACAGTATCGTAAGAAACTCAACGATTCCGTCGCTTCCCTCTATTGGGGGGCTGTGGTTAAAATCTGAACGGGCTATTAGGCTATTCTTGTGTTACAAAACAGCTGCGAAAACCCCTGGCGAACACTTACGCAGACGGCGGGCGCTCAGCCTCGCCGACGTATGCTCTATACGGAGTAAAAGCTTCGCAGAATTAAAGTGGCCCGGGCGTATTCCCAATATAAGGCATCCCTCGATCCACCCCTTCGCCTGTGGTTTTCTTAGCTTCTGCAAGCCTTTCCCCTTATACCTCAGATCTGTAATGCAAGCAAAGGAAACTTACGCACTCACGCATGTGTGCGTAAGCACGCTCCAAAGGACGCGCATGCGCAAGCGGCAGCCCCTGTCCCCTTTTCCTTACCAAAAGCAGGCGCGGCTGGCGCAAATCTGGCTGACGCCGCACTGGCGCGCGCGAGCGTGCGGTGTGTTCTCACATGCAAATTCGCCTTCATTACCAATACGCACCCCACCAGGGAGGCGCCAGCCGCCGCCGGCGTCGCCGATGGTGAAGGGGAAAGGGGAAAGCAGGGAAGGGTGCGCTTTCTTTCAATACGCGTGAAATACCCGCAGCCGCTGCTGCGCCAGAAAGTCGACCGAGTCTCGGAGGAGAGGGGAGATGAAAGGGGAAGGAGGAGGAGGAGGAAGCGGGTGTGAGTATGTAAGTGTGTGCACAGGCAGCGATGTTAGAACCTCGAGTGTACGGTGCCCAGACCTCGGGTCTGGCCCCCGGCGAACTCCATTCCGAGATTACTTTTCGGCACCGCGTTCGCTTCGCTTTCCGCTTAGCAAACAGCGGAGCTGCCAAAGCAGCGGCCGCTTCTTCTTCAATGGCCCCCTTCCGAAGTTCGTGACTTTGCGAATACAAATGGCTGCTGAAAGACTTCGTCGCCTGGCATAACAAACACACGCCGTCGGCGCCTTCCTCTGTTGGCGCCCGCGCGTTCTCTTTCCTCCTTGAGGCGTTGCTTCTCCCGTCTTGGAAAATCGCTGCGGTATGGGTTGCGTGCGGACTGTCGTCGCGAATCCCCCTCTCCCAACTGCGCCACCGACCACACAAAGTGTTTGACAGAATTGTTTGCGCGGGCTTAGGAGTGGGGTGGAGATTCAGGGTTGCTTCATTAATATTCATTCCTACGCGCAGGGAAACGCCGTGATTTTGAATAAGACTGTGGTCCGTGCCCTATAGCGTTACCCTGATTGTATTTCCCCGCTGGCAATGGCTCGAATAGAAAAAAAGGCAAAGGTGTAATTACCGCGATGACGCTGAGAATGTACATGCATCGAAAGCACGTGTAATCAACAATGCATAATTAGTGAAATCGCGGCTAGATGTTGCCTATGTCTACACCGAAAGTCGAACAGTGGACGAGTTCCATAGGCTAAAGAAAAGTAAAAGGAAAACAACAACATATGCGATACAGACGCACTGAACCACACCCACCATGCATGCATGTGACCTCGTATACATGTCCCTCCGAACGCGGTAAGAAGCAACGCCCAGCTGATGGTAATTGCACGTATAGAGGTAGGCAACGTCGGTAACGCTGTGTTGTGAGTTATATAGATTGGGCATGGGCGCAGTTTTGCAGGTCGAGCAGCAAGACAGACAGAATCAGAAAAGAAGGTGAATAACAAGGAGCTATACATATGCGCAGTATATAGTGCGTGACAACTTGCACGCACGAAAGAACATGTCCGCTTTCATTTTTCAAAGTCCACCGTTACGTAAAATGAACACCAACGAGTTCGATCAAATCCGTTAGTAATGCTTACATGCGCCCAACTAGCCCGATCAATCATCTTAATGCTCACGTGCACCTACCTAATTCGACCAATCACGATCGTATGTTTACATGCATGTACCCGGCTACTGACTAATCACCTTGACAATGCTTACGTGCATCCAATCAGAGAGATAGATCAATCATCCTCGTATGTTTACATGCACACAAATAGTCCGATCAATCACCTATGTAACGCTACTTGCCCGCAACTGACTTGGTCAATCAACTTCGCAATGCTTGCATGCGCCTAACTAGCCCGATCGACCACTTTCGTAATGCTTACATACGCCCAACTAACCTGGTCAGCCATCCTCCTATGTTTACATGCACCCAACTAGCCCGATCAATCACCTTCATAAAGCTTCCGTGCACCCAAACTAGCCTTTTAACTTGTCCTCGTATGCTTACATGCACCCAACTAGGCTGATAAATGTCTTCGTAACGCTTAAATTCCCACAACGCAGCCCGATCAGTCATCCTTGTATATTTACACGCACCCAGACATAGACTGCTCAGTCAACTTTGTGGTGCTTACATGCACCCAGGTAGCATAATCAATCACCATTATAATGCCTACATGCACCCAACTATAGCCAAATCACTCATCGTCGTATGTTTACATGCACACAGCTAGCTCGATCAATCGCCTTCGTAATGCTTACATGCACTCAACTAGCACAATCACTCAACCTCGCATGTTTAGATGCACCCAAATAGCTTACTCAATACGCTTCGCAAAGCTTACATGCCTCCAACCAGCCCGATCAGTCACCCTCGTATGCTTGCATACACCCAACTAACATGATCATAACTTCCGCAACGCTTGCATGCCCCTATAGCCAACCCGATCAGTCACCCTCGTATGTTTACACGCACCTGGATATAGACTGATGACTGTACTTTGTGGTACTGACATGTACCCCAGGTAGCCCGATCAATCACCTTCATAGTGCTTACATGCACCCAACTATGGCCAAATCACTCGTTGTCGTATGTTATCATGTACACAGCTAGCCCGTTCAACCCCCTTTGTAATGCTTACATGCACAAACTACGCCGCCGTTCAATGCGTCTTCGAGCTTTTTCATCTACAATCAGTGGAAGGCAGAGCGATGGTTACTTGACAAAACTTTTGCTGTATATGTCTTCGTCCCAAAACGAAATAAAAGAGCATTGAATCGCATCCACTGCATAGGTGAATGAGTTTGCAAATATGGACGGATCACGCTTGCGTATGCGCCCAATATTCAACTCAATCGATTATTTCCAATTTTTCCGATACTGCGCTTTCATTTTAGCGACAGCGTAACAGGAAGGGTAGAACCAGGACCATGTAAATGGGTTCTTACATGCAGAACTGAAGAAGGGAGCGAAATCTGCGAACTTAGTGGGAACTATAGCTCCGTGCATTAAACGTGTAAATGAAAAAAAATAATAATAAAAAATGTGACACAAAACAGAAAACCCACGACAGCATTTTCCAAAGCTCGAAGCGTACGAACGGGGCCCGGTAAGTAAGATTTTGAGGCAAATTTGTATCGTAGCGTGCCCCAACCGTTAGCGGGAGGTTCAGAATGGTCCAAGTGGAAAAAAAGAGAGAAAACTTTCGCCCCTTCCGTTCATATCTTACACCCTTTGATATGTTTACGCACGAGCGAGCGCTACAGGAGGCGGCACAGAGGCGGGAGCGTTCCTCTCCAGCAGCGGTTTGGGGCAAGCCGCCGCTCGGTCGCCATCCATGCAACAGCTGCGAGAAACGAGCAGCAAGGAGCTATACGGGGCACAACAAAAAAAGAAAAAAAAAAATCGTCAGAGGCGCGGACTCTTCAGGGGAACGGAAGGAGAAGTGAAGCAATTCAAAATGGCGGCTCATACCTTACAAAACGCGCCGCCATCGTGTAGACTCTGCAGGAGACGTGCCGGACTTGCCACCGCATGCTGCGCTTTGGCGCCACGGGGTGTCTCGATGCGGCAGAAACGTTTCTCGGGCGCAGACATACATGCTGCGTTGCGTCCTCTGCCTTCGGTATATATAGGCTCACCCGAAGCCATGGAGATACATATACGTGCAAGCGTGGAAGCTCTCTGGCTTTTTTTTTTTTTTTTCTCTCTCTGCTGGCCGTGAAATCTCTATTCGCGCATGCATGGGTTCTGAAGGCTGCCACCGAAGATGGCTTTGTCCTTGCGTCTTTCATGTCTTTCTTCTTCGACACATTATTATTATTATTATTTTTTTTTTTAATATGGGCTCGATCACCTTGCAGAGTGTTTATGTCGAAAACTCCTTTCTTTCAGCTGTGCTGAAAACTTGCATTCAACCTTTGATCAAGAAAAAATCCATTTAAATAGACCGCTGTGTTGCATTATATGGGGAAGCGTTGAGAATTTTTCTCGCCTAAAACACCGCGCAGAACGTTGACTATATATAAAGTTGTGCTGGTACTACAATGCCAGGAGTGAACGTGCCGTCTTTCTTATATTCTTTTGTATTGCTCCTGTGTTTGCTTAATGCATGTATAATATAAGGTCAAAGATTGAGAAGAATAGGCTAGAAATTTCAGGGCTGAGAAGCTTCGCAATTTGGCGATGCTTCAGAAATAAAGACAGCATAAAATATGCGCAGTGAGGAAAAAGCAGCGATACATACTATATAGGCGATGAATGCGATCAAGCGAAGATGTCCAATTCTCTATAAGCTACGTCCTTGAATAAGGGAAGAGAGCTGCTAGCTATGCCAGTCGCATCATGTGTCCCTCCTTGATGCAGATTCGTTTTTCGGTATGTTCGCAGCAACTAACTATGCGAAAATTCGGTCTGAGCCCTATGAAAGGCCGCTTTGGTCACGTGACAACATATGCATCTTCAAAAATGTCATAATTTCTTCATAAAATCTACATGTAAAAGAAGCGAACGTCGCTAATATGCAAACTTAGGACGTCGCACAAATCCACTCTCTTTAGCCTGACGATACGTATTTTCAATATCAAGCGGCAATGTGAGAGCCGTAACGAGGCCCCAATAAGGCATACAGAAGAGAGAATCGATTCTCTCCAGCGGGAAAAAGAAAACGCCAGTCCGCACCTCATCAAGATTACGAGCGCGAACACACATGCAAAACAAGAAAACACACGCGCGCGCGCAAAGACAAACCAGCCCCGACACCGGCGCCTCTAATGAATCCGGCAAACGAACAAAAGCGAAGCGACCGGCCGAAGAAGAGGCAGCGAAGGCTCAACTTTAATCTCGAGGGCGCTCAGTCGAAGAAGAGCGTACGGCCTTCTCCTATCGGCCGCGGTACTTCATCCAAATCCTTTCATATCGGTCTTGCCTGATTAGAAAACTCTGAGGACCCTCCCACTCCGCCGCGTCCTCATCGTCGAGTCCTCTCAGACTTGGAGCACACGCGCGCACTCACAGTCGTCCCTGCTGGCATCCGCTAGCTCTGTCTCTCTCTCTTTCTTTCACCTTTCTTTATTTTTCTGCTTGTTCTTTCTCGGCCTGCTCCCACGCGTCTTGTTCACTCTGCGAGGTCTTTATTGAACGTTCTCGTTTCGGCACTTTGGGCCTCGCCCTTCCTCGTCCTCTGGCCCCTCATTTTGCGAATCGCTCGGAAAAGAAGTTTCTCGGGACGTGAGAGCCAGGCCGGATCTCCCGCTGCGCTCGGCACCGCGGGAGGGAATGAGTGAATGAAGGGAAGAAGGCTGCCGCTCTCGCATAGCGGGACTCCGTCTGTCTGTGTGTGTCTGTGTGCCCGCGTTCAGCGAGGAAGGTGAAAAAGAAAAAGCTATATACATGAGTCATAATGAAGCACAGAAAAAAAAAAAAGGGGGGGGGGGGGGGGGGGGATCGGGACGAGTGAAGTTCGCCGAGGAAATTGAGACAAAAGAAAATAGTACCATAGAAGAAGCTGCAGAGGCGAAGCCAGCTTGCCAGCCAAGCAGACAGGCAGAACCCCAGGGATAAGAGGCAAGAGAGCAGGCGCGCTCAAGCTCCGAGCAGAAAAAAAAGGAAGAGAAAAGAAAGCAAATCGAACGGGAATGGGACGAAAAACAAAAGAGTTCGCGCGCAAACAGACGCATCACGCGAGCTCTGGCGCATTGCGCCGAAGACATTTGCCCCAAGTCCATCTCGAGATAAGGTGCGGCGCTGGAGGGAGCTGGATATGAGCTTGGGACAAAAACACAGGAAGGCAGGACCAGGGAGACGGGGAAACTGAAGGAGCAGCAGCGGAAAGAGCAGGAAAGGGTGGTGAGGAGGACGCGGGGAATTCGGCTTGGATCGTGGGGCTAAGCGCCTTTCTCCTCCTTTTGCTTAATTAGAGGAAACGGCAGAAGGAACTCGCCGCCCGGCTGCTGAGAGGAACAAAAAGACGGGAGTGCTGGGCAAAGTGCACTTGAGCAGCCGGGCTTTCGGCCTATCCGTCTGTCCTCGTCGAATGCCCGAGGATTTCTCCAGAAGCCCGGGGACCCTTTCGTCCCCTGTGCAGCTCTCATGAAACAACTTTTTTCTCCTTCTTTCTTTCTTTGTAGTGTTAGTTTCCAGCTAGATTTATTCTGCTGTTTGCTTTCGGCCTCATCCAATAAAACAGCAGGAACATTTTGAAGAAAGCTGTGCAAAGAGACCGTGATTTTCTTCCCCGTGAGAGCATCTAAAAGAGCTGCGACCAACAGGCGCAAATACAAAACTGAGTGAAATTGGTAAAATGATGACAAGGATAATCACGAGGCATGCATGCATGCATGCATGCATTCTCAGTCACGTGGAATACCAATGTACCAATACCAATTGTACCAATGTACCAATACCAATACCAATTGAAACCATGACATGCAGAGACTACTGCTTGGTCGGTCCCATCTGATGCCATAAACAGGGAGTTTTTCTAAACTTGAGGCCAATGTGACAAAGCTAAAGCCCAATTATTTATTGAATCATCATACAAACTCTAGGCCTAATTATTCTCATCACCCCCCCCCCCCCATAAAAAAAAGTAAAAGAAAAAGAACTAGTCCAACAGACCACTCTATGATCTTGATCACAACATAGACCACCAATGGAACTATGGAACTATGCGGGCACTTTGAAATAAACAAAAAGAAAGCTTCCTTGACTTCTACACCTGCATAAGCTTATTTAATCACTGCAGTGTGCACTAAAGGTAGCTAAGAGTGCGAAAATATTTGAATACCCCGAAAACTGACCAATGGACCAAACGGTTGAGCGTCTACTTCCTCCCAAGGAGCAAGTGATGGCTCAAATGGTTATAATTCAGATCTGGTGACTGCGACGTATTATGTGCTGACCACGATACTTCGAAATTGACCGAGCCTGTAACTACAACTGTACAGCAGGTCTGGGTGCCTTGAATAAATTTTGCCCACCTCTCCGCCGCTTGCAAACGTAGCTGATAGTGAAGAAAACGATCCTGGCATGAATCATTTCGATAGCATTCGCACACGTGTGCACACAGACACCAAGGCCAGTGGATTAAAGAGCATGCGAGGGGACAACAAGCGGATCCGTACACACTGACGTCGCTGCGTAGTCTATGGCGTGCTCTCAGGAACCAGGGATAAGTAAGGAGGGAAGTGCGCATCTTATCGCGCAGGAAGCCAAACAGCAAACGTCATCTTCCCGCGGACAACACGGCAGGGCGGCCGCTGCTGGCCTCTCCGTGCGTGCCCGGTGAAGGGAAAAGCCGATCGAGGCCAGGAAGTCAAACCGACCAGGGGGAAAGAGAGAACGCCAAGAGAGTCAGCGTACAAACACACACACACACGCTGGCACAGGAAGAAAGGGATGATCTTGCTCAATAAAGGCTACAAATCAGCCCCCATGCCACGGAGCCAGCCATTGGACAAAGCGGCAACGCCGGGTGGCAGCGGGAGGGAATGGTCTCTGTTGGAGGGGAAGCAAAAGAGAACGGTGGGGATGGCTGAAGGGAAAGAATTCTTCGAGAGGAAAGTGCGTGGGTTCCCCCACCCCAACCTCCTCGCGAGTGTGGTTCCAGAGACAGTTCAACGGCACATGTTTGTCTTCTTTTAGTTTTTCTTTTCTTGCTTTAGTCTGAACCTTCTGGCATTTTGCAAACCTGACTTTTTCTTTTAAAACAGAAAAGTAAGCGCCGCGCATGCTGGGAATTCAAAGCAAAGACGCAGAAAAGCATTTTGAAGGATGTCCATTGAACACTGCCTTTTCCCGCTGTGTCAGCAGTTTGTTCAAGTTTTCGGCAGTGGCCACTTAAACAGCGATGGCGCTGCTTTCCACTGAGGTGGGCGCTTGCGCCTCTGCTCCATAACTCCACCAAATAGCGCAGCGTATTTAAAAAGAGATCTAAGTGAGTTGCTTTGTTAGATGTAAAGTCTGCTAAATTCTGACGCCATCCACATGCTTCATCGACTAGTATCTTTGTGAAATGTTTCTGGCAAAATTTATGAGTGTCGACATTGTAGGGTTAAACTGGGTGTTAGAATTTAGGTCCGATTAAACCAGTAGTAAAGCATGATTTTTTTTACTGATTCACAGAAAGGGAAAGGCGAAGTATCGGTCACACTTGTTTCTGTGGACACCTGAACCGCGCCGTAAGGGAAGGGAGGAAGGTGGGAGTGAAAGTGTAAAGAGAGAAAGAGGAGCCGTAGTGGAGGGCTACGGAGTAATTTCGACCACCTGGGGATCTTTAACGTGCACTGACATCGCACAGTACACGGACGCCTCTTCGTTTCGCCTTCATCGAAGCGCATCCCTAGCTTTGGAATAAGAACGAAGGCTTCGGACGGATGGAAGCAGTAAAAAATCTAATCAAACAGAGTCCGCCCATCGTAAGAGAAAACTGTGACAGCAGTACCATATCCGCTTATCGATAACTAAATGGTAATTAGTCTAATAATCGATGCATCAAATAGAAAACACGGTATACGCTGTCATGTCCCCGACGCCGGAAAACCGCATATGCGGGGCCATCGCCGCGATAGAGGCTTCCATTTAAAACCTGCTCGCACTCTCGAGACGTTCACATGACCTTCAGGACACAGCCACATCTTAAGGACTTGCAGAACACAGAGCCTCTGCAATGAGAATATGTAAATAAACACCCTTCACTCTGACATTAAACCCCTCAGAACATGCAGTGTTCTCACATGCTCTCTTGCAGAGTTTTTGATCAACGATACTATGTAAATAATAGTTGCGATTACATTCGTTATACGCGTCGAGTAAAACTGAGCAGGTTTGCCAGTGACATTCTGCTAACTGAAGACCCCACTAATTGCTGGCATAAATAAGTTAGCACACTTTGTGTTTGAAATGGCACTTGTTGCTCCTTCTGGTTGCGAGTCAAACATGCATCAGAAAAATGGGGGTACATGAAGGAAGCATGTAAATGCGTTAGACCGATGCTAAGTTGTAATTATAATTTTCGTCGCGCTTCACCGAATGCGAAACGAACTAGGAGCATTTAGTCTGTTTTTCTGCATGTAAACGATATTTTAGGCTACAGAGCTAGCATTTATCGTTCCAGTTTAGTGTGCTAAGCTTCCAAATGTGCTCGCTTTTCTTTTTTTTTTCTTTTTTCGGCGAGGCAAGGATAGCGTGCTAGCAGATGGCTCAATTAAGCATACGCCTCCGATAAAAACAGCGATAAATAAAGAGATACACACTGAAGGCAGTCGCCTAATTCAACGCATCGGCTTAATTTCTTGCCTATGGAACGTGCCGCTCAGTAAATGCTGTAGTTCCAAGGGAGCGTGCGATCATTCTAATCATATAAACTGTCTTTCGTTTTATATTGCATATACTCAACTGAAGCGTTACACTGCCTCCGGCTTCGTCGGAGCTCAATGAGCGACAAGTACAAAATAGGATGAGCTTGGTTTCTGGAGGGCAGCTTACATAACAAGCTCCGAATGTCGGCACTGAAAGAAGCAACGTTTAGGCAAGCGCTCCGAGATTTTGTAAACACGAGCAGCGGCAACCCGTTTGAACGAACCGGCGCCATCTGCCACCGCGAACGTGGCCCAACGCTGGCGGGCTCCGACAGATGCCGTTAGCTGCCCGCGAACGGCGCAGTGACCGCCCGCCTTGATCGAACAAGGGGGAAGCGTACAGTTCATTCTGCGCCATTCAACCGACTCAACGCTGTGCCGAGTGCACTTTTATGAGTGCGTCATTCGTCGACAGGTGTGTAAGCTCATGTGTTTACATTTCGACGGATATTTTTACTGTCGCACCTATAGTTAACGTTGGAAGTGAAGTTGGTCTGAAAGTGGACGAATGCTTTTAATTTTGCTACAAAGATGTATTTGCATGCCCACTTGCCAGTCGTTCAAAACTCTGGTGGCAACACGGGGCTTTCGAAATGTGGAAAGTGTGTTTGTGTAAGTGGGCGACAAATTTACCGGCGATTACCTTTTCTTATTGATGACGAAATAGAATAAAGTACATGATAGAATCACATCTGCAGTGCATGAGACGAGCGAGAGCATCTATCAGCCATGGCCTCCGAGAATGGGTGAGAGGCAAGGTTGCCAAACTTGCCTAATCCTTTCCACGTCGTCCAGTCTTAGAGGCCATATGGACATTGTGAACGCTGTCAAAATAACGGAGTACGTAGCGACGATCCTGAATACTGCATGGTCGCCGCGCAGGTTCGGTGAAGGTCCTCTTGTATTGAACAGTAGTCGAAGAAAAGTATACGGTGGGCCTCACTGTGATGGGCTTTATAGTGGGCCTTATTAAAAACTTCGTGACAACTATTCGATAACCATTCATAAAGTTGTAACATATTGAATTCGGTTTGAATATTTACCGAAATTGCATATCGATTCTTTGGATCAATTGAAGGCGAGGATGCTCGAAGTTCCTGAATATTCACGCAACTCCCCTCAAAAAGCAAAAATTAGGACAAAAGTATTCATGAGAAATGTGCACGCGGCTAATCGCTCACCCTGTATGTGAAATTCAACTAGGTAATCCGTAGATCCTTTTGTTTGCATGCTGAAAGAATGTATTCCCCTGAACCAAAGGGACAATGTCTTTTAAGCCCACAAACAGTATAGTGAAAATATTGCGTATATTTTCTGTTCTCCTTCTCAACGATTGCATAGAGCCGAGTCAAAAGTTTGCGGTGCGGTGATTCGCACTAATAAAATTAAAGACTCGTTTATTATTTATCCAGAGTCACTGCGCTAGTATCTCAATTCGTTATTTTATCCTTACATTCATCTCTTATAATCATTTTTAGTCTTTCGCTTACCTTTCGGCAATAATACATTTTGTTCCAACTCCCGCTGAACACTTAGATTATAGACACTTTATGGGGTAGCGTCTGTACCTTCGCATAATATTTATCCTTTAAATTCAGCCTTTATAATTTCCCCCCTTTCATTTATCTTTTAAAGCTAGCGCATTCATTCTGAACTCCTATTTAACACCTAAGAGATTAAAATCCTTTCATGGGGTATACCGTTTAGCATCACGTGGTAACCCAGATAAGCTTGGTACTCAATTTGGGCTGCACATGAATTCTAGCACCGTCCCGGCGATTCATATTACTGATGTGAACGCTTCAGTGCAAGCATACCATCAAACAGCTGCTTGAACTGAGCACTGTATCTGTTGTTTTTTCAACGCTTTGCCCTCTAGCTCCTACATTCAAAGGTGCAATATATATCCATGTTTACGAATATCTACAGATGTATACCAAAGTGTGTGCAATTTTTTAGAAAGAGAGAATAAAAAAGAGTCGCCCGCCTCCTCCCCTCATACAAAAAAAAAAAAAATGGAATATTTGACGAACTTTCAGCTGTTTTTAGCCCCTGCGTCATCCTGCCAACGTTGACGTTAATCACAGCACTGACTCGACCATCTGCCACTACATACGCGCTCTGCCGATCACTCGATTTGACGGTTCTTGAAGCCTCTTGAAGCAGGAGTGGATTTATGGGTGTCTCTTTGAAGTGTGTCTTCGGAGGCAATCCTATTTGAGTACCTGGCGGTCCTTACGTCTCGATCTTTCTTCGTAAAGAAGAAAAAAAAAAAAAAGAAAAGAAGAGCCGGCGTTTTGAATAACATTTTTTTTTTCTCCCGGAAGTGGAAAGGGGGGTGGTAGGCGGTACAGAAATCACACGCTGCGAGCTTCTCTGGAACCACGCATGTCCAGTCCAGCACCGAATTTAAATACCACACCGGCTAACGCAACAAGTGGCGTCTTCCCATTAACGAGGAATTAATGAATGGATGGGGAGCTAGGTTCTTCGCACTCGTTTGAAATAAATACTGATAGTTTATGTCAGAAAGCTGACAAACCTAACTGTTCTCTTCCTTTCGCTTCAAGTCAAAGCGACGCCTTCATGACTTCAACAACTTGCGCCTGCCTGATAACCGCTAACCGTTTATATAGGGAGCTTGCATGAAGCGATGCATGCTGTGTAATCCGCCATGATGATGTCGTTGACCGCAGACGACGCAGCACGGCACTGCCACACAGACTCGTCTGCATGGTCGCGTAGAGCGCGCAGACGATGCTGGCGCGATCGAACAGGCCGACTGCGGGTTCTTCACGATTCCAAAAAATACGTCAGGAATCTGCCGACAATTGCACGCACGTAAGCGCGGCGCACGAAAAGCCGCGTGTTTGCTAAGTGGATCGTCGAAAACGACAAGGCACTTGCTCAATTCAGCCTGGCTGCGCTGCCTGCAGTCTGTTGCCAGCGACATCATCATGGCGGATTACCCAGCATGCATCACTTCATGCAAGCTCCTTATACCACGGGACAAGAATACCTTTTACGCGCTCTTAAAAAAAAAAATATACCCCAGTGTTCGCTCTTACACATGCGCGAAGCTTTTACCACAAAGCCGCTACATCATTCTAATGCACCAGAAGAGTCGCGCGCATAATAAGTGATTACCGCACACCCATATGTATACGTCACTGCGAACCGGCAAACTAAAGTGCATGCATAAAACAGTTGTGGGAGGGGCATCCACTTCTTTGCATAATGAGACGTTTTGTTCTCGGCGCTCGTCACGAAGTCGGCAAGGCTTGTGGATTTGGGAATTGACTTCTGACTCGGTATATTTACGGCATCGGCGGGTAGATTGCTGAACGTGAGCAGCGGGTAAGGAAAAGAAAACCGGCTCCCTTGCATGAGAACCGTTTTGGTGACATGGGTTTCTTGCTCGTTCAGATGGTGGCGCCATCTATGAGAAGTCATTCGGAACATATGCAGCCTGCGCATAAAAATTACAATGACGAAAACATTCCTCCTTCTGCAGAATCCTCGCGGTTGGTAGGACCTGTAGTGATAACAATCTGACAGGGCGAATACGAGTGTATCTTACTCTGGCAGGCGGCAGACTACCATGCATATATGCTATGCATAATGTGCAGCGTCTGTTATTCTTGCAATAAATCTTGATGTGAATGCGCGTGTCTGATTTTACTTGAGTTCACGTTACGCCTACATTTGTGTATACAGCTGCCCGATCGCCAACGATCGAACGTGTGAGTCGTATGCAAAAAAAAGAAAAAAGAAAAACAAAAGAAAAATACACGCTGGTTTTCAAATAAACGTGCGCGCGCTTTCACATCACATTTTCCATCCAACAAGCAAAGAAGGGGAGCACCAAGGTAGGTCGTCGGTGTGTTAATAAACTGAGCTGTCGTGTGTTTCTTACTCTACTGCCTTGAAATCTTGACACAACGCAGCGAGTGCTGTCAGAGCTACACACCCTGTAACAGCAGACCAAAGAGACGTCTGTGTCGGGGTGTGAAAATACTTCTGCCCGAGTCGAATGCCACTCAATACCGTATTTTTATTACTTTTTTTTTAATATACTCACTTATACATTGTACACGTTGCACTGTATTGTTGCTATTTCATCTTATATCTAAAGTTAGCGGGAAATAGTATCGTTCATTATTCCGTTCAAGAAAATAAATACATTTCGGACGAAAAAGGTTCGGAAAGAAGTTCGATCAACGTTTTACAAATGAAAACGGTGACATTATTAGTAGTGTACTCGCGATACAGAGCTTAAAAACATGGACCACGACATGCATCTGCTACCAGTGCAGCATGTGCGCCGTGAATTTTCCTTGAAACTGTGCCGTATTACGTTAACCAGGATTTACTCAGCGATGAAGGGAGGGGTTATTGTGATTGGCATGTATAAATTAAGCTGCGCAGGATAAATGACCGCAACAAATGAATTTTGAAGCTTGAAAAGATGTACTGCCAAGCAGTCTCCCTATATACCGTTGCCGACAGAAGAAAATGATGAAAAAGTGACAAATTGAGTTGAGAAAGTCTTGGCGCCTTACGAAATTCCTACACGATGGAACATTATACTCTTACGAGCCCTGCTCACCCGGCTTGTTCTTTCCTGCTTCTTTTTGACTCGAAGTCTGTTTGTGCAAGACTCCAGGCGCCATATACAACTCCGGGATGGCACACAGGCGCGACGCGGCGGCTCGGTTCAAAATCTCTGGCTCCTGCAAAACGGCGATGTGCGAGTCTGTGTGTGTCTACCTCGCTGCACTTACGTTGCGAGTGCCGCCGCTTTCGCAGCGCCTCTGGCAGCAGCAGCATGAAAAAGCAGACTCGAGCAGTTGTGCAAAGAGAAAGCGAATAACATCCGGTTCCGCCCGAGTTCCTGCGGCACGTTCCATTTCCTTCCTCCGTCGAGCCTGTTGTGCGCGCAGCGTTTCTCGCGTTCCACTCGGAAGCGTCACCGTCGTCGACTGCCTCCGTTTTTTCTTCCTTTTGTTACCGCCTCCGCGCTGCAGCAAGCTCTCTCTATATAGTTCTCCAAACCTTAGGGTCTGGCTGCGCTGCGCCTCCTATCTCTCCCAGGCAGACGGCAGAGGCTCCGTACCAAGCCAGGAGCAAAGAAAGGGTCCGCGGTGACACCATATATCGCACGAAACGGAAAAAGAAAGGGTGTGTTTGGATGCTGCCAGCCTTGTGCCCGCTCAGCTTTAATCCTCGCCCAGCGGATGAAGGCAGCCGTCGTGAGATGGGAGTAAAAATGTCGGCTTCGCTGTCTAAAAAACAAAATATACGACGGGATCTGGGAATTGAAGGGAGATAGAAAGAGACGTTTTCGTCTTAAGGGAGAGGAAGCGTCGGGGAAAAGCTGCATCTTCCCGAAAGAGATGAGAGTTATACTTTTCTCAGCGCTGGCGAAAATCGTCAAAGCATGCCATTGCAGTCGTATCCGTTTCGTACAGGGGCAGACTTTTGACAAACTCGAGGAAAGCGCTGACATTGGACTACATTTATGCTCCTCTGATTATATCATGTGTTACAATCCCAACAATAACTGTAGTTCTGCTTGAGATATGAGGCCCAAGCAAAAGGTGCGTAGGTAATAATTTATCGCAACAATAATAGGATGTGCAAGCAAAATGAGGTACAGTAGCTTGGTGTTTGCAATTAAGGGAGTATGATCATAATAACCGATACCATCACCGTCATATAGTCCGACTAGACTAACTTTATGCAGAGCAAAAGACTCTGATATCTCTCCAACTGACTCGCGGTCCTGCACCAATGCAGCCACCTTATCTGCGCAAACTTCCCAATCTTATCCGGCAACCTAATTTCCTGCCAATACACTTTTCTTCTTGAACTATAACCAGTAACTGTGGCAGATCATCGATCACCAACTGTATTTTCATTGTATGCCCCGTCTATGCCAATTTCTCGATTACTATCAGATGCCATTAGGCTACATTCACGTTCCCTGGCCCTCTCCGTTCTCGTCTGTAGCTCTCTGCGTTGTCTTCAAATTGTGTTCAGCGCTTTTCCTTGGCCTCCACGTTTCCGAACCTCATAGGTGAGTACTGGCGAGCTACAGCTGTCTTGAGCGATATAAATACATCGACGTGTCCGGAAATAAAGTCCCAAAAAGAAACGCCAAAGTTTTACACAGCTGTTACACACACATGGACAATTCAGGTACGGCTTGGAACTCGCGAGCTGAGTAGACGTGGTAGGCTAATAAATTTAGGAACATGAACGCCAACTGGAAAGTAAAACTCTGATTTTCTATATTTAAAGCTGCTAACAGCTATATTCATTCATCTATAAATATGTAAAACAGCATAAGAATCACAGTAAGAGCAGCCGCGATGATAAAGCAAGAAAAAAAAAAAAAAGAAAAACAAAGCGTCAAGCGTCAGCAAAGCTTCAGTTACTTCTGCCGGAACTTGCGCTAGCAAACTGAAAGATCATCATTTTCCCCGATTCTGCACAATAGTTGCAGCCCAGGAAAGTGGAGGCTGGCGAGGAGGGAGAGGGACACGAGTGAGAAGTAAGCTCGCGTAAAGAACCCGAAAGCTCGAATAGAGAAAGCAGCGAGCTAGACCAGTGTTGGGAAACAAATGCAGGGCCTGACAGCTGCGAAAGACCAAACCGAAACAAAAGACGAAATAGGGCAGGACCAGTACAGCCGTCGCGAAAGGATTCGTCGTCCGCAGTGCGGTGTATAGGGAGGAAAAAGCAGCAGCAAGTGGCACGCACTCCACGCCCCTTCGCTGTGCCGCCATAATTCGTCCGCGGCGACAGAAATATGCGCCGCTCTGATTATGGGCGACGGCTGTAAAAGAAAAGGGTGCAAGAAAGAGAGCGGGAGCTGCTTTTCCTCCGGGAGCGGTTTCTCCTCGGCCCACGCAGCAGTGGATGCGACAGACGGACCAAGCGCAATGAGAACGAATCACAATGGCCGCCTCTGAGGCCCACTGGGGCTGGGGTGGACCGTGCCCTTCCCACCTATCGGTACTCTTCTGCACCTCCTCTCTCAAGTGTCACCCGCAGGTCCCATCAGCGACGCCGCCGGCCGCTCAGTAAGAACTTCGAATCGCTTGCTCGGGAGAAAATAAATAGAGGTGGAAATAAATTTTGCTTGTGTTGCGTGCTGTTTTTATTCGTTCCTGTTTTTAAACTCGAAATAAAAACTCGCAGAAAAACAATGCAGTATTGGAACGAAGGACTTGACTAACCTTAAAATATGATGCTATAGTTGCCGATTTTTCTTAACGTGGACGATTCGTGTCGCCCTCTAAACTAAGTTTTAATCGGTGATTTAAAACTGCTTCATGCTTCGCAGTCGAAATAACATTTAAGAAGAGAAAGAACATTTGTAACTGTATTACGGATGCACAAACAGTAAGCCGGGTGGGGCGGTTGGTATAATAGCTTTTGACTAACTTTAGTACGATGAACAATCTTGTTCACTCATATTCAACACACGTAACATATCACATAGAGTACCTGCTCTTGTTGACAGTACCGCATGAATATTGATCGAACTTCAAAGTAATGAAGCTGGTCAAAAGCAGGGCGAAGGAAATATATACATGAATTCAACCAAGAGACTATACATGTGCTGCTCTTAGGCAGCTCGGTGGGTTAACTCATGTTTTGTTGGAGGAAGTAAGGGGTTCTGTTAGTTGAAAAAAAAAAAATTAAAATTCACAAACTGCTAGTTAACGTTCAAATACGTTTACGAATGTAAGCAGAAAGAGGGGATTGCATTATTCAAGAGAAAAAGATGAACCTGAGCAGGTGTGTCCTGAAGGAGCCTACTGTACACCGCGGGAAAGGGGAGAATAAGAAGAGAATAACGAAATAATGATTGTGAGGATAAATGAGTCTTACAGGGACAAACACAAAACAAGGCACATTCATTAAGCACGACATTCTGGACCGGTACATGTGAGAAAGGCTATTGCGAAAGGCCCCAAGTATATTTTTGTAAATGTGGGAAGGGGAGGGGGCTGGGAGCTTATCGGGGCCACCTTGGATACGTGCATGGATGGTAGGCTTCCCAGAAAAGAGGTCGAACATGCATGCATATACCGAGCAAGAAGCCAGAATTCGTTGTTGGGGCTCTAATGAGGGGCACGAAAAAGCACGGTTATTAGCAACTATAAGTTTTGGTATACGGTCCCCACAATGCACTACACTCGATAGGATGCAAGTACGGATTTGGATGGAGAAATTCACCGCTATACTTGCTGAACAGCTCGTCCAAATTATTTTCACGGGGCCGGTACAGGTGTCTCCACTGTAGAAATTAACTGTTTTATTTTTTCCTGCGGAGGTGCTGGCGCAGAAGCCTTATGAAGTATAAGGCAAAACTGAGTGCCATTATTGCGGTCTAACGCCGTCTGGCGCTGCTTAGCCAAGCAAAGGGTCCATTTGTTTAATAATGAAATATGAGCGCATATTTTTCTCATTTGAGCAGCGAAAAAAATTTCATGATTGCCCTGGCTTGTCCCACGAAACGTTTAGAAAGGATTCGCAAATTTAGGACTCTTCAGGAAAATCAGGATTGTTCAGGCGAGCTAGGCGTTTTCGCTCTCATCTCCAGCTAGCCGGATCCATCAACGTGGTATGACCCTTCAGTCGCAATAGTCAGAGATGCTGCTACACGGTGATCTAAATGTTGGGTGAACTGCACGTAACTATATTCATAATTCAGGCATGAAGTCATTTAGCGCACTCTGTCACACGCCCGGCTTGAGACGGGTGTTATCAAGGTTGTATTCTTCAGAAAGGAGGAGGAGCAGCAGAAAAGGAGGGCGACAGGCAGGAATGTCTAGAAGCTACGAGCAGGTAAAGCTGTAAGAAAAAAAAAAAAACACGGCTGCTAACCTCAAAACAGAGTTAATGTGTTGCTGGAAAAGAAACGTACGTTATACATTCGATTGCTTGACCGTGGTATTGCTTGACCGTGGTATTGCTTGACCGTGGTATTGCTTGACCAAAGTACTATAAAGAAACGGCTAAATGTTGGTACCCAGTTTGGGTCTAAGAACTTTTTCAGGATAGTAAAACCAATAATGCTGAAACAACAAGACACCTGACTTTCTGCCCTCTCCCCCCCACCACCACCACCAATCACACTGAACTCACTTACTTCCTATATTTTTACTTCCTATATTTACCCTTCACTACTACTCCTACCTTGTGTTTGGCTCATGATGGTCACAGTCGCTTAAGTGCCATAAAACTTCATATAACTACAGCTACCGGATATTCGCTGACGGTACATGCACGTACGGTTCCGAGAGGAGCTGTGATCGCTCAAAACTGTCCCGCGATTTCCTTCTCCTCTCTCTCTCCATGTTCCCTCCATGGATGCTGCCCTCTCATCGTGCTCCCCAGCGGTGCCGCGAGATCAAGTCAAATTAGAAGCGCCCATTCTGGAACCCGAAAACGCAGGGGATGTGGTCGGCCGCGGATGATATAAACACGCACGCACGAACACGAGTTAGCCCTGGGGATGGGCTTCGGTCTGCAGAGCAAGAGGGCAGATGAGTGAGCACTCTTCACGAACGCAACGCCGGCAACCGGAGCGGCGCGTTCAAACCAAACGGTGGCCCGCCGCAAGGCGTGCGTGTCTCCCTCTCTCGGCCGACGGTGGCGGCGGCGGCAGGGTGGGTGGCTCTGCAAAGCGCGCGCACTGCGCACAAAAGGCAATAGCCGCCGCTTGCGCGCCGCCAATGGGAACCGGCCAGCGCGTTATTTATGAGCCCGGGTCGGGGGCTCGCCGCCTCGCTCTTCGTGCTCCACGAGCGTTCCAAGAAATATGATCCCCGAATGTCTAACTCCCTCCCCACACCCCCCAACCTAACACACACATACGAAGCACCATGGTTCGTACGCGCACATAGCCAGACGCTGGCCCGTTCCTTTTGCGTGTTGGACGGCGCTTTTGCTTTTCTCGATTTCTTCATTTCCTGCGTCCCCTTCATCTGTTTTGTCCCTTCTCCAACTTCTGTTCTCTCTTTCCCTTCGTCGTTGTGTGCGCTGGCTTGAGCGCCCTTCTTTCTGCGTTTTGTCCGACGCGTCCACTGCTGACTGACTTCCGAGCCGAGCCGGTCGAGCGCGATTAGATCTATTCACGCCCGTTCCCTTTTTCGCGTGCGCTGGCAGAACCTGGCTGCCCGCGGGTGTCTGAGCGCGCGTGTGCCGAGGGGGAAGCGAGGTTCGTGTAACCCCGGCCTTCACTTTCTCTCTCTGCTCTTCAACCTCCCTCTACGGCCTTTCTTTTCTCCCGGTCGCAGCGGGGATTCGGTGCCGCCTTTATTTACCGCTGACTCGGCGCTTTTTCTTATTTTGGTTGCAATTTTGCGTTTGGTCCTTCTTTTTAACAAAGGGCAAATGCTCATTCCTCGCTCCCTGGGTTTCTAAAAGGCGGCGTTACATTAAGTTACTGCGTTCGCATTGTCACAAACGGTTTTTGTGACTTGCAAAGTGTCTGAATAAGAGGATGTGACTTTCAGAGGAGCGGGTTCTCTTTAGGTGGCCTCATTGTCGAGATGGGACGGCTGATATTTTGCTGCGCCTAAAACTGAGGATTGTCGCGTGCTTAAAACCGTAGTTAAGGCGCTGTACTTTAAGTTGTCATTTTTGTTAGCTTTAATTTTGTTTTGACTTTGTAAAAATTACGAAATCATCGTCTATGTTTGGAGAGGATGAATTGCACCGTCAAATATCAGGGTAAGCTGCAAAGCTTCAAAGATATAAAACGCCAAGCTAGAATGTACGGAGGTATTACTGTAACACTAGTGTGCTCCTATCATGCCTTTTCAATCCATTGGCTCTTTATGATATTTGAACAGTTCTAAGCGTACAAAATATTCGGTAAAGTTGGCAAAGGCCTCTATAGTAGTCAATGTGACATTATGCATGGTCATTGCTACCCTACTTCTGACACTTTAACAGAAGGGCGATACTATGTGAAAGCAGGTTTTCTATACCCAATCTCAGGTATATACATATATACATACTGAACGCTTTGTAGCACTACTCCCGGTATTGTAACAACTATAAGTATTTTATGGCGATAGCGCCCCTGCATGCATGGTGCGGTAGGGCGGTCACTGCTTTTGAAGTACTTTTACGTTCTTTAACAAACTATGTTAATCGCTGGCATTACAGCTGTCAGTGAAATATCTTTGACAGGGAGCCTATTATGCGCTTGCAATGACCAGGTGTGACCAGTCTGTACGCATCATATTAAAAAAAAAAAAAACCTTTTAGGCTAAACACGTTCATAACACGACACCGCTAAACATAAGGTCATAAACAAATGGCCCAATCAAAACTACAAGTGACATGTAGCGATATGTTCTGAAGGGTGTAATAAGGTGATAGGTAGGACTGGCCAGACTTATTTTTTTTTTGTGGATTAAAGAGCACACGCTATCTCTTCCTCAATTACTTCTTTTTTTTTTTTTGCTTTGCTTCTTTTGCTGCAGCATACTACAATTACATATGTTAGTGTTAATTAAGCCTGCAATTATGTTTAAAACAGATGAAAAAGTTTTCTCCGAAAGGTGGGATTATGAGTCGCCTGATGATGTCAATAAAGGCAGATGTATTTAATTTAGCCTAAAAAAGTGGGCGATTCATTTTCACATAAAAGCCGGCAGTTGTGGGCGGTATAGACTGGTAGAGATGATCTTGGACAGGACTTCAATGTTAGTGTTTATAAAATTACTTGACAGACTTTATTTGCTTTGTGGGTAGCAAATGGGTAGCTAATAATTATGGAATTTCTTCAATGAGAAAATATTTTCTCAAGTGTTAGATCGAGTGAGCTTCGTGTACATTAGTGGACGAGATCGTTTGACGCGCATAGCCTCTTTGCGTATATTACAGCTATGCATCACTTTGAGCACTGTAGTACAGAGAAAATAATAGCCTTTTCTTCGTCACTTTTTGTCCGTCTGGTTTCTGCCCACTGCGTGTCGAACTGCCCATGCAGTAACTCGCTTCTCTGTGTCAAGAAAAGTAAATTAATAACGTTGGTTCCCTTATGTTGCATTTTTTAAACCTTCGTTGGAAAAACCTGAAATTCTCCCATTTACAGGTGATGCTATAAAGGTGCCAGATAGTATTAGTGTACGTAAAAATTCATGTGTGAATAGAAAAGTAATTCACTGTCAGCGCTCGTTTGTTTCTGCCCCGGTGCGATTACATGCATCCCCATCTTATGCCTCAGTCCTCCATCGTGACAGACCGGATATCCTCGGATCAGCTGTGACAGACCTGTTCGCTTTTTTTTTAACCACGACTAAGGATACCGCAGCGCTAAATGCAGCGTCACAATAAAATTATTTTGCCCCAGTGGTCCCTGAGATTATTATCCATGCAATACTTAATACGTAGCTTAAGATTAGCGCGTGTTCATCCTACCCATAGTCGTCCTTTACTACGCTGTTCTCTGTGTTCAAGAAAAAAATTCTGCGGAGAGTTGATACCTCGCGTCCTGGAAACTATTTTCCTGTGTCTCCTTTGGAGTATGCTACTTGTTTCCTGCGCCTGGACGGCAGAAAATTATGAACGAGGGACACCTGTTTTGCCTGCATTACAACTACGGGCATCAACATGCATCCAAAGAGTCAGCGGCGACAACACCGCGTAGCAAACTGGCGCGAGGCATCGAGCCGGCGACGCCTCCCTCCTCCGCTACCACACCGCGCCGCCACCGCCGCGGAGCGCGGTGCCTCTCTCGGGCCGCTGCGGGTCTGCGTTTAAGTGCTACATAAAGGGCGCTATTCTCGGCCACAGTTATGGGATATCTCTATAAAAGACCAATGACCCGTTAAGAAGGGTTTTACATCGCAATCTCTTGTCCTTCGGTTATTGCCTGATACGTCAACGGCTCTTGAGGTTAGTACATCTTTACAACCAGTTTTACGTGCTACGGCTGCTGCCGCTTGCCGCTGCTTGGTTGTGCCAGCGGCCGCTGGCCTGATCTCGCAGAGCTGCGCTGGCCTAGGATTGTTTACGTGTTTCCTGTATCTTTCTTTTTTATTGTATGTAGCACCTTCTGTTTTACCTTCGGGTTTCTTAGGCGCCCGGAACGCTGACGAGAATGACAGCTGTTGTCTGCTCTTATGCGAGGCTGATTGCAAACAAAAGGCGCTAATAACAGTCGTCCAAGAACACAACACACGACCTATAATTAGGGAATAAAAATCAAGAAAAGAGAACAATGCATGTCGAAAACACGGAAAGCATATAGTTAGCACGTGTACCATATACTGCGGAAAAGTTGGCGAATGCAGTCTATTTGAACTAAGGAGGTTCTCTTAAAGCACCCTTGTGCCTTTACCAGCCGTATTACACTTCGTATCCATGATGAAAACGGCAACTGAATAGACAGGACGGACGGACGGACGGACGGACGGACGGACGGACGGACGGACGGACGGACGGACGGACGGACGGACGGACGCACACACGCACGCACACGCGCGCGCGCGCACACACACACACACACACACACACACACACACACACACACACACACACACACACACACACACACACACACACACACACACACACACACACACACACACACACACACACACACACACACACACACACACACACACACACACGAGAGAGAGAGAGAGAGAGAGAGAGAGAGAGCATACAAGAACGATGGTCAATAATCCATTGTATTATTGCAACTCGGATCATTTAGTAAACACGGAATAATGCCCTTGCCAAAAACGTACGTACGTAATCCACGCATGCTTTGTGTGCAATGCTAAATGCATCTTGGGAATGTTCTCTTTTTACACCTTATTACGCACTCTCAAAAACAAAACTGTTACCGTGCGGAGTATTAAAATAAAGTGCGAGGAATGAATGGACTTTTTATGCACTTTAAAATATTGATTGGTATTCACAAAAATACAACAGGGGGTTTAAGTATGCTCATTGGTCTCATACTTGTTTCTTACCATTCAGAAGAAAAAGTATTCATGCGACCATAGCGAACGGGCGCAATGAAATTCACCTCAGAATGCCTTTGACCTTGAAGTTGTCGCTCATTGACACTTGCAGTGGTGTTTGCAAATAGGATTTGTCATTTCTCGCCCATAAGGTGCAATGTAACTGACGAATTCTAAATACACATTAGTTTGGAAATTCCCGAGAGTTAATTTGAATACGCCGAAAACAATTAGCATCGTTTGCCATTTGTTCAAGCTCAGGACTATACTAAATTTGTTGCGAGCTATCAATATCACACTGACGTTGAGGCTATTGATTCTTGCCCACACAGAATAAATTTGATCACCAACCGCCACCATAAGAGCATTTTATTTTTGTCATGCTCATGTCAGTGAAGTATTTTTCTTCTTGGGAACTTGCGATTACATTGCCTTGCACATTAAGTTTACGAAAACTAAATAGAAAAACGAATAAATAAAAAAATAGTTGCTTAGTGCAGTTGTAGCAGAGCTGCATATTATTTCGGTTGCTTGCTTGTCTGGGAATTCCAATAAGTAACAAAGTTCTCATATTACGTCGCCTGCTTCTGTAGCTTCACCGCATAAAGACTCTGTATGAGGAGAAGCATTTGCAAAATGAAGGAGACTGTACATTCTATTCTGTTGCGTAAACGTTCTTAAAACTTCAAATGAATAATCTGAGCGCATGACAGCCTTAATATGCCGAATTTAATAAATTATTATAATATGCAAACTGCATTAAATAATAATAAAGCAGCAGGCCTAATTTGGGGAAAATAAGAGGCAACATTAACACTCCTGCCAACGGGTTTAGGTAACTAAATATCTCCTTCTAAGAACGTACGAATACATATTGCGCTCTAAGCAACAAGATAGAGAGAAAGAGGGAGAGAAAGAAATAGTAGAAAGCAACAAAATTAAGCTAAAAATAAGGCAATCACCTCGCGAAGAATTTTTTGGATGCCTCCAAGCATCCAAGAAAGAAAAGTAAAAACAATCCACTAAGGATGCGTTTTAAGTATATGGTTTTGGTCTTGAAAATGTTTATTGATTTCAATTTAAATGCACAATCATATACGTTGGCATTTGTACCATAGGTAAAAAAGGTTAAAAAAAAAAAAAAGAAGGTTGGTTCACTGACTGACACAAACTTATTTCCTAAAGGAAGCTGGAAACAGTATTAAAGGTGCGGGTAAGAGTGAGTGTTTCCTCCAACCCGCGCCTATACAGCCAAACATATTCACAAAAATACACTGCCATCGGCTATCATTTTCGCATTTCTATTCCCACCATTCAGGGCGTCTTAGGTTCACAGGTGACGTCCAGGTCCCAGTCGCTCTACGCTGAGGAACACTTCTTCCGCAATGTTTCCCTGTAATTTTCCCCGCAGCTTCTTCTTTCTAAAGGTTGCGTGCCAATGTCCATTCAGACCGCAGTAATTTACTGCAGTGGATTTGTGGGAGCACAGGAGCGATGGCCGCGGAAGACAGTGCAGAGAATTTACATACAATGCTACGGGATGAGTTCCAACCTTCTCTCTCTCCCTAAAGGCTGTGCGCGGTCACGGGCATATATTACAGAGAGTTCATGACCGCCACGCAAACGACGAAACGATAAGTTGTGGACTTGGCACGAAATAAGCGGGCAGGCCTTACGGGATCGTGTATACCACTACACTGACTGGAGCTGCAGCTGAGGAGAGCGCACGCAATGTCAAGAATGAAGATGATGAGGAAAGGGGAGGGTAGGGGTAAACGTAGCGTATTAAGAAGCAAAAGGTGCACATAGCCGAGAATATGAGAAAAGAAAAATCCAAAATACCGAGCGCGAAGTCTGTACGAGGGCTTGGAGGAATGCTTTCGGGCGTTCCTTGAGAAGTGGGCGTAAATTGAAGCGGCATTATATGAGGCGGCATTCCTGCGGCTTCTCGTGAGTCGAGCTCCTGCTTCAGAGCGGTGCGAGTGGAATGACGCCGTAAATTCGCCCGGCGCACGCAATAGCCTCTCTAGGCCTGCCCGCGGAGCTGACGCGGTCTTGTCTGGCTATATGAGCCACTTCATTTCGAACCTTGATAGAAGGTCGCGCGATGCCTGTTTTCGCTTTGTTTATTTACGAAGTCAAGGCTTCAGCCAGAGCGGTGATATTTGCTTCCGAGAATTTTTTTTTTCTTTTTCTCGAATTAAGTGCATAGGTTACTAAAGAGCGGCTGAGAACGACAGCTATTTACTTCACTTGACAAGTGCTTTCCTGCACCGTATAGCAAGTAAATGCCGAGTTCGAGAGAAGACGTGAGTGACTGATAGACGAACTTCGCCTTTCTGCCCTAATAAAGAACGTGAAATGGGCTCTTCTACAGAAACAGTTCTGCAGGCACAGTATGGAATGAATATTTTGGCTGTTGAAAAACTCACGAAAGAAAAGAAGACCCTTGGAATGATGTACTCCACTATAGTTGGCGAAGTACATGCAAAAACTGCACTTGTCAAAACTAAGGTTTATGTGGTCTGACCACTAACTACCATCTAGCGTTAATGAGTACCACATGTGGCCCGGACTTCTATCATCTTAATAATCAAGAGCAAACAGCGCGTGATTGAGAATTCATCTGGAGTCACGTAGTATCCCTTCTGTTTATTTAGTGCCCTTTGCTGAGTGATTATTTTGTTCCCAGTTGATTATCCATGATTTCAGCCATTAAAACCGTCGGTGACTTCGCAAAAGTGGCTTGCTGCATCATCGGGTCCGTACGATCCATTCGCCTTTGGGATTAAACTCTGCTCCGGTTGTATACTAGTATACTAGCGAGTAAAACACTACAGATTCGTCTTAAAGCGTATACATAAGCAAATAACACCTCTCAAATTAGGATCCCTGCGGAACACCTAGTCTGTTCGGAGCTGCATTGGAAAGGGGGAGGGGAGCGCTATCAGACACTGCAAAGGAACGCCCCTAATGAGAATACTAGTATAGCTGACCTGACGTGAGCTTTAACCTGCACGCAATATCGGCGCTATTTTAAGTCCAACCAAGCTTCAAGTTATATGAAGAACTGAGCGCAGAAAAAAAAAAAAAAAAGCACGAAATAAACCAATTTAAATACACAGCATGAAACTCAAGAATTGCATGTTCAAATTAGCCTCCCTGTCAGAGAATGTGTACGTATAATATAAGGAGAAAACCTCGGAAAGTGCCATAAGCCAGGTAGAACAAGTATACAAAAATCACAGGTACTTGTACCGCAGGAACGTTGCTATATACGCTCTTTTTACGGCAGCCGCAATGGTTTTAGGATCCTTCCGACAGACGTGGACCAATAAACAGAGCCGTAAAAGACGTTACTGGCGTTAAAAGGCGCACAAAAGGAGGCCATATAATAAAGAGAGACCCGTATAACACGCCGCACACACCTTCGTCCGTTGTTGAGGTTGCGCCATTCACTTTCACCAAGCTAGTCGAAGCCAGAGAGCTTTAATAAACGCCAGCACTTCATAAACAGCGGTCACGATGTGCGCTGAATAGAGACGTAACATGCCAGGTAACGGCATCTGTTGGAAAGGGTTTAAGACGAAGTGGGCAGCCGTGGGCACGAAATGTATTACTTTTGTTTAGCGGGCCCTAACACGTCGGTTTAATCGTTTCTGTGTGTGCATAGTACATCTGTTTTTGAATAAACGTCGTAAGAATGAAAAATTTTGGATTCGTTTCTCATTTATTAGCTCACTGTGTCTACAAATTACTCTCCTTTTTTTTTTTTCATTGCAAAAACTGGGTGACTGATAGATTTTGAAAACTATGAGAGTAGCCTCAGGACTTAATGATTCATCCTTTTGTAATAGCTTACTATTCAGCAAGACTGGAGCCTGTAGTGTGAACGTTGGCTTGGGCAGATGTAATTTGTTTAATGCAACAGTAATGAGGACTAATTAAATAGCCATTATGTCTACTGATTAATGTTTAGCTTATATAAATGTAAACGTTAGGGACACGTCAACAACAAGGACGTGCGCTGACTGAAAACTTTTTGTCATTCACAAGAGTGATTGGTTGTCAGTAGTGCCCATCATTATCGCTGCTGTGTCCCCTCTGGTGCTGTTTTATGTGAACAACTAATGCAGTACTAGTTATAAAAGTGGGTATCCATGGGAACTTCACCGTCAATCAAGGAGTAACAAACATCTAAATCCCGTTATCGCATGGATGCAAGACGTAGAAAAGAAGCGTGAGTAAAAAAAAGCAAAAGAAAACGCAACTGCGAAAACGAATAGTAAAAGTAAGCATCAACATGAAATCAGGCATGTAACTATTATATCAACCACGGCAAATTAACAACTCGCGCTGGCACTGAACTTTTTTTGTCATTATTACGAACTCCTGAGAACAAATGAGGGCACAAAACAGCGAATAAACGACAACTCTGGGACTTCTACAACGATGAACTTGCCTTATGGATATACTCGCAAGCGCAAACGAAACTTGAAAATTACCTGCGCTACTTTTAAACCAGGAGTTAAACTGATGCGAGGCCGCCATTCCGCGCCTTCTCATCCAGCACCAACTTTTTCCAAGCGGCAGCCATTTTCAGACGGACCACGAAAATCGATATTGCCTGCACCGGGAGGTGCTGCCATCTCTTGGCAGATCGTGACACTACTGCATTCCATCGATCTGCGCCGCGCATTTCTTTTCAGTAGCTAGCTGTTGAACAGGTTGGCTAGCGACGCATTTCCCATTCGTAAGAACGAATAATGCAATAAAATACATGTAACAATGCAATAAAACCAGCCGTAACGTGAATTTATATTTTACCTTTTAATCCTACCCCAACTGATCACTTAATGTAGTTTCTGGATTTTTTTGATGCAGATGCATTTTATGAAATTTCAGAGATGTCCTCTGTGCGCATACTGATTAATGTCAAAGAAAAAGAACAAAATTAGATGAATAAGGAGACTACTGCTCACAAAGCCTCAGGTAAGGCGCCAATACACAACTTTGTTTTCTGCTGGTTTCTTTTTTTTTTTCTTTCTCAAATGTTATTTCCAACAGCAGCGCAACACGAACGTTATCAGTAAGCAAATTCTTTGTAGAAAGTTGTCAGATGGTCAGTAAACGTTTTGGGTTGGCAGCTGCTACTCCTCAACTCCATGCGGCACCGTCAATGGCTAAGGTGAAGAATTTCATTATTGATTATTTTACAGAAAAGTAACAACCATGTTGCCTCCATGTGGAACATTGAAATCACCTTCGACAAGAGGTCTAGTCAGCAGCCCAATTAAAACAGTTGCAACCAGCGCTACTTCACTGATTGTAAATCACCAACTTATGTAGCGATAAGAAAGAATCCACTTTATTTATAATTTATTTTTCACATACTGCTGGCCTGGCTGTCCAGGTTAGGAATGAGTGCATGTCATGGAGTGATACCGTACTTTATAATAATCCGTATGTATAACCATTCAAGAGAACACTGGTGTAATTATTATGATACATGTACGAACGAAAAACAAATTTAAACAAGCTGTCAGTGCAGTATATATAATATATTACGACGCTTTACGATGCATTGTGCAGCGTACACAAAAATGAAAGTGGAAACTGTTAAACATTCAGCCAAATTAGCAGGCAAACCTTTTAATTTCTCTGTGTGTGTGTGTGTGGGGGGGGGGGGGGGGGGGGGGGGTCGCGCGCGCGCGTGTGTGTGTGTGTGTGTGAAAGAATTGCACAACATGCACTGTACACGACAAATTTCTCACATTTCTGGGTGAAACGAACTCCATGGACGCCGAGTAACAGTCTGGAAATGCTCATTTTATTTTATCTCGAGCTTGTGTTGCCAGATGAAATAAAAGTCTTCCTCTTTTGCAAGTAGCGTACCACCTGGACGTTCTCCGATTTTTTCCCATTGAAAATAAGTGCTGACTGACTCCTTTGAACATATGTGGTCTCGTATTGAAGTCCACATTTTTTTCACGTTTCATCAAGCTTATAAGTACCTTAACAAGTACAGTTGATCGTTTACCAGGGTAAGTACTGAGTCTGACAAACTGGTATTTTTCATTTTTGGTAATATGAAATCATGAACTGGGCCAATACAAGTGCTGCACGGTCAGCGCGCATTTCCCTCAGCGCACTAGTAGAATCTGGAGAAGCTACTGGCAATTAAATCAAACATGGCTTTGTATATGGCCCCTACTCGCGCTCCCTCGCCGTGTCGTTGCTATGGCTACTACTTTGCTCTATCATATTACACTTCTTGGTTTGCTTTCGAGTACCCGTATGCTTGGGAAAGGATTGAAACCGGAAGAAGGTCTCGTCTAAATCTTTACGCTGTTTTATACCTCTTCAATTTTTTTTTTATTCAAGCATATTTAGCAGGGCTCCTGAAATTTCTAGAGGAGTTCGAGCATTGTCGAGCAACTTAAAGCATATACATTACAACCACGCAGAACCTACCTCCGTTCTTACACCAAGGACGTACCACTAGAAGCCGGGCTCACTCAAACAAAAATAAAATTGTGGAACTGCTACTGCTGCTTCTAATACAGTACGTTTGGGGCTTGCTGGATGATGGAGGGTAGAAATATAGCTGTAGTAAAGGATTGGATTTGGGACGCAGTTTTAACATGGTAGCGTTAAACGTCCCGTTCTCCGGACGGTGCACAGTCAGCGGAGCAGAATCAAGAGCATGTCTCTGGCATGTGGTAGTTAATGTTGGGGACGTTGGCAGGTGCTGATTGGGTGGCTGGTTGTATGACGTCACGAGACCACGTGACATGCCGGGAGTTGGCGACTCGGGCTATCCTCGGGATGAGATGGGAATTATAACACTGCCCCGGACCCTTTTGTCCCAAATCAAATGCTTTACTCCCATGCTTGGGCCACACGGCGCGTTCGTACGGCATTGTTAAATTGGAGCTTTATATCTGTGCCGTGTGGTGTTCCACATAATGTGGTATCTTAAGACTGCATGCTAATTAGCAGGTTTGAGGTGATGGTGGAAATAGTGAAGGGAATAATCGCCTCCTCACAAGCACGAAACGAAATGAGTAAATTGTTGAGGAGTTCAACCAACAACTTCAATTATCATTGATGTGATTGGAAGCGCCATCTAACAAGCATACATCGAAATTCCAAAATGGCGGGAGATTTGAACCAACCGTCTGAATTATTCCCCACGCCTGGCTCGAGAGCGTGTCGGGGAGGGTTGGGTGTACACGAACGAGAATCCGCACGGGGAGCAGCAGGCGGATGCTGTTACTGCTGTCACGTGGTATTGTTATCCGAAGTGAAGCTTATAAGTGTCTCCCAACTTTTTCTCTCGTCCATGTGCGTGCGAGGAGGGTTCAATATATAAAAGGTGATCACATTCTGCAAAAAGCTTCATGGTGTTCTTTCACTATTCTTCGGCGTAGAGTCGAAGTTCCAGTTTAATTCACAGGTTTTCTGTTGATTCACAAACCATACACACTCGTATGGACAATAGGCAATGCAAGTAAGCTGAAGAAATAATACTGATGCACAGGTAGAGGCAGTGTCTCTATTGTATAAATAAAAGTGTATCATAAAAAAAAAGAAAAAAAAAAGCCTGCCTAAAGATCACCGCGAGAATACCGGCTTGAAGTACGGCAGACACCTCTGCATTTAAGCCACACCTCGAAACTCACAGATACCTGCAATTGGACAAGGGTTGAGATTTTTCCTGCCCTGAAGGAAGAGAAAATTGTCAGCTCTACTGCGCTCTAAAAGACAGATTCAGAGCATGCTGTATACGCCTGACACCACTGATAATTTATCAGCAACTTCGTGACTTTTTCCAAGTTCTTGCAGTATATGCTCCGTCAAGCAAAGCTGTCCGCATCAGAAAACTGAAATCTGCAATGTCTTTAACACACACACACACACACACACACACACACACACACACACACACACACACACACACACACACACACACACACACACACACACACACACACACACACACACACACACACACACACACACACACACACACACACACACACACACACACACACACACACACACACACACACACACACACACACACACACACACACACACACACACACACACACACACACACACACACACACACACACACACACACACACACACACACACACACACACACACACACACACACACACACACACACACACACACACACACACACACACACACACACACACACACACACACACACACACACACACACACACACACACACACACACACACACACACACACACACACACACACACACACACACACACACACACACACACACACACACACAGGCAACTAGAAGCTAGTTTTCTTGAATTAAAGTTTACACTCGTTCTCTTTACAGCGTTTGCTTACTGAAGGAAAGGCAAATACTGCACCCTCCACATTGTAAACATATTAAAACAAAAAAAGTTCTTTTTTCTTAGCAATTAAGAACAATACGAAAATGCCGGCCAACTCTTCCGTTAAGTTTGAAAGGCCCGAAACTAAATTCAGCCATAAACTCTAAGAATTAATATAGCGGAAACTTTCGCAATCTTATACAAGCACCGCGTATAACCAATAGCCAACGCACTGTGGAGACGTACGTAACATGCTGGAAATATTTAGACAGCTTTCAAAGCGACTAAAGTCCTCCACAGTGAGTGTGCGTGAGAGAGAGAGAGAGAGAGAGAGAGAGAGAGAGAGAGAGAGAGAGAGAGAGAGAGAGAGAGAGAGAGAGAGAGGCTATACTAACTAGAAAATATGTAGGACAGAGAGGCATATATACCCTCGAGTGTTATTCATTGTATTATTTGAAAGGTTGATAGTGTAGAAAAAACAAAACAAAAAACGTACAATTCTCGATTCAGTGTTCACATATTTCCTTCTCAAGATTCTCTGAGATAAACTGCAACGCATGCTTGTAGTATATCTTAAACAGTTTATCGGTCGGCTTAGAAATTAATGCAAGGATTTCGAAGTAATATTACACGTTGCGGAAAAGATAACTTACGTTTTGTAACATGCATGTATTGGAAATTGTGAGGGATCATTGACCTGTTCAGACGAGGTGCTACCTGCAGGTCGAAACCGTAAGAAAAATGAGCTTATGTTGTGTTGCGAGTGGGTTAAGTGCAGTGTCAGGCACCCAAGACAGCTTAGCAACATCCCTCATGAAAAAAAAAAAAAAGTATGCATCAATGACATGTATCCTGCGATTGCGTGTGCGGCCGAAAGCTCTAAGCTAAAAAGAAACAAAAAATGGAGGTACAGTTACATCTACCTTTAAGTTACCTATGACGCTATAGCTTCAAGGGTTTGGGTCTTCATTGTATAGCACTTCGCAAACGTGAACCCTTTTTTGTTATTTCTACATATTTGTTTATCACAAGGCACACAAAAGCCTCTTTTTAATGAAGCCGTTACGAACGTGCCTATTAATTATCCAAATTTTTTTTTTAACACAGCTAATTTACTTTACAATCTAACAATGCCATAATAGAAATTACGCCATGTTGCAACCTTTCATTCGCAATTTGTATATTTCAATCATGTCTACTGTGTTTGACGTGACATGCCTTTCAATCAATTTCAAGTTCCTCGACGCGCCGACAACTGTATATTAGGCGCCGGATTTTCCATTTATGGGACCTTTTATACATTGGTACTGCAGAAATCAAGCGACACGCACCAATTTCTTCTCTGAAAGTTAGGGTAGCGCTTGAACAGAAAGTATACGGCTGAGAGAAGGACGGTACAGAAAGGAGAATGCTGAAAACTGAGAGGCAGTCAAAAATGGCTGGTGCCAATCGGCTATGCGCGTGTGATGTGAAAGCCTCTAAACCTGAGCCCTCCAGTAAAAAATAATAGCCCTCGAAGGTTGTCCTTCATAATGCGGCCTTTTCACATTAAGCTTTGCCGGTACATTCAAATAATAGGTGACCAACTATATAACTCAGCCCCCATTTCTGCTGACACGATATTTATGGGCAAATTAGAGCCGGTCTTGACAGAAAGTAAGCTGCTGACGATTTAAATTTATATTTGCGCAAGTGTGTATGTCCAAAATGTGCCATCACTAAAGTGTGTTGCGGACTCGTGAACAGGGTCAGTGACCCAATATCCGACCATATGGCGCCAGCGAAGCTGAGATACTTTTTACTCTTTGGAAAACCATAACACGCCGGGTGGCACACAGAACGGAGAGGGCAGCACGGGTTACAGAACTAAGTGGAATTAATGCTGTCTTGGGGGGAATTTGGACAACTAATAATAAATGGACTTGATTGGGAGTTCGGGAGCTAAGAACGTGGCGAACCAATAACTGACTGTGTATTTTTAGGGTAACAGAGAGCGAAGTAAAGCCTGTGTTTGTGGCATGCTGACTATAGAAGCATGATGGCCAGAGTTGAACGTATGCATGTAAAGAGAAGTTTACCCTGATTGTAATGAGTGACTATCTTCTGGGCTAACAAAAACAAACCTGTACCTTCTATATTTGCAGTTTTCAGGTCCTTGTTCATTTTATGGGAGCGGCCGTCGAAACAAAGATGGACTCATGCGCATGACAAGGTGAGAAGAAAGATCACAACAGCATAAACCTTGCTTTGCAAGCTAATACACCCAACAATTTAAAGACAGCTCGGGCAGGCTTAATCAACTTTCCTTTTATGAAGCCTTGGTTTCCATACGAGTTTGCGAAGTGGCAAAACAAATACCATATCTATAGTTCGAAAATGCACTGTGCCACTCCGGAAACGTGTGCACACGTCTCATTTCTCAAACGTGGAGATTTCTCTGAGGAAGACATGCCTCCTCTCCCCTCGCGAACAGTCTTATATATAATGAAGCGCTTGAGGCACCACCGAGCTCCTTTCACAGATACGTGCATATCTTTCAAGGCCATAGAATGAAACAATATTGCTGCTAAGAACAACCTGGACCATGTATAGAATACTGATTAACAGTATACACCTTGTAACACCCAGCCCGTTTCCTATACCGTATATATTCAGTATCAAGCTTCACTCGATTTACGTCCTATCACACTAAATAGAGAGATTTAGCATACCGTGCTCCGCGATCCGCTACCGTGACCCTCTACCGCTCGTGGGCGGGGCGTACAAGCTGATTGGTTCTAATGCGGCAGGTCTGTGCGCCGACATCCAGTATGTGGCGCCATCTATCGGCATCAAAGTGATCTGGGCATGCGCAGCGGAACGCGCGGTGGCGGATCACGGTAGCAGATCGTGGATCACGGCGTGCTAAATCTCTCTAATAAGATTTGAAAATTTACCGCAATGAAGCGACCGAGCTTTCCGATTTTATAATAAATTGACGAGCCTTCACACAGTGCAGCTTGCCGAAATATGCATTGATTTTTTAACCACGGGCTGAATGCGTCGGGCTCTCGGCGGAATTCGGGCTCTCGGAATTCTCGGCGGGGCGCGGTACTTCAAATATTGAGCTCTTGCAACTTGGTCATCATAGCTCAATGGGACTGTAAAACGTCTTCTTCTGCCTTTGTGCATGTCAAAGTGTAATACTATAGCTCTTAAATTTGTATCGTGTACACTGCTTCTATTCTGGACCTTTTGTGTCATTTACTTGTGCTGGTATTTCACCACCCTCCCCTTTTCTGATTGTGAATTCCTTTAGAAGCAGCACTGCAAAGTAAGAGAACTAAGAATTATAGTAAGCATAAAGCACTCCTGAAATACTGAAGTATTTATCGCCATGCTTTGCTTATTGATATCAAAGTATGAGTCGAATTGGATCATTTGTGTAATAGTTTCGAATATAGGTGTTTAAGAAAACGAACCGTATTTTGCATTGCCTAAAGCAGATTTTGATGATTAGAATCGAATCCTTACTCTATAACTGCTACACTTCTATCACAATGAAAATTTAAAGAGCCATTCACATTATGGTCACAAAATAATCTCGCACATGGTACATTGAAGACAATTTATCAAGTGTTCGTTCTACACACAACTTTCGGATCTAAATAGCTTCTTTTTTTTTTTTTTTTTTTTTTTTTTTCAGGCGTGCTTGTCTCTTCGTGATATTAAATGTTTTGGACTAACGAGCCTCAGTAACAGTGCGAATTACTAAGCAAGCTGCAGCTGAAGCCTCCATATTAACTTCGAGGACTTTTTTTTTTATTTATGTATTTATTTTTCCGCGCACCGAAGCCTCAGCCCGCGTATAATGCGCAAGACGTTTCAGTAAAATTAATGCCTCTTTGGCAGCGATCTAAGCTTCGAACCAATGTTAAGCAGATGAGTGCATTGGAGCCAAATGTCCTAACAGCGTGCATAGGATGTTTACGTTCTTTGTTACGTGTTTGAATATTCGCATATTTTTTCCCCACCATTCCTATACTTGGTCTGTAGGCAGCTCGCTCCGTACGACATTCAAGAGCGGGCTATTAGCTGTATCGAAAAAATTTATTTCAGTAGACAGATCTTTCGAGATACCCAATGAAGGAAGTTATTGCTGACGTTATCTTTTCCCTCCATCACTTTCACCGGTAAGTGATCGACTTGCATAAATGTGTAGCGTAAAACATTGGAATTATATATGCCAAGGCTGAGTTAACATGGAGCATAATTCTAAAGAGATGAGTAAACGAAAAAATATTTATGGAAGAACCCGTTCGGAACAACACTGCATCAACACGCGGACGCCATACGTGAATGAGAGCATGGCATCAGCTATGTCTAGAAGGTGTCTTAAGCTCTCAGAAAAAGAGAAGCATCATTCTATAGGTTCACATCTGGAGCGATATTTAGCTAGGCCCAAAATGTAGAGCGTATACTGGAAAAAATAGTCCGCGTCGTTCTTTAACATTTTGCGAGCATTTCCGCACAACGCAGGAATTGACGAACTCGTGAACGGATGGATGGCTTCGACGCTATGTGAAGTTGGCGCATTGGCAGGCCTCAGTAACACGGAATGTGAATGAAAGAACCCTTGCAAAGATGTATATTTTGCAGTATCTTCTCCTGTATCCATTTATCAGCTATGTCTCAATTTTTTTTTTTTTTGTCTTAGTATGCCCAGTATTCCACTGTCAGTGTTCAGAGTTTTGGCGTCATGAGAAAAAAAAAAAAAAAAAAAACTGATAATGTGTAATGTGATAATATGATGATTGTGTTTCGTGGCCTATATCTTGACATGCTCCAATAGTTTCTACTTCCGTTTCAGATATTCCTTGGCGGCGTTCTTCTCGTCTCTCATGCTCTAAAACCACTCAGATATCTGAGACAAAACCTTAAATTAACTTGCTGACGCTATCTTGCTCTGACAACTTGCTTGCATGTAATATGTATTTTATACCTTATAGATCTTGACATAGTTACAATACAATTTTACCAGCTGAACAGCTATATATAATATAGTAGCAGTTCCAACATTATTATCCGTGGTAAAAAAAAGAAAAAAAAAAGAAAAAGAAAATGAAACATTGTTTGTTTAGCAGTTCAGCAATTTCTTCCAGTGAAATATTCAACAGTACTACTTCTTTCCCAGAACTTAAATAACTTTCAGTACTGACCTCAAAAAGCAGTTTTCCGTATAACCCCTTGAAGTCTATAAAAATAGTCTAATAGGACTGACTAGACATGGAGAGAGAAACTGTTTCTTTTTTTTTTTTTTTCTAGACATTGTGGTGCCCTCAAAAATGCGCATCTACTATTGCCCCTTTCGTGCGCTGAATAGCCAAGCTGGGAATATTGACTGTTACAGTGACTATCCCCTCCCCCCCCCCCCCCCCCCCCTTCCCCCCTCTTCTTATTCCCACGGCTCGCTAAGGACATAAACTCCCGCGACTTCGTTAACGTTCAACTATCTGCAACTTTGTTAAAGTTACACTTATCGAAGCAAGAAAAGTCCAGGCCGAAGCGCGAAAAGCGAATTCCTTGCAACGAGAGACGCGCGTGATGCGGGCCGTGACACTAAGAAATAAGGCAAACGTGGGGCCCCACAAGCTGCAGAAGCAGTACACAAAGGCACGGCGTCTCGAGAGGGCAACCCTCGTGCCTAGCCTACAGAAGCACGCAATATCGAATACGTGACTCAGCGCAAGGCCAAATTGACGCGTGCCTCTCTTGACGTGGCCGCGAGAGAGTACACGTATATCGGCCGGGTGCATGTGGGGAACTTGTACCGGACTAGCGGTATCGCAGTGAAAGTGCTGCAGGCTGCGAGAACTCTGTGCACCTGGTCTCTTCCCATATAGGGGTTATGGCTGCCAAGGAGTAAAAAGAAGGTAACCCTAATTTTACATCCATCACTGAAGTTGTACTCGTGGTTATATCCGAATGTTTTATGTAGGCTTACACACTGCATAATTACCATATCTAATTAAAGCTTCACTTCTCAATTCCACACAGGAAGCTGCGTATCGAAACTCCTTTATATTCTTACTATATACAATGTAAATGAATGGGACGAAGTAGAGCCCAGTAGTATTGCTGTACTTTGCGAATAAGGCTTACAAACTAATGAACAATTATTTCGTTTTCATGTCTATGACTTTTCGACACAAGATCGCATAACTCTTCAACAAGAGGAACTGTCCCTCTCCACCATCGCGACATTTGAAAAAAGGTATACGACGTACTCGAGAGAGAGAAAAAAAAAATTCTTCATTATGAAATACGTAGAGACTATATAATGAGAGACAAAAAGAAACACAAGCACCTGTCTCACCCGGTATCGTCTTCCATCACTCATTCTCAAATCCAAATGTGGATTCGCCGGTACTGCCGCACCATCTACCACATGGCTCGGGAGGGGACGATGAGAAGCAAAAATAGATTAGGGTTCGCCATGGAAGGGAGTCCGAATAACTGAGCGGGCCCGAGTCAAGGGCTCGGGAGAAGATGCCTCGAGGAGAGGCGGCCCACCCCGAACCCTGCCAGCCCAACTACACTCTTGATCTCGCGCTTGCGTAAGTCAGGAAAGGCGGGCCGGGCTGCCTCCCATCGGTTTTCATTAGGGCGCCACCACTGCCACTGAGATGTGCAAACCCCCCTCCCCTTTCCCCCCTCCATTCCCCCTACTCTGCATTCGATCCCGGTCGCGCCAGTGTTGGAGGACGCCGCGTTCAGTCCGGCGAAAATGAGAAGCACGGATGGGGAAGACAGGGGCGCATTTGAATAAGGGGAGAGAGAGGTTTAACTCACCGCAGAACTCGAGCAAAGAGGTTGCGCGTGCACGCCTGTGATTAGAATATTCAGGAGTCGGTTTCCCGCATGCAAATATACCTAGTTGCATGGCAGGTCGGAGCTTCTGGATGCAATATAGAGTTTCAGCGCTAAAGACTGATTAAATAACAATGGATTGTTGTCACGTTTCTTTTATCTTGTTGAATGCAAAGCCGAAACCAATTTTTCTTCCCTAGTGCGTCAACACAAGAAATAGTTTCAGGGAATGCTCCAAACCGATTTTCGTTATTGTTGTAAGTGAATGATACAGAAAGACGAAGGTTCTAGTGGAAATTTTTGAGGTATGCTCGTTTGAACAAGAAGCAATCATATACATTCAAAAAATAAAAAAACAATAAACTGTTGTTTAGTGAAAATTTTCAAAGTCAATTGTTGTATATACTGGAAAAATAAACACACTGCGAAATTTAGTTGAAATATCTCTGGAGTTGTTCAAGACGTCAATCTTTGTGAAGGCTTTCGGAACGAACAAGAAAATTTACTGCAGACAGATAGTAACAGTGGCTTTCATTAGGCCATATTATGAGGTCTTCTTTATTACAGTAACCTTACCACTCGACAGTAAAAAGGAAACAAATATAACGCAGCTCCGCTTTGCAGCCTGCCAAGAAATATCCTTGAAAAATGGAACTCGTGTTTTAAATGCTCCTGAGTGATCTTCACAGCAAATGAGTATCTTGAGCTGTCCTCTGGCTTGTGTAGATACAGTTGGCGGCCTGTACAAAGCCAATACAGGTATACTTTCAGTTACATATAAATAAAGATCCTACAACCACGTGTATGTCCTCTGCCAGTACCGAAGTCGATAGCTATAGTTGATGGCTACCTGTGATTCAATACGTGTTTACTAAGACAGATAACAGTGAAATATTACTTGCGCGTCGTCTCTATAGTTACACGAGGGCTTAGTAATTCTTTAGGAAGGCCTTAATAAATCAAATTGTGAGGAGGAATTACGATATTCTGGTCAATAAATTGGTGCAAAGACACTCACCATCGGTGTCGGTCCAGGTGTGTTGTTGAGCGATTGTCTGAGGACCATGTCATGTCTTCTGTCGAAAGCACAGAAAATTTGACGTGCATTAGCAAATTGCACTCTCATTAAGTCGAAACAGCAATGCACTGAAAACCTGTTTATCCGAATTCCAAACATTGCGAGTCCTTGAAGGCGTGCACGTGCACAGTTATCTCATGACGAACATCAATTTGCTTTAGCGAATCCGGAAATACCATGTAAATGACATACAGCTTACACCTTATAGCATGAAAATAATTTAGAAAAATCATGCATCACTTGACTATGTGAGTAGACCCCGAGATATCCTTTTAAATTTAATGAGGTACTGTCATACACTTGCTTTTGCATTGAATGTTGGGTATGTTCTTTCAAATATAGAAGAGCTTAACGGAAATCAAGACACGCTAAAAATGTTCGTGCTTACCTTTGCCAGAACGGAGTCCACGATGTGCGCTTGAGAACACTTCAATCAAAGGGAGATAAAACGAATCACAAAAGCCAAGGAAGTCATCGCGTCATCACTCCTCGCGCACCTGCCACATAGCTATGCACGCGATCTTGTTCCTTTGGTGACAAGTTATGCCAAAAGCTTCGCAAAAGTTCCGCGGGCGCCTAAATGGGCAGCACCGTTCGCGCAGTTCATTGGAGGACGCGTCAATCATTGTTCTCTTTTCTCAACAGCCAATCGCCGTGCCGCAGCAGTGGTGTCCAGCACGGGGTAAGGAGGCTGCCACGGGCGACACTGACGAATGGCCGACCGAACGCGAATGCTGCGAGACGCGTCGAGAAAGATCCTTCGCAGATGGCAGCCGGGCTGAGGCCGCGGTGCACCGTGAGTTTTATTGCCTGCTTGCCGAGCTGCTGAAAGAAAGGCGCGGCTGGTGGCTGGAGTCTTTTGGCGGGAAGTTGTGCCCCTCTGTCCACTGACTCTCCCATACATGCTCGCCACTGTCCTCTTCAGTTGAGAGTTCTTTTATCTTTCTTTTCTTTCTTTTTTTTTTTTTTTTTTGAAAGTTTAAGTGCGCTTTGCCACCTGAAAAGTGCCATAACTCTTGTCGGCCGACAGGTTGACAGGAAGAATACGTTGAAGCCTGAGGCAGGCGGCTGCCATTAAGGCTGAGATGTTCTGCTGTATATGTTAAGGTTGACGCGCTTGCATGAAACTGCATTTTTGAAGAGTGTTTCAACGTTGCGTAGAGCTCCGTATACAATATCTGGTGTAGTCGGCCGCCATCAAGTACCACACGTGCATGCACGGCTTGTTGTGTGTAAATTTAAATTGATGGATTTATTTATTTACTTGTTGGAGAAAGGAAAATGTACTTCAAAGTTGGTAGAAGTGAATGTCGTTGGATATAGGTAAATAAGCTTTTATTTTGTCCGTCTGTACCGAATTTCAATTACTAACGACAATTATTTACCTAATTACTAATAAATGATTTCCATCCACTTTACACAATAAAGAATATGTATTACATCGATAAGTATTGTCTCGGTTATTAACTCGTATGTGTAAATGGTAAATTAGGCCCCGTACGGTACATCCTTTCATCCAAGCTGTCATCCAAATGCAGCGAACAAACCTTATAATGCAGAAAAAAAAAAAAAAAAGGCAGTGCTGCTGCACCAAGACCGAGGCGCAGAGAGGCATACAGAAAGCAAATAGCCCTATAATAAAATTTGGATTAAACAAAGCTCCGCACTGAACCATGCTTTTGATTATTTGTATGATATTCGCCATTTCATTTGCTTGTCAGGAAGCGTGCACGGGGTAGTATATTTGTATGCCCTCTCTCCGATTTCTTGGTTTCAATCCTTTCAGCTTTTGGACCACATATCTTATTGAGATAGTAGGTTAATGTGCATAAAAAGGCAGTATTTCCGCTATATTTTCATTAGTATTTCAGAACAGAAGGCAGCACGCAGGCTCTTGGCTACGCGTCTATATAATGGAAGCATGTGTATTGCTTCGTGTGATTTCCTAAAAAGTTAAGAATAAAATCTCCTCAAAATGTGCATGCCTATTTCGACGCTAGCAATTTCTTTCCTATCTATAGCGTAATATCACGGCATATGCTGGTATGTTACGGAAAACCGATATGCGGCGCAGGTAACGGCTTTCGTAAATGCTTATCATTATGGTGCGCGTACAGTACAATCTGTGCTCTAATATTAAAGACGGGAGAGCAAGATATCGGGATTAATTAACGATTAGTATAAGGACTGCGGTAGCATTCTTAGCATTTGCCAAAGAGAAATTCTGATTAAGCAGACATACCAGGTGCCGGGGGAATTTAATGGTGAAAAAATATATATTGTATAGAGGCTTTTGCCTGCTCAAAGTTCAAGCATGCAACAAGAAAGCGCTTGTTTTTAACGGGTATGGTCATCGTCAAAAGCACGGCGTTTTAACTTTTGCTATCGGGTATACAACTTGCTACAGGAACAATTAAGGGGAAATGAGGGTGCTCGTTATAATACATGAAGGAAAGAAGCCAGCCTCGCCGACTGTTGGCTTCCTTCCTTCATGCTACAGGAATCGCATATATGATATGATCTGGTGTTTCTGGTAGAATGAGATGCGGATCGTGATTTTGGTCATATATACTAACGTTTCACAGCGGTGTACTTTATTTAGAACATGATATATTAAAAAATCCCTTATTTTCCTTGCTTTTTTACTCTCCTAGCTCTATATTCATACCTTACGCATCCCTAGGTTCATATTTTGTGTTTTCGTAGTGTAGGTTTTCTCTTGCTTACACATATATTTATATTTATCGTGACGAGCTGAAGTGTCGCCAAAAATTACCTGTGTGCGCGAGTGGTTGTGGAGGACCTTTATTTGGCAGCAAATTAAACGCTGAGGAGATCCGGCTCGTAGAAGAAAGCCAGAATTATTAAAGGCACGTAGCGACTATTTTGACTGACGTGGGCACGCACGTTGCCTTTCGTTATGTATATGAAGAAACGCATATATGACAGTGTGCTGAAGGGCACATGCCCTACGGTATAAGCCTGCGGTAAGAGATTGAGAGAGGGCGGAGGGGTATTATACATGGAGAGGTTCCCCCGTCGTTATCACCTCATCCGCTTTTACTCTGCTAGTTAGGCTGAGCCTAAAAGTGTGCCGATTAGGCATTTGCTATTATAGTACCGAGTGGAACAGCAAGCCATTTCTTTAAAACCGTGACAGCCAGACCCGGCCTCCACATAACGTGAACAGTGCCAGTGCAGAATGTGTATTTATGCAAGTTTGTACTTTGCGGAAGTAAGGCAGGGTCTGTACTCCTAAAATCTCGATCAAGGGATCTTAAAAATATATATGTGATTAATTCAGTTTATAAATAGCCACTGCATAAAGAATTTTTCGCTCAAGGTGGGACGTGCTGGATGCAAAGCAGAAAATACCTGCTTTGTTCGTGCGAGTTATGGAAATCAGCTGCAGTGTGATGTGCACCCACCACACGTCGCTATAATGATCTGCAAGCACGCGTTATGGCAATTTCGTCATTGTCATATCGGTATCTTGAAAAGGGCGGCAGCGCTCGTCTTGAGGAAGCTGACGTTATACTGGGAAATTGCGATTACGCAGTAACAATGAAATATGATCATTAAAATACCAGGCGCAGAAGGCCCCAATGTGTGTCTCCCTCTGAGACAACGGAGCATATAGTTTTCTTCCGGAACTTGTGAGTGGGAAAAGAGGTAATTTGATCGTATTCAGCTGCGACTATTAGCAAAGTTGACAACTACGTTGATTAAACTTTTCTTTTACTACATAGGCGGAAGTAACAAATAAGTTTTATTCCAGCACTGTCACTGTGGAACTCCTGGATCGCTCCGTAGTTTTTACCTGATTCACGTGACAAAGCTTGATTTTGCGTGTAGGTATATATACGGCATTTGATAAGAGCTGTGAAAACAGACATCGATGTTTAGTGACATATTCAAAACTAAAGTTTTATTGTGCAAAACGCAGAAATGGCAACAGACATCGACGTTTAGTGACATATTAAAAATTAAAGTTTTATTGTGCAACACGCAGAAATGTCGCTCTACGGAAGGCGCCTATAGCCACCAGAAAAGCTTCAGGAGCTCTAGCTGAGAGATGCTCAACTCACAGGGCAAAAATTACAGGGCACTGCAAAAGACGCACCAATACTTAACAACCAACTCTACAGCTTTGCTACAGCAGTTATGTAAGCAGAAATGCACTGCGCGAGAAAATTACAAGCAAAACAAATTAAGAAAAAGGGAGAACAAGGCGTCATAGCATGAAAATAACACGAAGTTCTTTTGATGACATTGTGGGTATTTCAGGGATGGCTTCCTAAAGAAATGTGGTTTAGAAGTTACAAGATGCGGCGCTTCGAAACACAGGCATAACATATTCTTGCAAACTGTCAGTTCAACAACAAATGCACCAAAACGAGAAATACAGGCATTGTTTTGCAGAGAAATAGAGCGTGTAGAGGAAAACAGCGATGACCATCTTTCCACGAAAAGCTATACATCCCCAGTTGCCGTAAATTTTTCAACAATTGCTGGCTTGAGTTTTTTTGGTCCTGGTTTGATGGTTCAGAGCAAAAATTAAAGGCGATATTGTCCGCCTCGTAAAATGCAAAAGCAGTACGCATATATATACCTATATATATATATATATATATATATATATATATATATATATATATATATATATATATATATATATATATATATATATATATATATATATATATATATATATATATATATATATATATATATATATATATATATATATATATATATATATATATATATATATATATATATATATATATATATATATATATATATATATACGTATATATATATATATATATATATATATATATATATACGCATATATATATATATATATATATATGGTATATATATATACCATATATATATACACAGTGAATAACTACCTCAACTCACTATCCCTCTGGCTCGATGTTAATAAATTAAGGTTAAACATACACAAAACCAAATATATAATCTTTGCACCAATAAATAAGCCTCTATGTTGCAAAATCGCCATCAATTTCCGTAATAAACTGCTAGATCAGGTATCGACACAAAAATTTTTGGGTGTGTGGTTTCAGAATAACTTATCTTGGAATACGCATGTTAGTCGTCTAGCAGGGGACTTAAGTCGAGCTGTTGGGTGTCTGTATAAGATTAAGAACCTCGTTCCACTTTGGCTGAAAAAAATGTTGTATTATACCCTCTTCTACTCTCGACTGTCTTACTGCGCACTCGTCTGGGGAACTACGACAGCCCAAAATTATAAGAATTTAATTTTATTGCAGAAGAAAATACTGAGAATATTTGAAAACTTTTATGGCAAGCCCCATCTTCTCCCAACGCATCCGCTTTTTTCACAACATTTAATAATCAAAGCAAACCAGGTCTACTACTACAAGCTCATACAGTACATTAACAATAATAAGTTATATAAAGCTTCTGATTCAAACCCAAGTTCACAGTATTCTTTTCGCCGAGTACTCAGAAGGACACCTGTCACAAGAACAAACTACGGCCGGCAACATACAGACTACCAGATACCGTTTCTGTTGAATCGTGTAGATACGCTCGTAAACTTTAACAAACCTGTCACCAAAAAGTTTCTTAAAGCCCTATTACTCAAGCATGACATCGCAATTGCATAGTTTAATTTTTTGTTTTGTGTTTTTTTGTATCAGAGGTTACATGTGCTTTTCTTTATTATTTCGCAAGTGTTCTATACTGTATCACTAAGTTCAACAAACGGTTTTATTGATATCGTCTACAGCGGTATGTTTCATCTGTTTCATTAATTGCAGTTGGTTTATTACATAACAATCCGCAATAAAATGCCAATCTTTTGTATTTCTTTTTTTCCTATCCATAGTTATTTGGAGTGACTCAGTTTCATGCAATCAAATTTCTGTATTTTCGCGTTGTGTTTATGATTCGAAGTGCTCTTTTGTATGTTTTGTATACGTTTTTCAAACTGCACGCTGAACGTCATCCGGAGCGGAAGCCTTTGTCAGGCTCTGTAGCCTTTAGCTTTCGCTCCGGCTTTCTGTAATAGAAAGGAACAAATAAAGAAAGAAAAAGAAAAGAAAAGAAAAAGAAAATGGTCCTTTCGTTGAGGCAACAAGAGTATATAGCATAGTTAGAAGACGGTTTAAAACCAAGAACATGTTTTTCAATGCTATCGATAGGAGCCGTTAAGCATATGAACCATAAAGCAATGATTATATCAATAATGTGATAAAGGAATATCTAGCATTATTCGCTAAGAGCCTCTGGTGAAAAATCAGTTTATTTCGGGCTCTTTCTCGATTGGTATAGAGGTGTGCTTACGATCTCAAACATATATACATAGACTCTGAAACAACTCGCCGGGAACACAAGCTTTTGTTCACTTAAACAACTTCTCCCTGCGCTATATTTCGCTCCGTTATCCCTTTAGATCTGCAGCATTTCGCACTACTTCTTCTATCGTTTGATGCCCAAAGCGTTTAAGTTCGCGCGCCGTATGGTTAGTATTTCTCAGATGGGAATATATATACACGCATCGACTCGATTTTTCTGCAATCTAGGCTCTAAACAACTGGTTAAAGTGAAAAGCACCTGTATACTAAAGTTACGCGTAAGCCACCTTCTCGGCCTTCTTTGTTGCAGCGAGGCTGCAGGTTCCATCGCTGCAGGTCGTCGCTTCGAGAACTGTTATATTGAAAAAAAACTTGCACTTTGTAATTCTAGCCCGCTGATTTCAGTACAAGAACAAGTTTACACCAGGGCTGTATGGAATCATAAGAACAGTAACGGTCCGAGGACAACAAACCGCAGAAGTTAAGAGTGTCTTCAGGAATGACAATCGGATACGAGCAGCTCGTGCACGATCCTAACCAATCTCACATTTTGTCAGAGGACACCACTGAACTATACAAAAACTTGACTTAACGTATCGGAAGCATGAAGAAAGGATATATTTTTTGCGATAATAAACAACATTCGTTGTTGAAGACTGTAGCGCTCCGAAACATGGACAACACGAAGAAGACAACAATTGCGCTTCATCATGAACAACCAACTCGCCCAATCTGCCATTAACGTTCTTTGAAATATGCTGAAATTATATATTGGGCGTTCGTTGAAGTTTGTGCTTGAAACTTCCTGCTAGTTTGCTTGCCTACTCTCGACAAAGTTTATTTAGATTATCGGTTCCAAATTGGTCGCTGGGCTTCCGAATCTATAGATTCACTCCATATTTGCAAAGTAACAGTCTTTTTTAATATAATACTAGCAGTTAATGTCATCGCTTGCGCGCTGTCATATACGGCTAAGCATGAATGTTTCTAAACTTTCATACTGGAAGAAAAAAATTTCATATCCCGCATAACAAGCAAGGATCCCTTACAAAAATGGATATTGAATTTCTGTTACCCACGTAATGAGTTTTTGATGAGTCATCAACCACTCAAAGGAGATTCAAGATTAGATGTGTTTTAACATCATATCCGCGGCAGACTTTCCTTTGAGATCACACATGAAGTTTTGTGCTTGGAAAACGCAACAGTATTTTTGGGTAGGATCTAATGTGGAAATACATTGACTTTCTCAAATGAGGAAATGTATACATCACTAAGTGAATATATATTATTTCTTTGTTAACTGCACACTTTCAGAGCCCTATGTTTTCATTTCTGATTAGCATATGTAGGATGTTGCCTAAGAAACAATTTTTATGTGTTTTAACATGAGATCCGCAACAGACTTTCATTTGAGATTACGCAAGAAGTTTTGTACTTGGAAAACACAACAGTATTTTTGTATAGGAGCTAATGTGGAAATGCATTGACTTTCTCAAATGAGGGAAATTATACATCACTAAGCGAATGTATATTCTTTACTATGTTTTCATTTCTGTTTAGCATGCACTGTAAAAACAAAAACAACTTTTTGGACATTTGTTTCATTCAAAACACGCTTACACCCGGCGTCTTGGGTGTTTGTGTCATTGCAAATCACTTCTTGCCAAGCGAATGGGTGCTGTGGTTGGACAATATGCTTGAAGGTGTTACGGGCAAGGATATTGTTGTGTACGCGAACCGACGCACTGCCACACCGCCTCCAAGCAAACGGACGCAAGGCCGCTCCATTTCCAATGCCTCCTCGCACCTGCGAGCAGGCCGTTTTGGAGAGGCCTAGCTGCGCCGACGACGACGCGCGGACGTAACCCGAGCCGTTCGTTGACTCGGAACTGGACCGTCCTGGGAGCATGTGCGCGACCAGGGCACGAGAAACAATGCCTTCTTTATAATGCATGATATTTTGCGTGTTTCTTAAGCTTTCGAGCTCCTTCTTGCTCTGCGTATAGATTAGCCGAGCCCTCAGTCATCGCATCGCTTCCCGAAATGTTTAGATACAAATAAGATTTAGTTACCAGTAAAATAGTGTTGGCGCTGCTGCGCTTGCCGGTATTGAAGCTTGGTCGCACTTTTTTTCCTTAAAGGTTCGTGCTACAGCTCCGTGTTCAGCGAAAATTACGCCCAAGGTAGCAACCACCGAAGAGCCAGCGCTGATAAATTTGCCAGCGATGCCAAACTCGACATGTTAAAATGACTCCAGTGGACAAAATAGTGCGCATAGGTATCCAGAACATTAGATGCAAGTTCTAATGGTCAAGAAGTTGTAATTGTTAGAGCAGCCGCAATGGCCTGTACACTTCGAAACATGCTTCGAAACATTAAGTCCCAATCTTATGAATGCAGTCCAGACATAAGAAGCAAATACGGTACCAACGTCACCAGTTCCCGAGTGGCCGAGTGGTTAGTGTAGAAAGCTACGGAGTAAGAGGTACTAAGTTCGAATCGCTCTAGAGGTGAATTTTTTTTTTCGCTTAGTTTTCATTTTTTTTATTTTTTAGCTTTTTTTAATGTAGTTGAGGTGCTTCGCTATGTTTTAGCTTTTACTTTTTATCCAAAAGTGAAAGCCATGAGGCGCTCATTGGTCAACACACAAGAAATGCACACATTAGGTACCAACCAGAAACACGGTGGCCAACTTTCTTGTGACACTCATTAAATATGCATCAAGAAAATGTATAGAAATGTTAATGTGCATGATGAGAAATGTAATTAACATTTAATCAGAAACTCATTAAGATTTTTTGTAAGGGATGTCAACGCAATATTTATCACGGTTTGATTTCACATCTATAGGGACTTTCCAAATCACACTGCAAATCACTTTCAATCAAAGTGTGCTATGTTGATTACAACTGCAGCGCTATACTCACTTATACGAATCCTTTTAAAAAGTTTTTGGAGGACTGTTGCCCAATTTACCCAATTTTACCAAATTTACCCAACATAAGGGCCACAAGCAACATGCGCCCCCAACAAGCGAGCTCCATGGCAGATGGATATTATTTATGCGTTTTGGAAACCCACCTTACTGCACTGTTATGTCCAAAGTCTTAGCAGAGCAGTTTTATTCCTTCTCCTTTTTGAAGCACAAGTGACAGGGACCGAGAACAAGAGCTAATTCATGCATCTGCAAGCTCATTTTACGAATAATGGCTTACTAATGGTCATTGACACTGTAGAGCATGCTTCAGATCATTGTCGAGAAGCCTCGGTAGTTTCTTCGTTTAGGCTACTCCTATATAAAGAGTCCTTCTTCCTGCCTTCTCTTCTTTCATTTTCTCTTAGAAGTAATGGACATCGCAAAATGTTCGGAAAAAGTGGCCTTGGCTACATTCCTGCTTGCAACGAGTAAGCTATAGGTCAAGGAAGCGAAGCAACTTTCTTATTAAATGGAGGATCAAAACATGTACAGAGATAGCCAAGGTGTGAAAAGGCCAGAAGAAAACAAAATGAATAAGAGTGAGAATCCATCAGAGCGAACAAAAAAAGGAAAGAAAGAAGCTCGATGCTATTGATTTTTATAGTGTAAACTATACCGAATGCTTGGCGCTAAGACAGCGTTGAAACTCATACTTCAACGCTGTCATAGCAAGGCGATGCGAGGATAGAGGTATTATATATCGACTTTAGCCTTAATGAACTATGACTGCTACACAAGAGCAAGGGGAATTGCACACTTCGAACAGATCGAATTTCTAATCACGGCCTATATAAATATGCTCATTCTGTACCCTGTCTTCTGTGTGTTTTTTTTTTTTTTCGCGCAGCTACATCACGTCTGAAGTATTGCACCAATCAGCCCGACAACACATCCCATTGAAAAATAAATATGCTATATATTTGTAACCTTAGTTGACAACATTCCTCACAAAGTAACCCATAAATGGAAGTCCACAAATCTAGCTCACATGCACAAGAGGGAAAATAAATAAACCACGAGAAAGTAAATGTCTATCAGCCACAAAGTGTATACTCACTTTAAGTAGAGAATGCAATCTACACTAATTAAGTTCCCATTTTTAAAGCAATGACTTCTTTGAATTCAACCTTTCCTGTTTCTAGAAAAACTATGTGTTGATGTTTGTTAAATCAGTTCATGGCAGACAATAATGACATATCGTAGTCAGAGGAAACAGTGCGTAATGATCGTAGGAGGGAATTTATCCAATTAGTGATGTCAGATCTCCTGGAAGAGTCGGTTTTGGAGCTTCTCTTTTTGATTCCTACCTTTAATCAATCGTCACTGGTCATAGGGAATTGAACTATCACGCGTAAATGCGACGTTCAGTACATTTCCTTAGTGAGTAATCAAAGAAAAAAATAATTATTATTATAAAATTTGTTGAAAACATTTCCTTTGAAAAACTGCAGACAAAATTTCGGCAGCTGAATTACTTCCCAGAAGCGAACTGAGGTGCGAAGGGATGTGTTAGTTATAAAATTGCGAAAATTAATTTTCTTCTTTCCCGTGTGCTGTGCATGAATATAAGGAAAATTTTATGGTGACGGCTTCACCACATAGCTCGTATGTATATTTCTTCTGCATAGATATTTGCTCAAAATATATAATAAGTTGCTGGCAGGCTATCGGCATATAGTCAACAAACTGGAGCGGAGTGCTCGAGGGAGCGAATTAACCAGAATCAAGACTCCTGCCTTTCTTTTGTTGATCGATGAGTTATCAGCCCAGCGTACATTTGAAATACACTAGCTGTATGCAGGCGACAGCTGACTATATTAGAGTAGAACTTCTGAATGAGGTTGGAAAATGCTGCAAAAAATTGTTATCGCATCCTTATTTCACACCCTCACCATTAGCACACTTAGTCTTTTCATGCATAACGAGCTAAGTATTTTAGTGCAATGTTTTGGCGCTGAAGTATAGGGCTATATAGCTGAAATGTTTGGTGCATGTGTCCTCCTCTTATCATTTCGATGTCACCAGTACGTAATAGTGCCAGAGAATGAGTACTCTAGTATTGCAATGTCGTTCCCCGCTAATTTTGTCATACTGTACACTTATGCACGCCATGTTATCACTGCTTCCATTTTGTTTTGTTTTGTAGATCCCTTTTAACTGCACTATTTTCTGAATGGACGCAGTATACGCATTGTGATCAAAAATTAAATTCCTGTTTTCAGTTTGTTTGTTCATAAAAAAAAAAAACAGTTTTACACAGTAACATCTCATTAAGAAACAGTGGCATCCAGGGCCACTTAAAACTCCTCTTTAAAACTGATGCCTTCGGCGCGCTGGAGTGCTCACCGCTCATCACTTCGCAGACTTTTTTTTTTTTTCAATTTACAACAACAAATCATGTTTCCCTTTAACCAAGTAAGTTCAACAAACGTGCCTTGATGGCCTATGATAACAACGATAAAATGTCTTGGTGACGTAGGGGTAATCCGAGGGTTCCAAGTCCGACTTCCCCTTCACTCATTTTTTCTTTTCAGCGCAGTTAATTTACGTTATCTTCTTGCATGTCATTATCATCATCATCAGCCGCTGCGAGGTGAAAGCCTCTCCCATATTATTTCAATTAAGCCGTTTTATGCATCCACTTGGCACCTGTAAACTTCTTAACCTCATACGTACACCTAATTTTCTGCCACTCGTGCTACGTTTTCCTTCCATTTGAATCAAATTTGTCACTCGTAGGGGATGTTTTATATCTATATGTCTATATGCATTCTATATAACGTCATAACCCTGCAGACCAGTCAGGAATCATGTATAATAGCGTCATCAATGTTGTCCTATGTGATCGTTTTGTAATGTTTGAAATACCAGCATGAGGTGTTTTCGAAGTCACGGTTCTCGACCAGTCAGGATATTTCGGCTAATTACGACGCCGCCGCCAACTTTCCTACTGAACGAGTACCTATAACCAGTAGCGTTAAAAATCTAAAGTTTCCAATGCTTTGTCGCTAATTCACATTTGCGGAAACACTAAGCGGGGACCCTGCAACACGAGAATAAAGCTTCGCCTCGGTGCTTTTAAGTTGTGAAGTGAAGCTAAAAAAAAAACATTTTATGTTTTTTTTTTTTTTACTTCCGGCCAAAACGTAGCGCCTATGTCCTACAGTTTGTGCTTACTATATTGAATGACGTTTTTGTTTCTTCAGTTAAAATGTCAAATTTCTAATGCTTTGTCGCTAATTCCCATTTGCGGAAACACTAAACAAGGACCTTGCAACACGAAAGTAAAGCTTTGCCTCAGTGCCTAAACGTAGTGCAGTGATGCTCAAGATATATCACTATTTTATTTTTATTTACTTCCGGCCACAAAGTACCGTCTATGTGCTGCAGTTCGTGCTTACTATATTGAATAAACACGTAGACGAGTTCTGTTTAAAAAAAAAAGAAGCCTTAATTGATGGCGGTTTTATTTCTTCCGGCTGTATAAGGATGCGGCAGTCAATACATGGTAAGTTATACGCATATAATGCTACCGTTAAAACCTCGGTCACTGAATTTGGTGAATGTCTTTCATTCTGCTCTACCCAGTCATGGTTGCTTAACGAACTGGATGAGATGCTTATTACTTGAATATAGTAAAAAAAAATGGCTAGGGAGCGTCAGGTTTTCTTATTCCGGGTTTTATATAGAAAAACTAAACACGTGTCAGCGCACGTTTGATAATGCATTTGAGAAGGTATTTTAAAACACGCAGATATAAACGCTGTAACAAATGTCCCTTAAGATTAAAATTTGTCATTCATGACGTTACTGACCTAACAAATTTTGATAACATCCTCGTTGGTATGCATTGCCGAGATCGAGAAAATATCCGTTGTGTACTATACCGTCTGCACATCCCAACCACTTCACTGGTTAGCTCCTTACCATCACTTTCTTTCCAAAACAAAAACAAAAATAGGAGCGACGTCATTTCTCTTAGGCTCTTGCAGACGGGGAATGACTATAATCTAGTGCTCATTTTAAACAACCTTCTGCCAAACCAGCCATATATGAGTGCCATGCGCCGCTTCCCCATATGCAGTTGTGCGTTTCAATTGCCGCTTTTTTTTTTTTTTTTTTTTTTGCGAAAGCAATACTACTCTAGGTTACGAGCCTTCAGAGTAGCGCGGCCGGTAGCCACGTCTTACCCACGTGACGCTCTGACATCACACCCCACGTGGGTGAGAGCTCGGCTACCAACTCAAGCGGTCGGCAGGAGCTGCCAACTTGGGTCTCTCGTTTCACATGGAACGGTTATGTCAGAATCAGCCTGCTAGGACCCTGGCATTCACGTTACCCCTATAGGCCATTAAGGCACGTCCATACGGCTTGGTTAAAACGAGGCTTTATATGTTGGCTGAGGGAGAAGAAAAAGGAGAACTCTCGGTCACCCGCAGCTAATGCTTTCGCTCAATATTTGGTTCAACAGCGTTGAACCCTTGTAATTTTTTTCCCTTGACCGCTAACGAATAAACGGTAAAGGCATTTTAGATCGTCTTGTATGATAAATATGTTGAAGGTGGGGCACAGCCTGCTTTGCTACAAGAAAGAAAGATATTGGCTTCTATTTTAAATTAGCTCACAAAGGTATACTCAAGTGATAACATTAAGCCAAAAATTGCACGCCTCCTGGAACTTTGAATTTTAGTTGCTTTCAGTGTAAAAGTAACACGGGACCGAAAGGTTTTTGAAGTCCCTACGAATGAGCTATATGCTAGGACGGACACTTACAGATGTTGGGGCATATTGCTGGCCCCGACTCTTTGACGAATGCTTAACGCCGAAGATGTTAGGATTTTTCAACTCGATGTGTTAAATTTACACAGTACGCTTTCCGGCCAAAATTTATTGAATAACTGTAATCCAAAACAACTCTAATCAACTGCAATAATTAGCTAGCTTGAAATGTGCTTCATTATGTGGATCAGACTTAACATCAGTGAATGAAGAGAGACCTATTAGAGAAGTAACAAAGCATTCCTACCGATAAATTAATTACCCGCTGAAGATGTGGTATACGACTCATTGCGTCGAGGACCAACATACAGGAAATATGTCGAAGGAGGTAACGGTTTATGGTGTAACATATATAAAATAATGTGCACAAATAACACTCAAAGCTCGTTGTTTTGTCATAAAACAAGTAAATAAAGTTTTCTGAGCAGTGCATTCACCTTTTGTTCTTGCATCAAGAAAGCCTGTGTATCGTGCGCAGTTACTGTTTCCTTTCATTTGACGACAATAAGTATTCCAAATAAGCCACATATGCGGTTTCATTATTTGTAAAAGTTTAGGAGTCTCTTCAGAAAGGCTTCGTGTTCTTTACACCTTCACTCTTTTCTGCTTTCTTCATACCGTTTCCGCATTAGTCATCGTCCACATATCGTGCATGCTAAAGGTCCACATCTGAAATAAGGGATTGATGGTATCAATTTTCATTCCACATCTCAGCGGTTCGCGAGAATGATATGATGCGCAATGCAAATACACCATGATGTAGTTCTCAATTTATGAGCAAGGTTCCACGTAATGTGAAGCCACTAAAACCGGAAAACAGATGGTTGCACAACCCTCCTTGTGCTAATCAGAAAAAGTGAAACGTTTGCCTTACACTGCATCCATCTGAACCTGTCCCTTCCCTTATAGAAAAACAGGCGTAAACTCTAAAAACAAATGCGAGAGGAACTGAAATTGCTAGCGCTTACAACGTTTCCGTCAGAAAGAAGTTTGCCGACTCTTACAATACGTCTTTTAACACCGCTAGACATGCTCGGCACGGATGCGCAAGGCTCTGAGCTGTCAAACTCAAGTTCACGGAAGTATAAATTTCCGTCCCCCTGACAGCAGATTTCTGTCGTCGCTGATGGAAGAGCCTCAAGAGCAACCGAGAAAGGCGCCCCGCGACTGCTTCGTGACTGTCAAACTGGGTGACGACAAATGCGCGTCCGGTTTTCGTTCGCGACCTTCAGAGGGCGCATCGCAGGACGCTGCGTGCTTTTGCACATAGACTGCAAGGTGCCGGCCCTAGACTACGGGCCTCTTTCACAGACGCCAGCCCAAGAGGGGGAGAGAAGTGAACTTTTCGGATCGGATAACCGGCCTCACTGGGCCGGCGTGCAACATTCCAGAGGAACGCAAGAGCTGTCATAGAGAAACGAAAGCACCCTAAAGACAGCACTCCTCTCGAATATGGTCCAAACGACCACAGGCGCGGTGCGAGAAAAGAAAAGGCATTTTTGGTTGAAAGCTGTACCGCTCTCTTTTCTGCTTTTAGGTTTTCATGTCTCGCCGTCATAAAAAAAAAAAAAAAAGCATGAAGAGAGAGAGAGAAAGAGAGAGAAAGTCGCTGTAGATTGCGTTACTCACAATCACACCCGAAATGTGGCTTGTCACGCGTTCTCCCCTACCTCCCAATGCTAGAGGAAAAATTATCAGGAAGCAATATGCGCTGAAGCGCAAGTTTTCTGCCATTCAGACCAACGCCGTCGGCAGATGAGCGGCAGATCCGCATGCATACACCGCGGTCAATAAGAGTGAGTCATGCATGTTTAGGAAAACGTGTTCAACACTTCATTCGAACTATACCTCGAACTGCTTCTCTGAAAGACAGATAGATGCTACCGAACGGTACCGTTTCAATTACTGTGATGCTTTAAATTTTCATGACAAACATTTGTCGCTTTTCGCTGCTGCTGCACTGCTTTAAAGCAAATGGCTTTATGTACACATGTGGCTCACGACTGCACCATGGATCTCGCATTTAAAACTATATGTCCTTTTACATCACATCTTTAAATCTAGAAAGAGACACTTTTATAGTGAGAGCGTAACTATCTATATGTATGAAGAAAGTGGCAACTTCATTCTCGTTAGCGGTAAAAACCTGATTTATCTGAACAGTACGCCACTATTTACAATGTTCCATGCTCATAGCAAAAGCGAAGTAGAAATAGAAACAAAATCAGCGAAAAAGAGTGGGCCACCGGGTGCGCTTAGGGCAGCAGTCTAAAGAGCCGGCCTGTGCACGAGCGCACACGCCGCAGCCCGAGCCGACGCTGGTTGCCCCTGGCAACCTAAATTAGACGAGTTCCTTCGTCCACCATCTCGCCGGGCAGGAAGGCAGCTCGCGGGGTTCCGAAAGCAAAAACGAAGGCGCCAAAAGGAAGATCTAAGGAGATTCGACTCCCCTCCCGGTCTCGCAGCTGCCAGAGCGAAGACGAAAGGTGGGAGGGGCTCTCCTCCCCTCGTTTCCGTCGCCCGAGAGATGCGGGCGGGGAGCGAGAACGAATGAGGGAGAAGGAAGAGGACGGAGAAAGAGGACAAGGGTAGAAAAGGAACGGCAGAGCACAACAAGTAAAAGGGCCAAGCGACTGAGAATATCAACAAGAGAGAGAGAGAGAAGGGAAGAAAAATGACTGGAAGGGGAAAAGAGGGCCTTGCGTCAAGGGAAGATGGGGCGAACAGGGCTGGGAACAACGCCCCCGTCCTCCCTGCCCGCGTGAAAAGAAACAGAGGGGACAACGGTGGCAGTGGCGGAGGCGCTCAATTGGTTTTGCCGGGAGGATGGAAAGGCGCTTGCCGGCTCCTCTTCGCCGACGGGAAAGGGGGGAGGGGGCTGCAGAAAGGAAATGAAGTAAAGTGCGAAAGCGAGGATTCAAAGCGACCGGTGGTGAACCAGGAAAGGGAGAGTAACGGGAAGGAGCTCGGAGCCGCCGCTTCGGCGGGTTGGGGAAATTGAGGGGAGAGAGCGTGTCAAAGGAAGAAGGTTGCCGCTCCCCGGCGAGGCCCTGCGCCGCCCGCCTGCTCGGGCGGAATTCGAGAGCTGCGCTTCTGGGAAACGCTTCCCAGAGACCTCACCATTTCCCAGAGAATCGAAGCGGTTCCCGCTGTTGCTGATGCAGCCGCTGCTGCTGCTGCTGCTTGAGCAGCTACGGCGGCGCCAGCACATGCTGAGCCGCCGCCCTGGAACAACACACCAGGCGCGCGTTATTTCTTCTTAGGCTTGACCAAAGCCAAAATTGCTTTTGCCCTCCTCCACCCCCTTCTTCGGCTTCTGTATCGCTCTTGGCACTTCTGTCGTCCGGCATCTGCGCCGCCTTGTTGTTCTGGGAAGCAATAAGTTAGTTAACGCCTAGGCTTGAGCCGCTGCTGCTGCCGTCCGAGGAAAACACGGTTCGGAAGCGTCGAGTTCGATTTTGGATGCTGTTTTCTTTTTCTTTTTACTTGATGGGGAAAACGAAAGCGGGAGCATTGTTTCGCAAGAGGAGCAAATATACAGGGCATTTGCAGAGAGTATTGTTGCCGCAGCTGTCGTGCCGAAGTTACTTTATGACTGAGATGATAAGTCAGGAGGGCGCAGAGATTGTTTCATATATGTTATAAATTTACTGAGCTTCTAACTTCGTTATCCTGATCTGTAAAACTCAGCTGCGTAGTATCACAGTTTGTTTCATGCAAGTGGTGCAGTTTCACGGCATGCACTATTACTGGACTGGGCCCTGGAACTCTCTGCAAGGAAGAAGAAACAATGCGCAAGCAAATCGATCGATTTTTGTGCTTGCCCCATCCGCGATCTGAACAATATCACGATATATATATATATATATATATATATAGATACACACACACGCACACACACACACACACACACACACACACACACACACACACACACACACACACACACACACACACACACACACACACACACACACACACACACACACACACACACACACACACACACACACACACACACACACACACACACACACACACACACACACACACATACATACATACATACATACATACATACATACATACATACATACATACATACATACATACATACATACATACATACATACATACATACATACATACATACATACATACATACATACATATACTTGGGGCTTACTTTGACGATCCTAAACGAGGAAAATTCTAATTGGATATATAAAGGCATTTCTTTCCAACTGTCGCCGAAAATAGAACTGTCCTGCATGGTCCCTCGACTTGTTTGCAAGACCCAAACGAATAAGTGGCCTGTGCTTGTAAAAAAGAACAAAATTCAACGACGTACTGCATGACACAGCAGGGCTCAATCGTTAACTGTTTTTGTTTTTCTAAAGATGCTTTATGCTGAAAAAAACTTCCGTCACAACAGAACACAGAAGCTTCATATGATGGTTCTTTCTTCTGCTGGGTATAATATAAGATATTTAGTTTTAACACTGAAAGCATCGACATATCAACGCACCCCATCATGCCTCAAAGAACTAAACATACTTGCACAGCACTGTTCCTTGAATTATAATATTACAACCGTGTCTCCAATCAAGTATAAAATAAAGGTCACGGAAATTGGACATAATCATGAACGGCGCGGTAGCATGCAATCACGCAAGCCTCGTGGGAAATTACTGAACTGATACTGATGCAGATGCCAATATGCAAGCTTTGATTCCCATCTTCGACTAATGTTGAAAGAAAATTTGTTTTTATCCTTTCAACGCATCACTTTAGAAATTTAAACAGAAAACTTAAGGCTCCAGACAGGCGATGTGTATAGCGTACATGATATATTTCCGGGGATGTCTGAAAAAGCCCCACCAAAAGCAATGAGAGATGGTCATCATACGCATAGCCATCACTGTTTCGAATTATTACATGCCCCTAAACTCTAATATGTCGGTTTATTTCCCTTCATTTGTTTTTTATATGCTTGTCAGGCACCTGACATTGCCTATAGAAAACTGCACGCGAGCTTTGTTGCAAAGAAACGAGCATAGAAATGCATGCTTTGTTCCTCTACATGTCCATACAAAGGAAATAGTTACGTCTTTATACTTTTAATTACGACTGTGGTCGCTTCCCCTATTCAAGATTAAGCGCTGTATCGTGTCATGATATTGAATTCACGATCATCGCGTTAAAAGCATGGGCGCGCGAAAATCGAATTCCTAAAATGCCGCGTATTAGTCGCCTGTGGTCTGCATCAATTAATAATAGATTATAACTTGTATATGGTCTCTCGAGCACCGCGATATTATATAGAACTTATCGAATATGTTGCACACACACCAAAGAGACTGAATGCAGATGGACAGCAACAACAAAACAAACAACCGTTCACGGGCACCTGATCAATAGGAGTTGGCGGTATATAACAAAGTAGAGCTGACAGCGTTAATGCTGCGCCTTTATTAGTACAAGCGCTTACCTCTCAGCCGCATTGGGCGCGGAAGGGATGAGGAGGAGGTGTGGCCAGCAAGGGCGCGGCGGTTGCATAGCTTCGGGCTGGCCGCTACTTGACCGTGAGGCGCTATATACGAGACCGTAAACACAGCCACTATTCTGGCAGTAAAGTCTAATCGCTCATCGTAAATCGGTACGCGCCTCCCGCCCTGCAATCCTGCGCCCGTAGGGGCCATACACGCACGGTTGCAGAGGAGCAAATGTTTCGCTTTGCAAGTGCCCTTGGCGCCCGCAGTCGCTCTGAGCACGCGCCCCATTTGGGCAAAAAACTGTTGGCACTTGAAGTTGAGTGCGCGGATACGTGAAGGATGAAAGGAGGCCGGACAATAATTAGAGCTGGCTGCCACTCTTCAAAGAGGGAGGAAAATTAAGACTGCTTTGAGCAAGGATATACCCTTGATGGCTTGTTTTACGAAACACGGTACCTGAAATGAAGTTTTATTGAGGGTACATACCCGGAAAATGACTATGGAGCGATCTGTTGGAACGCTGTCAACGAGCGCCGAAGCCTTGTCTATGTGCTAGGCATGCTGTCTCTTGCAACGCTTTGCTGCTGCTGCCAGATCTGGTCCTGTTCTCTTCATTCTTGGTGACAAGTCCTTTCAACGTCGAGACTGCGCTAAAATTGACCGAATCCGATCAATATACATGAACAAGCGCAGCAGATCACACGATAATCGCCAGACTGTCGCGCGCTTTACCTATAGAAGAAATATTGAGATAAGCGTGCACGCATCTTACACGTTATCGTGATCAACTTCTTTCGTGATGCTGAGGGACGAGGCGCATCTTTACAACATGAGCTTTTTCATAGGAAACTGCCAGATAACCAATTTCGTATGGAGCTTCATTTTCTCCTTTATATATATATAGAAAACTGGCAGCGTTTTCTCGATGCTATAAATGCTGAATAAAGTATGACATAGGACAACTCAGCTGCTTCACAGACCTTGAGATAGAGTTCAGTGAGCGAAAGAACATTTATTTTTAGCACTTTCAGCGGAATCAGGAGGAGAAAGTGTTTTCCACTTATTTACCCCGTATCCTTCACGCCAAATTACAATGGTGTGGAAAAGCCACGATCGATGAAGCAAAACGTGCTGTTATAATATTCCATCATCTCGACGTGAGCACATCAAATGACCAAAAATAATACGTGGTTGGGTATTGTGTTACTTAATACCAAATTGCGCATAACTGACCAGGCTGTAAGAAATATATGTTACAAAAAAAAAAAAAAAAAAGCAGAGATTTTCTAGCATTTGTCCTCCAGTAACATTTTTTTTTCCTCACATGTTTCATGTTTTTAATTCCGCCATTTCACAGGTTCTTTCTGTATTAACAAAAAACTTCTGTAAAATTGACTTTTTTCCTTCGCTTTTCCGTATCCGAGAACAGAAAATTATGTAAGGCTTTATTTTCTCTTAACGTGTTTCTCTGTTATTATACAGCATTTCTAATGCAAAAATCTTTAACCCCATTGCGCCAAAATTTCTCTATCGACGTCGCCAACACTCGATGGTGCCTATATATAGGACGGTTGTAACCATGGACCTTAGCGGCAGGCGTAGTTATACTATCCCGTCAGGCTCACTATATATATACATATGTTCGTAGGCATCGTTACCGTACTTCTACATGTCGCCAGTTTTAGCAATTTTCACACCAAAAACGTGACGTAACCGTTCTTGCGACAGCGCTTAAGCTCCTCATTAAGCATTCGTCTGCTATTCAAGTAAAAGGCAGTTTGCGATATATAGATTTGAATCGGCTACATATAAGCTTCCCATTGCGAGCCTTCACATCAAGGCTTCGGTGCTGGATGATGTTGTTATCTTATTAAATACTTCCTGTGATCCCTTTCACCTTGCTGATAATGATCCATACTGAGGATGGTTCATCATTTTGCGTGCAGCAATACTTAGAATGGTGATCGCTTTCACCTTGTACTGAAGATGGTTGGCCGTTCTGCACGCGTGTAACAAGGTTTTTACCCGTATTCATTTTTTTTTTAATTTTCGTGTGTTTTAGGCGTCTGTTCCTAGATAAATGCGTCTTTATCGCTGAGAAACAACCGTAAAAAGGAAACTTTAAAAACTTGGAAGTCGCTTAATACTCGCCTCGGGAGTGGAACGCGACAGCGCCTTCTCTATACTATACACGCATTATAGTAAAATACATAATACACCCCTGCGGTACTTAATATAACTAGGCCGCCCTCTAATGAGCCCTTATAAACGAGCCTTTGAAACCAATATGTAGCGCGTCCGTCCGGCACTCAGAAGGCCTGGGTACGATCCCCAGCACCGGACAGGGCACCGTTTTATAATATATAATTATTTCTCTTTTCTGTTTTCGAATTACTTCGGACGGACGCCGCCTCCGACTATGCCATGTTTTCATTGCAACAAGCTGCAATCGCGTTAAAATAAAGACCGTATGTACAGCAAGTGATCAAAAAAAAAAAAAAAAAAACAAAGAAAAAAAAAACTGTAGGAGACGCACTGCTGGAAAAGGGCTAAATTTTCGCCTTCTTTTTTATTTATTTTTTATTTATAGGTACTGCGATCTGGTACAGATCATAGCAGGGTGGGAAAACCAAAAAGAAATACAAGCATATAAACGCACTAAAATTCATAATATTTGCAGGCACTTTTCAAACATTAGTAAAGAGCTCCGAGTTACAGTCTCGCTATTAAGTCTATTCCATTCCGTAATTGTCCTCGGAAAGAAAGAATATTTAAAACAGTTATTTCGCGCGTTCACATGCCTTTGTCTCGTATTATAACCTGAAGAGTAAGTAATATAATTGGAAGTGTTAATACTATAATGACCTTTTACGAGCTGGAAAAGAAACTTTATTCGGCAGATACGATTGCGCTCAGTCACAGAAGGTAATCCAGAAGGTAATCGTTTTCTGTTTGTTCCAATAGGCTGCTATGCTTAGCTGTATAGAATCAATCCTGCCTTCCTTAAATTAGCTTGATGCTGCCGGTATCGGCCCACGCATCGAAAGCGGGCAGGGGAGTGGAGAAAGGAAAGAAAGGAAAAATAAAGATAAGGATGGAGGTCGGTTACTGCAGTAAAAGAGAAGTCACTGCATCGGAAGAGCCGGCCCCGCATTCCGCTGACGGCCCAAAGCCAGAATTTGGAAGCACGAGGGACGCGAAAGAAACAGGCGAGCAGCTAACTTCTTACAGCAGAAAAAGAAATACAGGCAGAAGGAGAGGTTGGTCGGACCATGTCGTTTCCTCCGGGCAGTCCTCGCGGGCAGGCCACGGAAGAAATGTGGATATGCTGCCCGTGGCCGGCAGGGACAGGCTGCTGCCGGCCGAAGGCTTTCTCTTCTCTACCTTCGGCCTTCTCGGGCAGACAAATAAAATGGGGAAAGATTTCGGGACCTGCACCATCGGAATCCTGGGAATAGAGGGAGCGACGGAGAAAAGGTTTTCATTCCTTTTCTTCTTTCCTTTCTGTTATGCTGGACTTGCAGCACGGGCATCGGGCAATCCCTATATATCTCTGGCACAGGGCCCGTTTCGTGCCTAGTATAGGGAGTCGGGAAAAAAGAACGGAGGAGGTTAATCGGAACCGAAGGCTCTGCGGCAACGGGGGGAAGAAGTTGCTACAGAATCCCGCTTGAGACCGGGCGCTAACAAGAAAGTACGATAAGGCTTATACTCCCGGATAGGGCACCGTTATCTGCCCGGAGCCCTGATGGCCGACAGGGAAAGGAAAGGAATGGTCGGTGAGCGTTGCACAGCTGGGAACTATGCCCAGAAAATCGGGAAGAGTAGGGAGCCCGGGGCATCTGGATCGAATCTAGCTTGCTGCGCCATAGCACGTCTTGGCTTCAAGAGCAGTTCCAAAGCAGCGAACAGCACTCTCTTAAATGAAGAAACGCGAACGGCAGATCCTGGATGTGAGCCGTGGATCGCACATTTGTCGAGGAGAAACTTACACCGACAGGAAAAACGTTGAAATGAAAGACTAAAAGAAAATACTAACACAAAACACAGAACATAAATAAATGGTCGATAGATAGAATGAAGGTGCGACCGTCCTCCTGCAGAGGCGGAGTACCTTTCTCACTGTATAGTACAAAAATACATTTGCAACCACATGCTTATCATCGCTCTGGTGGGTATGAAGCTTACCAGAAATAATTTTGTGTTTCTGTCCCAGTGATCTCGCTTACATTAGTGCGGCCGTTTTTGGGACGCGCTCTAGGTCACTTAATTGATAATCGCTGGGTGGTAAGCTGCTTTCCTGTCGCATTGATGCTCTCTTCAAGGATGAGGGACGCTATTGTGAAAGGGAAAACAAAAAACAAAAAGCGTATACACAATCGATATAATCTCGATATGCGTTAACGTTATTTATTATTTTTTATTTAGACATACTGTCAATCCACTGGGGATTTTAACAGGAAGGGCATTTAGTACAAAGCATATCAGGGTGAAAAGGACTACATGGATAAAAATGTCAGATGCAGAGTGCGTAGTCTTAAAAGGAACTTAAAAGGTGAAACGATGGGAATACAGTGTCACACTTCATTATACAGTTATACAGGGAAGATCACTGTTATACAACAAGATCACTGACGCCTGGCAAACATGATCACACTAATAGGTTAGGCATGGCCTACATAGCATCACACAGAAACAATATGAACGAAAAATGTTGCACTAAACATGAAGTCAACTATTTAGGATGACATTTGGAATATGTGATAATGACAGGAAGTGATTCTCAACAAGTTTTGCAAAAGTATCTAGTGATGCACTATTAGTGATGTGATGATGAAGGTTATTCCACTCTCTTAATGCAAGGGGAAAAAAGGAATATTTCAGGCAGTCAGTGCGGAAAGAATATTCTTTTAGTGTTTGGCTATGTTTATGCCTAGTTGGTCTCGCCTCTGAGGTCGTGATGTACTTTGTTTTATCAAGATTAAGTTGGTTATGTAGCAATTGATAAAGCAGCTTAAGACGTGCAAGTTTGGCTCTATTTTCCAGAGTGAGAATGCCGGCGTCAATTAGTAGTTGAGTCGGTGAGTTAGTATACCTGTACCTGTTAAACACAAACCTAACTGCCTTTATTTGGATGGATTCTAATTTACTTATGAGACATTTTGTGTGAGGAAACCAAGCGACAGTCGCATATTCCAGAACCGACCGAACAAAAGCGTTATATGCAAGTTGTTTTGTTGAAGGCGGGGCTTGACGGAGGTGTCTTCTGAGAAACAGGAGCCGTTTTAATGCGGCTGATGTCACATAGTTGACATGCGACTCCCATCTGAGATCATGGGATATTATAACTCCGAGGTATTTATAATTGTTAACTCGCGTCAGGGGGGTATTATTCACCATATAGGAATATGAAGACTGACTTTTTTTCTCGTTATTGTTAGAAGAGCAGACTTACTAATATTAAGGTTCATTTTCCAGTCAACACACTACTTGGATACGGCTTCTGCAGCGCGGTTTAGGGCAATATGGTCATCGGGAGTATTAATTTCCTGGTAAATTATACAATCATCTGCAAAAAGTTTAATATTGACATTGACATAAGAGGGTAGATCATTAATAAAAATTAGAAATAAAATTGGAGCCAGGACGCTGCCCTTAGGCACTCCTGATGTTACTCGTTCAATTTCAGAGCACTGATTGTTAATCTCAACATATTGTGACCGATCTGTCAAATAGTCTTTAATCCATTTAACAACATGGCTGCTGCCTAGTGTGCATTCTAATTTATTAATAAGTTTTCTGTGTGAAACGCGGCCAAATGCCTTTGAGAAATCAAAAAAAAAAAATCATATCTACTTGTTTCTGATTGTCGATGCTCAATGATAGGTCATGAATTAGTTCCAAGAGCTGAGTAACAGTGGAAAGGCCTTTCCGAAACCCATGCTGGGATGATGTCAGGATGTGCTGTTGTTCGAGAAATGTGGTTATATGCTTGGTCAAGATGTGTTCGAGAAGTTTACATATTGTGCAAGTTAAGGAGATGGGTCTGAAGTTAGAGAGGGTTCACTCTTGCTTTCACCTTTATGTACAGGAATAAGTTTGGAGATTTTCCATTTTTGGGGTAAGGCGCTTGTTGATAAAGATTTATTAAATAGTATGAATAAATATTTGGCGATCCATTCGGCATATCGTTTGAGAAATATGTTTGGTATGTTGTCCGGGCCAGGAGCTTTTTTTGTGTCTAGTTTAAGTAAAAGATTCAATATACCTGATTCACTTATATTTAAAGAGGCTAGAGGTAACCTATATAAAGGGGCTATAGGGGCGAGCTCATCATCATCAATTGTAAAAACAGATTTAAAGTACTTATTTATGCTATTAGCACAGTTAAGATCCTGTTCTTGGGAGTTCTGGTTCTTGTTTTGTTTTTTGGGTTTGAGAAAGTTCCAAAATTTTGGGGGGGAGCTTTTGAGAAAATTAGGTAAAGTATTTGTGAAATAGTTGGTTTTAGCTGAGTTTATCTTTGATTTCAAGTCTGTAATGGCTTCAGCGAGACGATTTCCGAGTCCAGGTGTGCGTTTCATCTTCGCTGATTTTCTTAGTCGTTTAACTTTGCGTTTCGCATGAATCACGTCTCGTGTTATTCAAGGGTTGTGTTTTCTGGTTAGTTTTGTTTTCGTCAGTACGTAATTCTGAATACAGAAGAAAACAGTACGTTTGAATCTGCACCATAGAGATTCAATATTTGCCGAAGGCTGATTGGACATTTCTTCAAATGCCGTGAATTCATAAATAAGGTGATCGAGGATATTCGAATCTTTAGCATGACTGTAATCGCGATAGATAATTTTAGACTTAGTGGGAGGCTCTGTGTTATATATAGGAAGAGTGCATAGGACTAATTTGTGGTCACATATGCCATCAATATATTCAAGTTCTGCCTGGTCTGCTGAAAAGTGGCTACTGAAAAATATTAGGTCAAGAATATTGGACGTTCTTCCTTGTACACGTGTAGGCTTATTTACTACCTGACAAAGATTAAATTGAAGCATAGCATCTAGAATTATTTCGGAACATAAGAGGACTCATAAGAGAGTAGATGTTTGTGATAGTCTCTCTGTCTTTCAAGAAATTAACAAGCTTGTTGTCTTTCGACATGAGAAAGCCCTTATACACATATCTGATGCACGCTCAGAAAAAGATTCTTGGTGGATAAATAGGAAAAATAAACACACTCTTCCCTTTCAGTCACACTAAGTCGGTCGACGCTCACTTATTGCGAAGTAAGCCAGAAAGAACTTCCTGACATGCTCTCCGTTTAAATACAGTATAGAAGAACTTCGCACTCAGATGCACATTTGGAAGTTCTTTTATCGTCTGGAAATTCTGCACTCTCGTGTAATATTTGTTCCTCTTCTTTTTTTTTTTTTTTTTAACATCCGGGGAGACATTTAACGTCTCTTCCCTTCCGTTAAGACACCTAACCCAAAGTCTGCGTGAAACGCGAGAACAAACTCAGAGGCAAGGAAGAAAAAAGAAAATACTAAAACGAAATGGCCTGCAAAACGTGCGGTTTCGTCATCTGCACTGCCACGCGAACGGGCGACGCAATCTCTTCCATCCGCCAGAGTAGAGCTTGCAACGGCGCTGGAACACGAGGCAGTAGAAATAGAAACAACAAAAAATACGAGGGCAAATTAAGTGAAACTGCAAGGAAAATTACCGAAATAAAGAAAGGCAAACCGCAGTTATAATGTAGGAAGGAGGAGTTGCTCGATGTACAGACTTCATAAATATTCAACGACCGATCCGCACACCATCCCGGCGAGCGAGTCATGATAGCGGTGGGCTCTCCCACACGGCATATCGGCAGGCTGGCCGCTTCCCCATGCAAAAAAACGCAATGCCTTTTACTTTTTTTTTTTTTTTTTTTTTACTCCTCCGGTCTTATTCAGCCCTTTTGAGCCGCGTGCCTGTCTTCATTCCACTTTCTTTTTCTCCCTACATTACTCCTCTTTTTTTTCTCCACTACTCCTCTTTATTTGTTCTCTCGCACGAGCGAAGCTCGCAAAGTTCACAGTATAAATTTTCGATTCGCCCAAGTATACGGCACAGCCCTCTCGGTTGGCTGCGAACCTGTCTGCCTCTCATTTTGTTTTTGTTTTCACTCTCTCACTTCGCATAGAGTCGCTTCCTCCTGCGCGATTATAAATTTATATTCTCGATAACCATGTGCCTTGCTCGCGAAGTAACAGCAGAGAAAGGCGCAGTGGGAGAAAGTCGAGAAATGCTCGAAAAAGAAAACGCTGCTGCCGATTGGAAGGAACAGCGCAGCGCCCGCCCCCTTCGCCAGTGCGCACGTGCGCGGCGATGCGAAGGGTGTGGAAGGTTCACTGGAGGTGTTATACAAAGAAGCAAACGTGACGTACCGGAGCGTATAGCTTGGGAAAGCAGCACATACATGCAAGAGAGCTAGTCGCAGCCGTCGCCACGCTGGACTGCCCTGAGCATACGCCTTTTATTTATTTATTTATTTATTTTCCTTTTGGAAAGGAGTGCACACGAAAGGAGTCTTAGTTAGATAAAACTGGTATCGAAGCTTGCATATAGCGTTATCAATGAGAAGAACAATTTAATAAACGCTGGTCTCGGAGCAGCTGGTTAGATCAGAAAACGCATTCCGACACACACACACACACACACACACACACACACACACACACACACACACACACACACACACACACACACACACACACACACACACACACACACACACACACACACACACACACACACACACACACACACACACACACACACACACACACACACACACACACACACACACACACACACACACACACACACACACACACACACACACACACACACACACACACAAGATCCAGGCTGTCGTGTACAATACTATACTGCATAGTAAGGGCTTGTATAAATGACCGGCTCAAAGCCTTAATCACGTAAGGGTGGTCGCATACTTGCTTGGCGTTAAAGTACTAAACATTTGTGTTTGCCCGCAAGGCTGCATGTTGTGCGCTCTATAGAAAACGGCTATTAACAAGACACACTTGAAAGCATAGATTCACACATTCTTTAGTTAAGTTGAGTAGCCTTGGAACATTAAACAGAATGTTCGCGCTCCCTTTAAACACCTTTGGCATGAGCTCAAGTTACGCATCATTGTCGGCAGCGCGCTGCAAGAGTTAGAAAACGCAATATAACGTGCTGCTTAGACTGCTGTAGGTGGAAATGTATTGTTGCCCCAAGGGTCTTTCGAGAGATGAAGTGCATTTTTCTTCATAATAGCCTCTTCACAGTTCCTAATATTTACAGAAATATAAATTTTAGTGTCTATGTTCTAGATCCTGTAGCTTAGCAGCAATGACCTTTGGCGTTCAATAGTGCCCTTGTTACAACCAGAGAATGAGCAGAGAAACGACCTTGTTTACAAGGCCTAACGTCCCAAAGCGACTAAGGCTCTGAGGGACGCAGCACTGGAGGGCTCTGGAAACATCGGCCACATGGAGTTCTTTAACCCTCACTGACATCGTACAGTATACGGGAGACTTGATATTCGCCTCCACCAAAAAGCGGCCGACGCGGTCAAGATTTGTTCTCGCGGCTTTACTATGGCGAGCGACGTCGGCGGGGCTGAAACAGTGACTTTTGCTATAATGCATTAAAAGCTCGAATAATTTGATTCTTTCCTTACCACACCCCTTTAAATAGTATACAATTTGAACATAAAGTGGCTAATTCAACGTGATCCTGCAGCTGCATATATAGATGGATCATGCATTATTCAATATGCTGCAGAAAAACAGTACTTCACTTTCGAATACAGTGTTTTCGTCCCAACCTATGAGGATCATCTTTACAATTCAAGCGAAGTCTGCCAACAGGCACCAATCACAGCAAGCATGGGCGTATCTGTCTCGCATGCACCGATTCGCGGTTACATCGGGCAATAATGACTACCGAAGGTACCATGTCTACTGCAAGGTTTCCGTCTACAATACTTGCTTCGCCCATTGCAGTGTAGATTTGATACATATCTCAAAAGTGACCCGGCTTCGATGTTACCACTGTAATGCGGAGTAGGATCGAAAATGTGCTTAGCGCGAGCAATGCATAACAATTGGAAACTTCAAAATGGAGTCTCGTAACATTTAGTACTCGTTGGTGAATATTTATACATAAAATTTGCATTGTACAGTTTTTATCCTCTTATATATTCAGTATCTTTGGGAAATTTTGTGCGCTCGAGTTTTGTTATTCAATTGGCGTCTTTTTTTCTTTTGTAAGAAATTCAAATCCCGCTGTTTTTTCTCTATTACATTAAAGAGAGCTCATTTAGATTCAGTATCGTGTCCTGCAATAGCGCAAGCCTTTTAAAGTTATGAGTTGATAACGTTTTTCTACGCTCTAACATTTGGCTGTTTTCCCACACTAAATGTTCGTGCACAAAACATGCAGCGTCGAAACATGTGCGTAGTGGTATTCAGTAACAACATTATCGAATAATCGTGCTAGACGGATAACAAAAAATTCACATTAAGTACTGCCTATACTCGTTCGGAATTCATTCAGCTGAAGAAAACATCGAGACGCGCTGGAGCGGTGTTTCTGAAGGCCTGTCAGCAAGTGGCCCAATGCCCGCTCAGACAGCCCGCTGGCAAGACAGAAACGGGGAGAGGGTGCGATGAACGAAACTGAATACGCTCAAGGGCTCCGGGGAAACGGCATGCCGAACTGCTTTGAAGAACAAGCGGGGAGACAGTATGTCAGCCCCCATGACAGCCTCTCCTGCTTGGTGGAAAACTTCGTTTCCACGACATTGATGGTGCGGGAGAAACTCGGGCGGCGTTCGTTCGCGTGGCGTTGGAGGGAGCGCATGAGACAACAAAAGCAAGTTGCAAGAAACCCAGAGAAACAAGTACCGAACATTGAAGCGTAAGCCGAATGAAATAGCAAACAGGGCGAGCTAAGCGGAACAAGATACCACTGCCCGCCGAGGGCAGCAGCAGCAGCGAATGGCGCTCTAGAAAAGCTCGTCGGCGAGGTGGACGCGATCCTGACAAGGCTCGCGAAGGCATTCAGGGGCACATGCCGACGCTTCCGCGAGGCTGTCGGGAAACTTCTATCGGCGCGATGCCAGGCGGCGCAAATGGACGGGCCGCTGCAACTTATTGCTTGGGCGCTCGCCCGACGGGCGCGGCAGATTGGCGGCCCCTGCCCGCCCGCGCAGGGGGCTGCTACGAGCAGGGGAGCAAATGGTCCATCGTCAAAGACAGAAATATGGCGGGAACCCGAGAAGTTATGGCGAGCCTGCGCGGCAGCTCACTGCATGCCCGCGCATCCGATGGATCCGCCGCCAGAAGCAGGGCGCAGTTCTCCCGACGAAGGGAGGCCCCTATGGCCCCTTCCCTTCTTTCTTCGCATAGGGTATGGCCCGCCATGACCGTACTCTGCGGCTAGCTTCGTTGTGTAGCACTCGGGAGGAGGCAGAGGACAGACTCCGGTGCGGAAGCCGCAGATGCGGATTATACTGCTCCCACTCCCGCGTGCCGACCCCGATGCGGGAGGCGACGTGAGTCGAAAGGACTGTCCGCAGGGAGGCGCCTCTGCCGCTGACAGGATGCCACTCGAAGAGAGAGAGGAATGCGCTGAGCCGGCAGCCCCGGCGTTGTGCCTCCATATTTCAGCCTTCGCGGCCGCCTGGCCCTGTTTGTCACCCGTGTAAGTGCGCATGGCTGGCGTTGGAAGCCCTGAGTTACGCCGCTAAATGTGGCCAGCTCGAGGCCTGTAGATTGCGTTTCCGAAGGAGAGAAAGTCGCTCTCCGAGATGTGGGCTGCGAATAGCCGGAGCCGCCAAAGAGGCAGTCTGGAGACGTTTACAGGCAAGGAATAAACTGTGCAGCCTCATAAGAACCAGAGGAGGGAAAAAAAGAAAGAAAAAAACAACTCGCAACAACAAAGTGGTGACGGCGGCGAGGCCCTAGAGCGGCGTGCCACTTATGGTGCACTGTAAGTGAGGGCAGAGCCCACGGTTGTAAACGACGCTGACGACATGTCGTCACGCGTTATACGGCGCCGACGCTAATGGGGAGCCGCTGGTAAGTTGCGCATATGAAGAGACGCTCGACAACACCATCAACATGGAGTCTCGAGGCAGCCTGGAGTAATCATGGCATGGGAGATTCGTGTTCGTCGCGTCGGATAAGATGTCCTTGTCTTTCTTCCTTTTTATTAGTGGGCCGCTCACCGACGGCAGCGATTCTTTCCAGATTTGCATATAATGTGGTGTCGAGGGCCTTGTCATGCAAGCTTATAGCTGCTCAGATTACAGTGGTCGCGTCCTTCTGTGTTTATCCCGAGCGTTTGAGTATACTTTCCACAAACAAGTTTCGCAGGGAAGACTTGTGTTGAGTACTGCGATTCTTATTTAAAAATTTCTCTAAATGTAATATTTGTGCGTGCAACTTCATTACTTATACGGCAACAGGCGAAATATGGCGAAATATGAGAAAGGAAATACGACATCACCTTGCGCGTGAGCTCTATATAGCTTAGATAGTTTCTGTATATGCGAGTATACATATAACCGTTGCAACGCTCTTTGGCCTTGGTCCTGTTGGCCGCAGGTTGAACCGACGTAGTCAGACGAGGCGATAAAACTGCGTGCGATAATCACTATGGTACACGCGAATGGTTGCGCGCCGGTGGAATCTCGACGGGCCAGCTCCACTTGATGATGCCGCATGCCCCTTACTGCGTAACATACATTCATGACTGAAATCTACTTCAAGATGTTGCAACTTTCTAAGAAATCATTTGTAACATCAACACTGCTACGAATTGCGCCCTTCTCATTAGTTTCTCTTGTTCTGCATTTTCATCCACTGCATTCCGCATTATGCTTGGGAAGATTTTGGCTTGCAGTAGAAATAGATAAAATAAACAAATAAATAAATTCAATCAAATATAATGCGTCAGTGTTCGAAATTTGTACGTGTTTGCATTTATTGCATTTAAGGGGGGTAGAATTCTTACGTAATGCTATGTCAGCTTCACAGCAATGATATATGATCAAGAAATGATGTAAGAGGCAAGCTTTAGAGAAGGAGACAGAAATCTAATTATTGTATTCCATGCGCAGAATACATTCTCGGGGTCCTCATGACAGCTCCACACGCGTTTGCTGAACACGTGCAGGTGAACACTTTTCAGTCTTTTTGTCTCAACCACCGCGCGACTTGTTGATCAATGTGAAATGCCGAAAAACCAGCCAGGAATCTTTTGAAAGGGTCCATACCATTTCGAGCACCGAAATAAGAATGTTAGACCTTTTCAGAAAGTCAAAAGCTTATATTTCCTTGGGCGCTTTGGTATTATAATCTGGAGCGATATTTGGCGGGTTCTTTTTTATAAAACAGCACAAGGGCGCACAGCAGAAAGAGAAAGGACACTCATGACGCTGAGTGTGCGTCCTTTCTCTGTTTTTGTGCTGCGTCCCTGCGCTGTTCTATATGAAGATGTAGAACCAACTCGTTCAAACAGCTCTTTTATTACATTCTACGGGTGTTGCCGTTTTACACATGCATACATCGGACCGCGCCCAGTGTCTCGAATGGCGCGGAACAAAAAACATCATTATGTCTCACAGGATACCACCTCTGGATGTGTATACCTCCACTCACCACTGTCAGCTATAGTCTCTCCCTCTCTCTCTAACTTTTTTTCTTCTGACGGAATGTTTCGAAGGGCGTGCTTGCATGATGTTAACCGCTCCATTGACGCATCGTTCTGTACAAAATTCTGAGGACGAATTTTTTCCAGGGTGTTGTTGCCAATATTTGGCCGCAGCGGATGCATTCAATGGGATGGGAACGTATACGTCTAAGCAGTCACAGCGTTTCACTAAAGGTAATATATCTAGGAACACGCGGTTCGTGTAAACCTGGAGTATACAGTACTCAATCTCAAAACGCGTAGTATGCATTCGAAGCTCATAGCAGCACGTATCTGCAGCGAATTTCTTCCAGCGCAACAGATGCTACACTCAGCCCGTTTAACGCCTTTATTCAAAAGATGACGCAGTCCCACTAAAATCTGAAGTATGTGAAAAGAGAATTCTCTCTATATAAGGTGTATAGAAGATCTTCATGAAGATTGGGGCTTCTGTAAAAGCGCTAGAGACAAAGCTAGCAAAAAATAAAAAAAAAATAAAGAGGAAGCAAACAGTGAAACATTCGGCTTGGAGCATGGCGCCTTACTTACTATACCTGCATTTTTTACTCCGAAAGTTATCACAAGACTGTTCTATCTACAAAGCACATAATTCTATACCGCGGGATCTAAGTCGTAAGAACTTAAACATTTAGCACATTATTTTTGTTAACTAATTCCTACCTGTTACGGTGGTCAAGTGAAAAAAAAAGTAGATGCCCCTCACCGCTTTGGGGGGAGAAGAGAAAGAGAAGTGCGAGAGGGAAGCGAGATGGTATGAGATGACGTATGTGGCCTGTAGCGGCTCGGGAGTTTAAGACGAGAGAGGAGGAATGTGCAAACGGAACGTGGTTGCTTCGATAAGATTCTAGAGAGTATAGAATCAGTGCAGGGAAGAGGTTTTGATCAGCACAGAGGAAATGGAGGGCTGTTACACGGCAGAGTGCAGTGCTACATGGCTAAACGAAATGTATAATAGCTTTCTCTGGCTATTTTTTTTTTTATTGCCAGCTGACAGTATACAAGAGAACAATGCAATGATGCGGTAAACTTGGCAGCGAGTTTAACATATACTCGAAAGAGATGTTAAAAGCACAACCATAATCCGATTCTGGTTGAGCAGCCACTTTGGGTGGTCTGAACTGTTAACGTGACACGTGCATAAATTTAGTATAACCGCATGTAATCCCTGGCCCACAATTGACAAAGGCAGAGTTATTGTTGAATAAATTTTGTGAAATATAACGGTGCACATCGTCAATTATTTATAAATCGCAGCTGACTGAAGGAGAAAAAACCCTGAGAAAAGCAGTGCACCTCCGGAAAAAATACCCAATTTTAGAAGCAGGTTCATGGCGCCTGCTGAGTTATACTCCTCGAACCCTTAAGAAGAAGGGCACTTAGAAATTAAGGGCCCTTCAAGGGGCCCTTAACATATTAACTGCCACATGACACTTTCCTTTAACAAGCTCCTCTCATTAGTATTCCATGGCTCATCCATGAGTTCGCAACTGAGAGTTCGCTGCGGGAAAACTCATAACTCACACCTCCTTTGACCTATATTCCGGAGAGGGTAAGTTAAAGCTTAACTTCAGGATCGATGAAATTATAACTGAAATTACGCTTAGCGACCAGCAAACAAAATTACCAGCGCTAAGACACATGTGCATATATATATATATAAATGCATTGTCCCTGTTGACAATGAACAGCTGTCCATGGTGAACATACTTGACGAATCGCTATTAGAACTTGTGCAAAAATCGTACATGCAACAAGCACACATGCGGAAACAAACTCCTATGGATCTCACCACTGGTAGCGGGCCAGGTAGGCTGCACATGCATTCGTGTAAGAAGTTACCGTCGTACGAACGGGTTCATGGGTAAACGGTACAGCGCATAATGACCACGCGTAAATTTGCATGTATACAGTCTGAATCGCACAGAAACTCTGCGAGTCGGGAATTTGCTTTGAGCTTAGAACTGTAAAATCTCACATGCTGTATAGTTAGCTTTTGTGCAGGAGCTGAGTATTCCTAGTAAAAAATCTCGCTGTCATTTGGAGCCGGCGTTTTGGGAAGTGCGTCGGTTTAGAATACAAAAGCCAAAGGTAACGCTCTTTCGAATAACTTGATGTTGTCCTGTCAACACTCGGCGTCGTTTCACGAATGATTGGACGACAGAATCATGACGTCACAGCCACATGACCTCGAGCGGGAGTTTGAAACACTCCACAATGCTCACGTGAAACGTGACGGAGTATGGGAACAAACTGAATTATAGAACAAACAATATTCGTATAGGAGCAAGAATGCTACTGAAATTCAGTAAATACAGTGAATGGTCATCTAAAAGCAGATCGATACAGTATGGAGGCACAATCACAAAATGTTATCAAGAATACTTCCAAACTTTTCATTTTCACCCCGCCGTGGTGGCGCAGTGTGCTACTGTACCGGAATACCCGGGTTCGAACTCGACTACTGGCAGCTGCGTTTCGATGGAGGCAAAACGGAGTGACTTCCGTGTACTGTGCGATATTAGTGCACGTTAAAGAACCCAGAAAGTTAGGTGGGCGGATGAGATTAAGAAGTCCGCAGGGGTCAAGTGGATGCAGCTAGCACAGAACCGGGTTAAGTGGAGAAATATGGGAGAGGCCTTCGCCCTGCAGTGGGTATAATCAGGCTGATGATGATGATGATGATGAAAGAACCCCAGGTGGTCGAAATTTCTGGAGTCCTCCACTACGGCGCTTCTCATAGCTTGAGTCGCTTTGGTCAAAGCAAAGCAAACTTTTCACATTCAAACACTTTTTTTCACAATAAGTTTCACTGCGTCATGGTTGGTGAGAAATATGAATATCTCCATTAATTTGTCTGATCAAAGTATGGGGCCAAGGTGCGAGTATGCTTTTGAAGCTTTTTTTCGGGTTATTACTGTGTGACGTGAATTTCGCGCGAGATTACCAGTTCCCTATACGAACCAGTCAATCGAGAAATTTTTATTCTAAGTTTGATGGGCTGTATTTGATTTGCTATCATTAGAGCTATGGCACAGCATATGCACTAATAAAGCTAAATCCGTGAAAATCAAACAATATTTATTTTTTAGGTTCATTACATGCTGTACAAATTTCGTAAGGTGAAAATTGGAATACGACATTCGTCAGCAAAGAATGACGTCTGGATTATTACGGCTTTCAGAGAGACGCAGTCCTAATAACCAGTTTAATTGCTCTAATTACACAGCTCACTGGTCGCTAATGTGACAAAAGCTGCAGAGTATGTTCACGGAACACGCCTCGAGACGTTGATATTATATAGGTTGGTGCCCCTCATACACTGCAGCCCTCTTTTGATTACCCTGTGCTCGTGTTTTTTCCATTTGTCCTGGTGTGCTGCGGGAAAGTAACAAAAATAAAAGTTTAGTTTTTGTCTTAAAATTGATGGCACATCCTGTTTGACGTCCACATTGACTACACGAGGCGCCGAAGTGGGGGGTTCTGGATTAAATTTGTCCACATTACGCTTTATTAGCGTACACTGGCATCTGACAGCAGACTTAGCAGCTGGTGCGTCGGCCGCGATTCCACCTCATGTCCATGAGCTCTTATCGCATTATCATTTAGATAACGAAAAAAATGCATGTATTGTAGTCTAAGCTTTTCATTCGCACAGGTGTTATTCCTAAAATGCTATTGAGGGCGACTGTGTTGAGAAATTCGTGATATATTTGAAGCAGCGTGTCGCAAGTATCAGTAAATTTCCGAGTGGGCACTGTCCCGAAAATCTGCTCGTTTAAAACATTCTTAATAGAAACAGGACATTCCTAAGAGGAATAGTAGCCAATCCTAACTGGAATGTCCACAATGAAGCAGCAGCCTATACAGAGAAGAGTTGTATATTTTGTTTCAAAGAGGCATGAATTATCTTTTCATTGCATGGATTCAATAAATACATATAAGATGCTGTTAAGAGATGATTTTTCGAAAGTGGCTGAATGAATATGATATCGTTTTCTTCAAGTGTGTTCATCCCAACTAACAGCATTTGGAGCAATGATTGTTACTGAAAGTGTTACAGTGAAAGTTAATGAAATCCCCTTGAAAGCAATATGGTATGACTTCGTGTATATCCACTGCGGGTGCACGCAGTTAGCCAGATAGAAAGAAACCGCAAGGTGGCAGCTATAGAGATTTTACGATCTCTAGAAGGCAAATGTGACCTACGCCACATTCCTACGAATAACCGGAAACCTGTTTTATGCCCGTGAAACATTCAAGCCTAAAGTCTAGGGTAACACATGTGGGGCGATAATTTTTAGAAGCATCTGTCACATATACACTGATAATTACAAGTGCTCTCTGGTAATTTTCTTGTGTACGTACTTTTGGAGGAATCGAAACCATCGCAAGTCACTGCAGATACGGGTATATTTTTATTCAAACTGATTCGCAACACAGCAAGAAATCTATTTTTTTTTTTTATCCTGCCATCTACGCGAGTTTAAAAATGAACGGGCAGCATCTCTTGCGTCAGTGCACTACGTGGCATTTGGAGTTCTTATGAATGGCTACTCACTTGCTATCCTAAATATAAAACAACGATTTTGTCCAATTGTTGTGATTACGTTCAGAGGCAAACTAACACGCGTTCACAACAAACTGTCCTGTAAAATTTTCGTTCACTTTGTTACCCGCGTTTGCACAAAAGGGATAGAGTTTTTTGCTGCGGAAGGATCACCACTATGGTGCATCACAGTAAGCACCTGATATGTAAAAACGCCAATAGTAAATGCAAACTAAAACAGCCTCAGAACACCTGCACCATGGGTGCTGCAACAAAACCCTGAATACGTTTCTAAGCAACGCCAAACGTCACCCGAGGGGTGTCGGATTACGTTCAATAACGCGGCACCTGGAGCAAGGAACCCAGCTTTGTGGCTTCGAAAACAGGCCTGCCTCGGGAGGGGCTAACTACAAAACGGTGCTGGCCGCGCATGAGCACTAGCTATACCCATACGGAATCGTTGGAGGTGCTGCTCCATACACAAATTTCTTTGGCTTAAGGTGCGCCTTCGTCCAATGGCGTCTCACCATGCGGTCCCCAACGAAGCCCCGCCGAAAAAAAAAGGGACGACCCCTGGTAAAAAAAAAAAAAAAAGAAAAAAAAATGAAACTAGACCAGCGAAATAGACGAAGAGAAAAGAAAAGACAAACGTGAAGTACAGAAGAGAGCAAAGAACACCGCCCCGAGGTCGCCGCTATCTATTGTGGCTTAGTGGGAGGGATCCCAAGGTGACCCCACGACACCTAACGGTTCATAATTTTCGTTTCGTGACTCATACCTCGGCGTGGCTCCATTCTTTCTTTCGCCAACCGTCTCAGCTACGCTGGGTGGAGGCGGTTCTTGTTTGCATGGTTTCTTTCCGTAACTGCGAACACGCCGATACTCAAGTTCACAGGTAATCCTGAAGGTGACCTCAAAACCGGTGCGTGATCCCACCGCAGAGGCTGCACTCTGTAATGGTACCTGCACCGGTGGGATGTCAGGCGCGATTAATAATTCCTGGTGGGACAAAGAGGAGCCGCCTTGCGGGGGAATTTCGCATAGTGTGCCGAAGCAGCGGGGCTGCATGTTTGAAAGGAATGCCCCGGGCGTCTCACCGCGGGACCCGGGAAAGACAGATGTTCGGCCTTGTCTATATAACTCGCTATACTCCTCCGAGCAGGAAAAAATATTGTCGGAGGAACAGTGACACTTATTGAGGTGGGAGGGGATTGGGGCTTCTTGTTGCGTCTCCTAAGTTATCGGAGAAAATGGCAGATTTAACGAGAACGTGCTGACAGATTTACGACTCTGCACTGGCAAGGGTAAAAATGAAAAGAGCAGAGAAATCAGTCATTTTTTTTTTTTTTTAACGATAACCCTACTATGCCTTCATAAAGGTGCTTCGCATAGGTATACAGCACAGGATTGAGAATAAGCCCTTCATATATATAAGCCTATGCATGGACGATAACCCTACTATGCCTTCATAAAGGTGCTTCGCATAGGTATACAGCACAGGATTGAGAATAAGCCCTTCATATATATAAGCCTATGCATGGGCGCACAAATCACACTCATCTGCGTTCAAGCACAGGTTCACCCTGTTTTCTCTGAATGCAAATGAGAAAAGGCATATCTATCGTGCATGCATATATCGTCAAGCGTTTTCCCGTGCGGAAGAAAAGTAAATGCGTTCGATTTTATTTTTCTTTTTTTTTCTTCTTAGGTTTCAAAAAAGGAACCCGTGAATGAAAGTATCGCAGCTGTACACTTGTGGTGATCCCTGACCGATAAAAAAGCAGCACAACGTTCTTGCAATGATGGATGCTGCTGGCCCCTCAAAGCAACGGCATGCATATATAGGGAAGCAAACAGTCTGTCACCCCATCACTGGCAGAGTTGATTTGCAACAAAACGTTGCGGTATTCATTACGTTTACTAAGGGGACTACAAACGTCGATGCAGGGTGCTAAAGACAATCAAGCTTTTAAACAGAAGAAAAAAAAAAAACATGGGGCGCCATAGCCTCGTGATATCAACTCAGGTTTGTTGAGAGTCGCGACGCCTATAGTTTGCGGAATTTTTCGTCCTTGAAAGTTATTTATTTAGTGCATACTGATAAGCAAGCTTTAAAAAGCAAGAAAGGTACAAATTGTACATTCAGAAGTCGCAGATTTCCTTCAAAAACAGCAGTGCTTGCATTAAGGTATCGTTTACTCAGTTTTAAAGATATCACATGAAGAGCGTGTGGGCGTGTCTCTTGCCCAGCGCACAAAAAAAGCTTCATGAAGAGAGCACCCCATCGAGAAGAGGATTTAGCTCTCTGACATTTTTCTTGGAACGATGAAGCATCGCGTGCCGCTGCAACGTGAAAGGTTTTTGATTGATGAAGTATATCGTTTAAGGCCGATAATAATTTTATGCAAACGGTAACGTCTTTAAAAATGTTCCGTCAGTTTTAAAGGCGATTAAATTCTAACACTGACTCCTTTTGCTTGAGGCCGATAGATAATAAGTTAGATAATTTTATTTATGAATTAGTTTTGGAAAGCAGAAACAATACCGCAGACTGGACGTCGCTCTAAACAGCCAGTATGATTTCACTAGGCTTCGACACTCCGCTTGTTTTGAAACCTTGGATAGATTTAACCTGAGGCATCCCGCATATTTGGAACTTGGCCTGCCACCAAAGCGGAAATCTGCATGTTATTATAGCAACCTCCGAAAATCTCTGCACCAGAAAGAACGGCTCCAAGTTTGCCTAAACTTTAAGAGTTTATAAAGTTCCATCCAGATACCCAGGCTTAGAGAGCACAAAACGCCTTCATTCCGATCTAATTATTCATAACTGCCTGAAAATATAGCATTTCTTAAGCTATAAATCTTAACAGCCATATAGCAATTCCAAATAGCTTTTCTGCCGTGTGTGAGACTTAACCAGCAGGACTTCCAATAAATCTCGAGCACTCCTGAAGGAGGTTATTGCATGGAGGTTATTGCACTCTTGCTTTTCCTGAAACATTCGTATTTCTGTCGTATTTTTACATGTTTAAAGAGGTCTCCAAAAATGTCGCAGAAACAAAAATTTTAAGAACGAGAAAAACGAAACTATGTCAAATATCACCAATTGATCAATTGAAAACCACTTAATTTTGCTTTCTTTGTGCCTTCCAAAGAAAAAATCCTATGAAGTGTTTGGAGCTCGCCTTTTATACAACGACCGCAGCCTTCGTTTCTTCCTTACAACGAGAAAAATTGCGTCTGTTGGAAATGAAATTTATCCTCTCTTTCGCCGGTGGTATATGCATATTGTGGGCAGCATACATGTCCTTGTTTTTGGCCTCAATAGCAATATGCACAGGTGTACCGCAGTAATAATAATAATAATAATAATAATAATAATAATAATAATAATAATAATAATAATAATAATAATAATAATAATAATAATAATAATAATGATAATAATAATAATAATGATAATAATAATAATAATAATAATAATAATAATAATAATAATAATAATAATAATAATAATAAAGTTGATTTTATCCACCTGTGGGGTGGCACCAACGCTGACGTTCGAGCCTAAAGTACTAAAAGCTGCTGGTAAAGCTGGTAGCAGTGCAAAGCTGCCGAACTTCAGACTCTATAGTCCTTTTCTCCCTTTACGATTTTCTTCATTTACTGTACTCAGTATCCCTTCCTCCCGTCATAATTGTACCTTGTTTATCGCCCTCGCATCTTATTCTCTTATGATTTTCCTCTTTTCTTGTATTTACTAGCCCTGAGCTCCCTGGCGAATCTATCTTTTGTCTATATTCCAATCCCTCAATTTTAATGCTAATTCCTCATTTATGCATGTATGGTGCGTTCTTTCCTTATCATGCAATTTTTTTTTCTTATTGTATGCACAATTCAGTTACCTTCTCTGCGAGCTTCCTCACCTTATTGTGTTGACGATTCCTTAATACTTATCGTGTTGATTGTTTTACCGTAAAATACTTAAAATGACTTCTTGGTGATGCTGATTCGGAGCAGCGTTGAATAAGTTCAAATATTCAAACCTTTGCTTAATGAGAATTAAGTTACTTTCTCCAATGGCATCATCGTGGAAAGCAAATGTCAGTACTAATATCTATTTTTCTACCGCCGTGAAGAGTGGCTTATTGGCTCGCCTTCTCGCCAGGTCGCCTTGGGGTACTTGCTCAGGATTGTGAAAACGTGGGCCATATATGCGTGGTTTATAGCAAGCCGGGTTTTCTCCTTCAAAGTTTCTGTTGTGTAACGAATTTAAGTTTCTTTAGGCGTGTCTGCAGTGAATACAAGTGCACCCACACTGCACTGCGGGTAGTCAATAGTGTGTCAAGATAGTCACCGGGCGTAGTGGTGGTTTAAGTTTTGGGGCTCTGTGAACTATTTAACGCCAATCCAAACAAGCAGATAACGCAGCTGAATTCCTGTATAATTAAGAACGCTTTGTTCTAATACCACTGTGTTTCAAATTGTACTTATAATAAGTTCTCGATATGAGCACGCAACGGTGATCAGGTCTATAACATGCCACAGAAACAATTTGTGTGCGTGTAGTCGTGTACGTGATCCAGAAATGGTGGCGCACTTAATACAAAACAAAGGCAGATGTAGCACTCTAAACACGAGTAAGCTTATAATGGAGTAAAAATGGTGTATTTGTCCCCTATCGCACACCTAAGCCATGCTGCCCGAGCCTTGAAGCAGATTTCCATCAGTGGAGATGTGGAAGGTAATCCGTACTTCAAGATGAGTAAAGTTTTAGCAATTACGAAGAATCGAATGAGGTTTTTATGCCCTATAATTATTAACGTCAATAATACTGGTGCAGTGGTGAAATGAGCCTTTTCACTGCTAATTGCACCAAAAAATTATTTAATAAGAGAACATTCTTCTGTTGCCAAAGTATAGCATTCTGTATAATGGTGAAAATTTACCTGACGGTTTGGAGAGGATACAGTGCCCTTACAAAGGAGGGTGCTAGAGGACACACTACTCCCGTTTTACTCCCTTAAAGGTTTATTCGTGTTTAGAATGTACAGGATGTCTGAAAAGAAAAGCAAAAAATCAAACTATTCCCACCAAAGGAGCTACTGACCATTGTCGATAATTCTGATCAGTGAAGATAGCGTACGAAAAATTTTTTTGTCACAAGGAAGAAGAAACTAGCTTTGCAGTCCTTGTCAAGATTATTTATTCCACAAACTTTGCTTCTAAGCCAGAAAATGGGGTTCTCGTAGAACCGGCAGAAGTCTTAAGCTCAGGAGTAATAAAGAAGAGCGCTTCTCTTACCAACGAGATATCAAGATTTCCTTGCATGGTTCTACACCGCATGGTCAATGAAGAAAACTGTTTAGACATGAGGCCGTTAACAAAGGGTGTACGTCTTATTTAACCAAAGGAAAAAAATATATAATAACCAAAGTTTCAACCGCCATACACAGACAAAATAATTCCGGGAATGAAGGCAAGTAATGAGCCCAGTTCACGGATCGAATGTTGCCTCGCTTCCTAGGAGTGCATCATAGTGAATTGAAAACTGCGCAAACTTTTGTACAAAAGTGTTACACACGCTCTCTTTTCCTCTGCGTTTTGTGATGCCCAATCGGAAGGCCAATTTTTTTTTTTTTAATTGTTAGGAGTCAGGACCGCTAACTATAGGATAGATTTGATAGCAGACGTTAAAGACTGATATGCAGTTACTGTATGCGCATGTTGAGAGCGCCCTCATAACACCGCACTCTTTCCTTGAATCTTTACCACAGACTGCATCGGGAACAGACCGGGCATGGTTTGATGCCTCACATTAACGTAAATCTTTCGGTAAAAGCGATGAGTTTAACAAGAAGAACAATGATACGAAAGGCAGAGTGCCCCAAAGCCATACCCGACCCAGCAAAAAAAGAAAAACAGAAAAGAAAGGAAACTTCAAAGATGAGCCAGTGCGAACTCAACGCGGGTGCGACGTGATCTGTCACGTGCTCTGACCCTGATAGAGCGCGCGTGTGGCCAAGCGGAATTTATATCGAGGACGTAAACCGTAAAGTGCCTTTTACAGTGGCCGATGGCGTACATATAGATATATTCAGCCTCGCTTTTCCACTGTCACGGGCGCGCATCGATCAGCTATGGGGAAGAAAAAGAAAAGGAAATGAGTTAAATATACGCACGCAGCCTGGCCCATCTGTACCACGCCTTTATTTCTGCATCTTGCTTTCAGATACACTGTTGCGTTCGACATTAAAGGAGAGAGCCAACGACAGCGATACGCGCTCTTACTGAAAGGAACCAGTGGACTTCCTCCGACTGGCGTGGGAATTCGAGACAGAGTGGGGCTTTCCGCGGTTAGGCCTAACGCTCGCTCGCGCACACACACATACACACCGACTCTGTTGACACCATACGGCAGCCCGTATTTCAAGTATTCCCCCAATAGACGCCGCGGTGGTGCGGAGAGCCAGTATAATGCGTTGAAGACGAGTGCGGGGACCACGGAAGAAAGCGCGCCAAAAATAATAAGAAACCATAAGGAAATAACAGCTCCGCCGGAAAAGGACGTCTGTTATGGATGCGAACGCGCGACCACTTTCTGCCCAAATGTGTCACGCGCACAACGGAAAATGTGAATTATGCGACCACGCGCGAAGCTTTTCAGGCCCCTTGGCTCGTATAGTCGTGGAACATTTAGGAAACCTTGCTGCTTTATTCCCTCCCGCTCCTCCTCTCTCCCCTTCAACTATACAGCATAGCTGTCATGCGGTCCAGTAGCAGATGTATAGACTTCCTGCGCGCTTCCTGAAAGCGTCGTTTCGAGCTGACTCGTAAAGATAAGAAGGGCCTTGCCAGCATTTCAGCTTCTTATATTCTGCAGCCCGACTATTTGTCCCAAATTGATTCGTAAAAACGCGATCTCTTAGTGGTCAATACTTGGTAAAAACGCGCGACGCTCTATAATGGAAGACGAAAGCGAGGCATATATCAAAGAAGCCCCATTCAGAAACGGTCTCATAACAATATGGCAAACCGCGTATTTAGTCAATAAAAGCTTCATCAACGCGCTTTTGTATACGGAGTGCGATCGCACCTGCCAATATCTTTATCGTACGTGTTTCTCGTGGTCTGTTAGAACTTTCTTTTTTTAGAAAAGAGCGAAAGAAAGGGGCTGGTAAACGCTGCATGATTTGCCTTTCTTATGCGAACTAAACCAAGGTGAGAAATCATTTTTTCTTTACACGAATCAAAGACAAGCGTCCAATGTCTTAAGCTACAAAGGTTAGGTAATTTTAACTGCGAAGAATTAGTAGCACTTCATCGACAAACAGCTGACGTCCCCTGTAAAATATATCTAGGTGTCTAACCACTAACGCAGGACAATGTGGGTTGCAACAGCCCCTACAGAGCACAGCAAAATTGGAGTCAATTTTAGGCAGAACAGTGGACCAGAGAGACGCCATAGCACTTTGTGAGATACGAGGGCAGTCTTCGAACTCTACTCAGCTGTCTTCGAAAATTTTTCATTCTCGTTATTCTGCCATCGGCAGAATACTTTATTTTTTATCTTCTTTCGCACTACCCACTTCGCATTCTTACAGCATTCGCTTCACCGGAGAGGTGTAGACCGCTCGCTTCCCCGATATTGGATGTGAATTCGGTCTTTCCCGCTTCCCAGAAAGTGTCAACGTAAGATACGGAGCCGCGGGAAGTAATGAAGAAGAAGGCAAAGAGGGAAAAGATAACGAAAATCGCGTCACAAAGTAAGAGGACCGAAGAAGGGATGTCGGTCGGCGTCTCCTTTTCGCGAAGAAATAAAACAAAAATATAAATGCACCAAAGAAGCAAGCGCCATGGAAGGGAAGCAGGGTGAGCGAAGCGGCCGACGGGCTCTGCTGCGGGCCTGATCGACTCGCAACCGGAACCCGTGGAAAAGCGACCACGCCATTGGCTGGCGCGTCGTAAAAAGCGGCAGCCGCGGCGACATCGAAAGAGGAGGGAAGACGGGAGCGACGCGTTACCCAGGCAGGAAGAGAAGCAGAAAGCGAAAAAAAAAAAAAAAAAAGACGGCAGGCTTTGAATGAAGCAAATATATAGAGAAACTGGAGGAAGGAGATTCAGAAGGGAAGTGGGGGAGGAGCAGGAAATCGGGATGGAAGGGAGCTCGCGACACTGACTCCGCCAAATGGAAAACAGACGCGAGTCAGCTAAATGTCCATAGAAAAAACGAAAAAAAAAAAAAGTGGTAGCGTGTCTCCCTTATACACTTTCTATACCCCGTTCTTTCGAGCTGCGAGCGCGCAGCAATTCTCTACTTGGCGAGCAAAATGTGATTACTCGACGCTGCAGGCAGGGCAGGCTATATTTCGTCCTGCACTTCTGTCTTCCTGCTTCTACGTCGTGTTCGTTATGCTTTTCTTTGTCCTATTCGAGAGTGCTTCTTTTCGCACTCTCAAAGCGTGGCAAGCATGCAACGCTGTATTTCCCCCATCCGTTCTTTTTTGTTTTCTGAAAGCCCAACGTGCATCAGTGAGGCCAAGAAGGGAGCAGAGTGCGAATTCTGAACGCTGTTCGCCCTCAGTCCGGAATTGATGTTGTTAATTTTAATAAATTTCTAATGTTCTACGTTACCTGAAAACCTGAATGGTCACACGCCTCAGTACACATCAGTTAATATCGCAGACGTGTTTGAGATGGGTACTTATTTTAGAACAATTGTAATTTTAGACATTTAAATAATTGAAGCATAACAAATAAAAATTGAGTAATGAAAATACGGTCTCTATCGCTTCTAGTCGTTAAGCGTCCTCCCATAGTTGTTTTTCTTTTTCGGCCAAGTATAGAATGCGCTTTCCTTTCATATTTTCCATCGTTCCTTCTCAAATGCTCAATATTGCTTTCTGATCCGAAGCATTAGGTATAAGCAACAAAGTCTACAAATGACGTATACTCAGTCACCCGACATGCCGAGAACATGTAAGCAGGAAGAATGCAACACTACAGTTTGCACTTCAATGTTTTCGCTGGAGTACGTAGTAATGCCTGCGTGGTATCTATAGAAAATAAGGCACAATGTGTGTCTCATCTGAGCTGTAAGCGCCAACTGTTCGGTCAGGTACATCACGTTATTTTTTGGCGAAAGGTAGCTCTTCAAGTGCCGCGAGCTTTCTTTGCCAGAGGGCAGAACTGCCGGCGAACTGAGCGTTGTGCCTGTGTTGGGAGTGCACGGTGTATACAACATATTTGAAAAGAGGGGAGAAATGCTGATGCATATCACTGTTGTAAAAGCAAATCGGGTGCCTGGAGCGCTGTGGGAAGTCACTGCATTGTTTTAGGACTGTATTTTAATTGAAATGGGCTGGCGACCTTTGAAAGGCGCTGAATTTATCCGTCTCGTGTTTCAATTCCGCATGGCATACTAGAACACAATATGCCTATACTAACTGCATTTTACTGACGGAAGTTGTCATACTCCGTAGCTATATATTATGGCACGTATACGTCGTAATTTTTTTTAACTACAAACCAGTCTCTTTTTTTTTTTTTAATTCTTTCAGAGGCCATCCGACCTGGCATTACCATTCTTCGACGACAGTTATCTTTCAAGGTCTGGAAAAGAGAAAAACGCATCGAGCTCCTCGCCTAATTAACAAGCATCAGCTGCCGAAGGCGAATGCAATGCGTTCAGGTAAGATATTTGCAATTAAGATGTTTGCAACCTGCACCGCGCTGCTTTGCCTTTATCTGTGCCCAAAGAGCCCTTATAAAAATGGGAACATCCTTTGAGTTCAATGTGAACTCAAAAAAGTCAGAAGGAAGCAACTTCCTCTGAACTGAGAATTGGCTACTGATTTTGAATTCACAGTGAATTAACTTTCTCTGACCATCCTGTGAATTTCCTGTGAATTTCCTTTGAGCTCTCAGGGAACAGACCGTTGTCAGTTTGAGTTGAGTTCACAGGCAGTGGCCAATTATTGGTTCAAAGGAAGTTCGAAGGAACGATGACTATGGGATATTTGGTGGATGTTCGAAGGAAGTAGGTTTAGACTGAAACATTTGTTTGTATGAGCTTATATTTATTTGAATAGATGTAATTCCTCTGTTTAGGCCTTGCAATTAGGCCTGCTTTCGAAGACCCTGCGACAAAAAATTGGATCACTGTCCACAATCCCAGTGCAAACTTGCGCAACTGCCGGCGACCACCTTGGCTAGTACTCCATTGAGCAAGCAGGTGTAGGCTGCAAAAAGAAAAAAAAAACGTTAGAAGCATGACTGCAATGAACAAGCTTGAGTCCATCCAGCCTTCCTTAGCTTTTGTAAATTAAATATACAGAGCACGGACAAGTGTGAGCGCCATGCAGGCACCACAGCATTATGCATTAAGGCAAGCATTATGGCCCTGACCATCACTGAAAAGTCAGCTGTTTGGACAATATTTCAGAATGCTCTTGCATCACATGCACAGGCTATGAGCTTGAGGACTTACAGATAACAGCATCCAATTTTCGGCAGCCCAGTGCCTTTTTTGGAGCTTGTTCCTTGCGGGCATTGCAGACACGGCCATAGAGTGAGCTTTCTTCCAGTTCTTCGGGTGAGAACACAACCCGCACCAAGTTACACGCAGACTTTGTTGCTTGATTGCCCGCACTGAGTTTCATGCGGTCAATCAACTGTTGATTTACCATAATATTGCTGCCAATGTGCGCCTGCAAGAACAAAAAGCAAATATTAGTACTATGACCAGTATTGTAACATACAACAATATTCCTTGATATGCAATAAGAAAATGAAGGGGCTTTACAAACAACAAAAAACTTAGACCAGCTTAAGAACATTCAAAGAAACCCCAAAATGCATAATTAAGGTCATTTGTTTGCAAGTAAAAATACACATTCAAGAAGCCGTACTTTAACATGTACAACAATGAAGGCATACGAAAACTATTGGATGTTTTTGACACCTTCCCGAACGGTGTTTTGATCTAATTTTGAATCAGGCCAAGCATCTTTTAACATTTTTATTAGTGTAACCTGACAATTGTGTAATATGTATTTAAAGTAACTAGCCAAAAAGAGGGCACATAATGCCCCGCAAAGGATTGAGCGCTAATAGTGCATTGCTATAGCAGAAGAAAAAACAAGAAATAAGAGATTTTTTAAAGACCTAATTTATGCTTGCATTTCAACAATAAAAAAAAAAAAAAAAAAACAGATTTTAAGTCAGAAAATAAAGGGATTTACTCATCATTAACATTGCAAAGGCCATTAAAAGCCAGTTTAGACAGAGCACAGTGCCCACATTGTCACCTCCTGTTTAAAAATACTAACATCCTTTTCGTACATCAGAAGCTCAACCAATTAAAAAAACTGCCAATGAAGGTTTAGCAAAAGCATGCACTCCCTGCTCTGTATGTGCTACTTTGAGGCAACATTTAGTTTCCAGCTTGCACAGGTAGCTTTCATAATTTAACCCCTCAAGCGCTTTGGACAAGCAGCTCGTCCTTGCAAAGATGCCCTCAAGCCATTTTGGACGAGTGCTTGTCCTTGCAGGATAGATCCTCACCCTGAGAGTTTTAGGTGAGTACAGCGCTCCTCTGTGGCTTAGGTCATGCGCCATTTGACAGATGGCACCACTGACCCGTTAACTGCTTTTTGTTCTACCGCTTGAAAGCCTTTTAAGCAGCCTTAATGAGAAAAATGGTGCCTGGTAGAGGCAACGCATGCATTGTTGGCCCGTCATCGCGGGAAAGAAGCTTTTCTTCGTTGCCATCCTCGCCATCTGAAGATGGCTCAGACACCAATTTTTGCATTGTTATGGGAAGTGAAGACAACAGTGATGACATGAGTAGTTCTTCCGACGAAGATGATGACAGCTCAGACGATACTATTGCGAGTTCTGTGTCAGTGGATGAAAATTGACAACATTCCGATGAAACCCCCTGGGCTTCCATTCTTGGCCGTCCCTTGTAAAACATTTCCAGTTACCTCGCTATATGTTACTCGACTAGATTGCTGCTTATTGGCGGGCAGTTGATTTTTCACGTAATGAGCAATAAACATCACTGCGCTCATTTGACTTAGTTTCTGGTTCAAATATTTTTGTCTTGGATACCTCCTTTTTTATTACACTACCAATAGAGACCAGCAGTAAAAATAAAAACTAAAGGGACACTTAAGCTCCGCCTTTAAGGGTATGATGTGACCAGTGTAGGCTACCACCCATCATATAAAGCCCTGCTTTAACCAAGCTGTATCAACATGTCTGCGTAGCCTAGGTGTAGCAAGCCTGACTCAGCATTGAAGAGCACTGGAATGTTGATTCGTATTTCACCTTCCCACCTCAAATGAACGACCGGAGTTAGCAGCCCCTCCTAACTTTTGGATATCATGTGGTCTCGTTAAGCCACACAAATCATCGAAGAATGTGTGTTCGGCCATGCCACTTGCCAGCGCCATGCTCTTGATGTTTCACTCACAACACAGACAACAAATTTTCATGTAATGGGGCCTTTAACGATATCGTAATTTTAAGCGATTTTAGCTAGAAATCTCAAAATAATAGTGCTCAAGGGGTTAAAGTGAAATTGAACCATTGTTGGATCAGCTTAAGAAGCCACAACTCCTTCTCAAAGGAGACCCTCCTGGCAATACCATGGTGGTTAATTGCCTTTGACTTGCCAGAGTGACATTGCAGGTGGCTGTCAGGTGCAAGTGGATTATATGCACATTAGCTTGAATACCATGGTGACTGGCCCAAGTCGCTAAAATGACTGATTAGAGGAGCACCAGCTGCGTCATTCGAGTTGTAGTGCAAAAAGATGGCCTTCCGAGATCGATAACCTAAGAAATTGCTGAATATTAAACAAGCTAATGGAAATCTCTTTTCTGATGAAAAGGGCTTTGATATAGCCCGAGGGAAGTATGCTCAACAGGAAGCGTAAACAAAAGTAACCTTGCACTTCCGATCACTACAGCTTTCACAAAAACTCTTCCAAATCAATATACACATGAATGAAGTAACAGTCACTAAAATGAAAGGAAGCAGTTGGGATTTTGTTTTCATGGTTGTTTTGATGAATTTAAGAAAATAGCACTGTCTGTCTTTTGTCGTTTCTATCAAATTGACATTCATGTAAAAATATCATTATGCTACTAATTATGCAGTCTGTGAGCCCAGCCTCATAAACAGCATCCCAGCCAGGGCAGCCGCTTTTCAGTGGAGCCGAAACGCAAGGTGCCCGTGTGCTCTGTGTTGTCGGTGCACGTTAAAGCACCCCAGGTGGTCGAAATTTCCAGAGCCTTGCACTACAGTATCTCTCATAGCCTGAGTCGCTTTGGACATTAAACCCTAAGAGCCAACCAATCATAAAGAGCATTGCTTCTTGCCTATCTCTGAATTCAGTGACTGCTGACTTCATTCACATGGATAATGAGCTCCTCGTTTCCCTATCCCTGCACACTTCTCAATGGAAGTGCATGACTTGTGGCAGTGCTATCATAGAGCTAGAACCAAGTTCTTGTGTGACCCTTAAAAAAGTTTCATCGAGAAAGGCAGTAATGAGCACAACCATGCAGACACTAGACTAAAGCAACTAACCTGAGCCTCGGTTGGCAGCACAACTGCTTGTGTTGTACACGCAGCATTATTAACGGATTCCGTCAGCCGATTGACCAGCTCAGCAACATCTGAAAAAAACAAAAAAGGAAAGCTGGAACAAAACATACTATTTCATCACTAGCAGCAGCAGCCCATGTAACATTCACCACAGGAGAAAAGCCTTTTCTTTGCCCTAGACTGCATGACCAACCCTTTTCTGTCACCAAATGCGCCACTCAAAATTTAGCTGCTAGACACTGGCATCACTCACGCACTCAAGGCGCCCTATCAGCGGTACATAATCTAGGGGATGCTGATAGCAATTGATGAAGCCAATGCTGACATCCCACTTCTGATCTCTTTGTTCACTGTGGAAATGCCTGGATTGAATTAACTGCGGAGGACGTTGTAACTACAGTGCAACTGACGGGTGCTGCTATTGCTTAGAATGAATTCATGGGTGCGAATGATGATGCCGAGATAGATGTGAGCGCTTTAACAGAAGTTAGTCAGATCACATCCCTGAAACAGTTTGTCGGTAGCAAGGGCCTTGAAGAGGTCAGCATGCAATATACATGTATGGCGGCAGCAATACGCCATACATTTGGACAAAGGCTGACACTCGAGTGTGTAGCTGATACTCGATAGCCCATGCTTCACCTATCTCGTGTCTGTCTTTCGTGCCGACATTTGCTAACATGGTGTAGTGACCGAGTTAAGTTAGGCAGATTGCTGAGCCAGGTGCAGAGCTTGGACAAGCATAAATTTCCTGTTGTGAAAAAAAAAAAAAAACACCACCTAAGTGACCAAAATGGCACAGGAAAATGAAGCGCATGCCATAAGGATTCCAAGGTCCAAGACAGGACGAGGCCACATATGATAATTTCATACAAATTTAGATTTTTTGCTGTCCCTCCTGCGCTCATTCTAGATGCACCTCATCATTTGCAGGAGACTCAGAGGTTAAAATTTGAGGGAATCAAGGGTTCCATTCAGATACGCCGTCCACAGTAATGCAAGAGCACCACAGACCTGCCGCAGCCATCTGGCTACAACTTATACCCCGTGAATGTGTTTGAACCTAATGCAGCTCTCCGGGTTCACTGGAGCGTTGTCACCGACCACTCCAGAACAGAAAGGAACCCAATCCCGCGCCCGTTTTTCGGCCTCGGCAGCACAAATCAGCACAGGTGCTCACCTTGAGTGGCATTTGTTTACCATGCATTTTCATGCAGCTATCACATACGACAACAGGCTCAATCTCAGATGCATGCCGATCCCAAGCAATGACATGTGACACGCAAGTCACTGTAACACAAACAAAGCATGCTTGCAGAGCAGGAGTGGCAGCAGTTCATCTGCTACGTGCACTGCAAGCATGGTGGTTGGTGGCGTCATGCAGCAGCGCCACGGTGTAGCTGAGCACTACTGTACACCACCTATAATGTGTCGCAAAGACAACTACAGGAGGAACACCAATCCTAATCCTCAGTGTAGGGGGAACCTTATTGCAGCAACATAATCTTACTGGTGCTTTTACTAGGACGTGCTACAGACCAAGAGGTCTTATTCATTTAAGAGTTAGCACTTGAATTTGTTATGCTTTACGTAGCATCTGGTGACACAGCAAATAATTTCAGTCTCATGGCAATGGAGATCAGCATTCCAATGGCTTCAGAAAAAAGCGATCACATACCAAGCATCTGACGTGCTTCATCTCTTGCGGCCTTATATTTCTTCGTTCTTTTTTTTTTTGCAGACCCCACTTCATCCTCAAGCTCCAGGACTCTCTTTTTTGCATCTGTTGGCTTAGACATTTTGTCACAGCTGCAGCTTTCCTGCAAAACGACATGTGGCAAGGTCTATTCACTAAATTGTATTTGCACTCAAATGCATCATACAAAAATTATTCAGTATAACGCATTGTGCAGATATCTGGTTCCACACATGAGATTAGCAAAATAGTGACCAAATGAAGACCACTGACAAGAGAAACGTAGCATGGACACTGTTTAGGGTTCAAAGCAACACTTCTTAAGGAGGAACATTAGCCCTTGAGCAAACCTTGGCACATAAAAGGACATGGTAATGTTTAACTGCTAGCTGACACCATCCAGCATCACTACTGCTCAAGTGGGCAGAATGCCCACTTGAGCAGTAGTGGACAAAACAAAGGATGAACTTCCAGAAAAACAGTTTGAGCTCCCACGCATGCCGTAAAACATAGCCACTCTGCTTTATGGTAGGTTCATGGTGTTTTATGCCCCAAGCGACTTAAGCTATAGCGATGAGGGATGCCGTAGTGGTGGGCTCACCTGGGCTTTTTTAATGTGCAAATGACATCATACAGTACACAGTCAACTTGCATTTCACCTCCACTGAAATGCGGCCATGAATGCTGGGATTGTACCCATGTACAGTCGTGAGCTTTATGAAAGGGAGCATGCGATCCCGTGGCAGATAGCCTCATCCAGAAGTAGTGGCAAAGTGCAACGGCAGCATTGAAAATGAAGTGGAGAGAGCGGTGCCCTTCCACCTGTTGGCCGTACCCCATGCACTGGGAGCAACTTTTACATCGGCAGCTAAAAATCATTGCAGCATTATGCTGTTGGTAACTGATATCACTGCTTGCTTTGCTATGCTCTGACCTAGCAACCCAGCATAGGCTGGTAACTCAGGCAAAAGCGGCAGCCCAGGCCACTGGAGTCTTAGAATGGAGACTCCACACACTGCCTCCCCACCACACACACTTTTTTTTCCCCTTTTTTTAATAAAGTTTTCTCTCTCTGCGCGAAATCTGAGGAATGGCTGGTAGCGAAGAAAAGAAGCATGTTTGACACTTCAATAAAAAGAAACAAACAAATGAATATGAAAGTAAATGAATGCGACAACACGTTAGACGCTTTTATCTGCTTAAACTTCAGTCGCCTGCAGCTGTGAAAGCGTCCGTTTCACTGCTACACTACCAATTGTCTCGGAACGAGCACCCTGGGCATCTTTAAAACTTGTTCTAAATCAGCTTCAATAATCAAGAAACTGCCATCCTCCATGCCGCACCGTTCCGAGACGACAATGCGGGCAGGGTTGTTGGTGTTTTTTTTTTTTTTTTTTTTTTTTTTATAGAGCCCAAATTGGGAAGCCTACTCCTGTTATCACGAAACACCGAGAATTGCCATTTGCTGTGTAAACAGGGAAAATCAGGTCCACGTAACGACAGCAGCCGCGTTTATTCTACTTCTTATTTCCGCAATTCAGTTCATTATGCATTTTTGTTTTAATTTCACGCAATTCCCGGAATCAACTGTCTACCTCTTTCACCATGTGCACTACTGTCACCTGCCGGTTAACACAATGCGGTCGTAATGCGGGCATGTAAACGACTTCGCGACACGACTCACCGCGAGTAGCAAAGGAAGGTGTTTCACGGTAAACATTATTAAGACACGAATACGAAAAGAGACAAGAGACGTTTGACTACTTACCCACTCCGAGAATGAACGTAGGAGAGTACGACCCCTCCTTCCACTGGGCATGTAGTACTCCTTGGTTTGGAATAATCTTCCAGTATTTTGGATTATCCATCAGTTTCGCCTGCAGTTCTTTTGATTGTAGGTTTCTTACAGGGTGTATACGTCCCACTTCTGAGCGGTCGCCCATTTAACCAAGACATGATCGGCCATTTGCACTACTCACGCTAAGAAAACACGACGAACACAACGAACGCGAACAATCAACTTCCTACGGTCATGAAACACATAGTGAAGCATGCCGCTGGCTGTTTTCACGAAAACGATAGCGCTAGAGTCTCAAGCGCCATTGCAAACTTTTAAATGCATTTTTGCAAACTTCACAAACTTTCAAAATAAAACTTATAATTTATAAACAACCTTAAACGTTTGTTTTTTTAGTAGTAATATGTGATGCGTAACAAAACACAAAATAATTTAGGCAAATTATTGCCACAAGCAGCTGCAGCGCTCTTTTTTTTTGCTGCGGAATTCTTGTGGTGCATGTCAATCTTCATTGGTTTTACTCGCCGTGAGAACGTTGGTTTTACTAGCAGTATTCGTAACCTCGGCTGCGGGTGCTTCTGTGCGTGGTGGTACTATAGTGGTACCGACGTACCGACGTCGCTGACGTATTAATTGCTGGTCTTTAAACTGTGATAGGAGGTAAACGAGCTTGACTTTCGTGAACAATGTGACATCCGGTACTAGGCACATCGTGAAGTGCATTTAACTGCAGGCTTTTGAAGCCGTTATCGATGGTGCTGCGGTAACCGCCTACCCGTCGAACGCACTTGAAATGCCACCACGGTAAAAGCGTACTTGCGCGACGTCAACGTCGCGCCGTACCGAAGTGCACTAAATCACGACGGAAGCAGGCCGCGCTTGCTAACAGCGTCGCCCTTGGCGTCGCTGCGAGCCAAGAGTTGCCAGGCTGCAATGCCGACGCAAATACTGACGAACCCTGCCAGCCCTGCGCCGAGCTTTGTTGCGTACCGTGTCAGAGTGCTGAAGCAGCGGTCACGGTTGTATGTACATGCCGTCTCGCGCATGCATCGCCATCGAACCAGCGGGCTGCGAAAGCGATGAATTAGAACCACCTGGCATTCTTTAACCTGTATGAAAATTCTTGAATGTGTTATATTTTATCTTAAAAAATTCAGAGGGGCAAGAAATAGACCAAGTAATGCCACACACACAAAAATAAGCACAAGAAATGAATGAAAAGAAAGTTATCTTTACACTTAAGGACAAAGGAAGGAAGGTGGTGAATATTATTGGTCCTTGTGTGGTGACTAAGAAGAAACTTGCTCTAAAAATAAGATCTAGCGCGTGAAAAAAAAAAGCATGGTTTTAATATAAAATGAAAAAAAAAATTAAAATGATGTTTACTTGCACAACAAAGAAACGAATGCGATTTTGTATATTTTGATAAATGTATAATTGGTTTATTCAAAAAAGTTCAGAAGTTAAAAAAGTGCAAGGGATACTAATGAAAGAAAAAAAATGAGAAGTATAGCTGAAAAGAAAAAATGAGCTTCGTATGTTTTCGCTTAAGAACAAAAAAAAAAAAAAAAGAAGGTATGATGCATAAAGAGTAAAGAGAACTTTCTCTTTACTTGAGGAAAAACAAAGGAAGGTCATTATTGATATTGCCAAAGAGAGCCAGTTTAAAAATGAGCTTCCTTCTGTCAAAAGAAAGGAAAGTCTCAACAAGGTGAGCTCAAAGGAAACTTCCTTTAGTCAAAAGAAAGGAAAAGTCTATAGGAAGGCTGTTCAGGAAGCAAAAAGGAAAAACAAAGGAAGTAAAAAGGAAAATTCGATTTTCATAAGGGAGTGTTTGGCAACCAAACTCTGACGCCAGCCAAACTTCTATAAGATTAAGTTTCGCTTCACCTCAGCACACCGCCCCAACCGGGTGACGGTGGCCCCTCCTTCTGGAAAAAGAAACATCGAGTGTCCAGACCAACTTTCCTGATGTTTGTAAGTACAGTAACACAGATTTTGACGAGTATTGCATACAAAGTAGTTTGTCGTTAATCATTTATATCGAAGTTTTTTTCCCACAGTGGTGAAAATGCTTGTATTACTTAAAATTTCTTCCCTTACGTTTTTGCTCATAGTTGTTCATCGGGTTCCTGAAAAGTGATCAATCGGCATCAACCACCACTGCCAGCTGCCGGCTGATCAATGAGGTGGGTAATTTCGCACTTCCGGTGGTGAAGCATTGATGGACTGTCAGGAATCTAACCCGGTATACCATCATCGAACTAGAATTGTTTTACTAATCTAAAAAATAAAGGATAAATAACGAAAGAGCGATATGCATGGGCTGGAAATCTGAAGGCGTCAACTACTGAAAGCAAAACATTAAGAAAACGAGTACAAGAATGAGGGGAAAAATTAAATTGGTATAAAGCACAATTGCGTTTCGACACAATGAAAACATCGACACACTGATCATACCACGTCTGGATGCGCTGCATGCATTTGAGCACGTTTCAAAGACTGCATGAAATTGTTGAATATAAAACGAATGCTACAACGAAATTGCTTGGAGCAGCAGCAAAGCAGTAAGAAGCGCTTAAATATAACATGCATCTATCAGGAAATATATTTCTAAGTATTTATTACCATTCGCTTTAGGTGGATCCTTCTTTTTATGAGTCATAAATACAAAGGGGCTAATTTGTAGACATGGCGTACTTTCGGGTCCCACTTGGGGGATGCGGGCCAATTTGAGACATGCATTTCTTCCACGTTTTTTGTCACATACTTGGGGTTCAGTATATTTGCTCATGAGAAGAGGGGACATCTCCTTCAGAACCTTTGTTTGCAGCCTGCGTCAGCTGGCAAAATCGAGGCTAGATAGTGGACACTTATTTTGAACTAGATCACTTGCTATCTTTTCCTCGTTAACAGATATAGGTACATGAAAACAACGTCAAGAACCTATTCCAGTTAACATGGCACAATTAAGAGAATTGGGCACTCACTCTGCAATTTGATCCAATTAAGCCACTAGCCGATGGGAAGACGAGACGAAGTTGCTGAACAACTCGGAAGGACCTCACCATAGATCATTCCTTGACCTCCTTCCACGCGGAAGTCTGCGGTCATGTAGCATAAGTAATTGATCCATTTTATAGAAAAAGAGAAAAGGGGAGCTTTCTCTTAGCGGGAGGAATGTTAATCTTACCTAACCTCTTGAGCTGCGTATACAACAGATTAGAGGGAAGGGAATAAGAACCGTCACGCTGCGACATATTCTCTGATAAAGCTTTGGTCAAACTGTTACTGTCCTTTCCCTCTAATTCGCTTCTGGAGCCGGCAAATGCATACCGAAATCTGTATGCTCCAGGCACACAGGGTGTGTTAAAGCTTTGCAGCATTGCTGACAGTTCGTTAATGCCCCTCCGAATGAGGGGTTATTTCTCTCTCAAGCCCTTGCCGTTAGAATACAATTGCCCCTCTGGTGTATTAGCAAATGAAAAAAAAAAATATATATACTTACCACGAAGCCTTCTCTTGAACTTCGTGTTCCAATGCACTTTGCTTTGCAAGCGTCCCTTATACCAAGCAGAGCAGAAGTTTCATGGGACTTCTTTAATTCTTACTGCATTGTAAGATAAGCATATCGGCGTCTGGTATTTCTAGGACCCGGCGAGATTCGTATGTAAGGAGACTCAAAGTGCAAAGCAAAGGAGAAGAAAAAAGACCGATTCGTTCAAACCTGTTCAGAGCGTAAGCGTGCCTTCTGAACATGACGCAAGGATTACTCTTTAATCAGCACGACATAATCGTTCTCGCGTACGTGTCGCTACCCGAACGAGTCGGACGACAAACGGGCGCCGTGTATCTCGAGGTGGCTCCTAATTCTCCTTGTCTCCAACGTCTCTATCCTATACTGCAGGTACGCGATTTCCGCCTGCACTGAATGCCTGGGACAAGTCGGAGAGGCCTTCCACGTTCCGGAACCAGTTTTCCAGCTCTGCGAACTAACAAGCCACTTTACATTCAGAGCCAGTCTTTCATCGTGCCGTGATTACAGGCCATTTATACGAACAACTTCATTGCTCGATGTAAGTACGCGAATATGCCCTAACAGATTGTGCACGCATATCTCTTATTAATAAGCAATAAAAGGTGCCGTTTGCATAGATTAGTGCAAGTGGATAGCACCGCGTCGTTCCGGGAGAGAAACAGCTATAGACTTGCACTCTCGCAGATGAAATATGCATATAATTTTGTGCAGTTTCCCGTACCACAGTAAAGGCGTCAGCATGACCTTCACGACAATGCAAGCTTGCGGTCGTTATGCGCAGTCATTATGCGACGCATGAGGTCACTTAGAAACCCACTCGTTTTCTGCACGGAATTAAAGATTGCCCTTTCTTTATACTTGCGTACATTTCAATACTTTTTTTTTTCCTCACAGTGGTATTCAAAAAAAGTATTTACTAAAAACGGTTCGAGTCAGCATTCAACGTTTCAAAGTGACATTGGCCATCAGGGATGCCGTATATAGTGGAGGATTTTGGAAATTTTGATCCCTTGCTAGAAGTTTTTCAACGTGCACGAACACACGGTAATAGCTTTTCATCTCCATCCAAAAGCGGCATCCGTAGACGGCCAAGCGGGGCATTATAGAGAAATGTCCACTCCAAAGCAGAAAACAGTCCAAAAGTATATATCTTGCGTATTACAAAAAAAAAAAAAAAAAAGCGACGACAGAAACATGTGTTACTTTCTGCTAATTGATCTATATTCTGAGCGCATTGATAGTGCCCGTGCATGCAAGGACATTGTTTATTTTTCTATACAATTACTTTGTTGCGTCAGCAAGCTGGCAGGTGTCCTATAGCGTGAGGATAAAATGCTGCAAGTACTGGACTAACAGATACGTACAACCATTTGCTTAGCTATAGTTGAACTTGGTTTACGTATGCTTTCAGCACTTACGAAAGCTCTTTTAAAGAGCGGTGGCAAGGACAATAATATTGCGCTGTTTTCCTGACCGGAAATTAAGGTCGTCACAAACTAGCCTAACTTCTTCACGGTCGATGTGATCTGCATTCGAAAGCTCCGAAAATCGCAAGCATCGGGAAGATACTCGAAACCGACTCGTTCTACGTACAAATTTCTTTTCAATGTCGGAGAGCTCATGTTTCCAAGTTTTTCAGCAGAAACAACCAGACGCAACAACGTATACTGTTTTGGGATGAAATTCTTGCAAACTGGGTTTTTGGCTTAACCTTGTGCAGTAGTGAACTTACTTTGTCTCATGACGCAATTCGGCCAAACCAGCCCTTGAGCCCCTATTATACATATATATATATATATATATATATATATATATATATATATATATATATATATATATATATATATATATATATATATATATATATATATATATATATATATATATGTATATATCATCACCTTCAACAGATGCCGTTCGCAGGAGATGTGAAAACCTGCTACAAGCCCATGTATTTACACTTTTTACTGTCGTTCCGGAAAGGAAGATGGTCAAGTTCTATTGTATACTCGCGACAAAAGTCTTTGACTATGATTTCCTGCCGAAAATGACGCATATACTACGAACGAACCGCAAAAGTATTTCAGTGCTAATTTCTGGTGATGCGTTAATGAGGTTTGTACACTTGAGCATAATGAGCCCCGTTACCTACAACTACAGTACAACTACAGTACAACTACAGTACAACTACAGTACAACTTCAGCTAGACCAACTACATTTGTGTTGGGAACAGAACACATAAAATTAGAGAGTCCTATTCTGACGGGTCATTTTAATATACAATAGCTTCTCAAAACCTGTACAGGTTTCATAGTCCTAACTTGTTGCAAAAATTGTCTTAATAAAGGATTTAACTTATAGTAACTTGGACATTTAGTTTTATCATTGAAGATTGCTGCGTCAGCGAAACGAAACGGTTTATATAATGAGCCAGTGTGCATTAGATTGCTAAAGAAGAAATGCAATACGTTCACCGTGTTTCATCTTCCGCTTGAAAGAACAAATTGCAGTGCATGTTCTGTTCTTCTGCAGCTAAAAAAAAAAGTAAAAAAAAAAAGGGGGGGGGGGGGGGGGGGTCTGGGTCATAAAGTTTGTTTCCTCATTTTCTGCAGACGCTGCAATTTCAGGACGCTCGAATCCTGCTCTTTCTGACTGAAGTATGTCAAGGAGTCTTTATGTTTGTAGTGCGCTGACAGCAGACTGAGAACTAAGTTAAAACTTCTCGAATTTCCGCCTACCATTATGACTTTTTTTTTTTTTTGCTCTTACATTCAAGCAATTGCCGACAAACCTCAAAGCGCTGCCGATGCAGAAAAACTCCTCGTCCCGCATCCCGCAAAATGGTCTTCCTGAAGATAACTGTCCCAACAAAATCGGCAGCAGCAGCAAGAAAACGCTGGCGAGAGCTGTATACCAGCTGCTCGCTCGAATAAGAGCTCATTTCGAGACGGAAAGAAAGCGGCAGAAGGTCGCGGCGGCGCGTCTACTCCGCGCGTGCTGCACCCGGAGGGGTAGCACGTTTGGCTACAGCTATATCAGGGAACCGTCCATAAAATTTTATGAGCGCCAAGGTCACGGATGCAGCGCACACGGTCGTTGCTCTAGCGGAGGTCGGTCAGCTTCTATACGGCGCCCGGTAAGGCTATTGAGGTCGAATTGTCTCTTTTCTTTCGCCGATTTCGGTAAAAAGGCTCATTGTACAAATTAGTCGAGAAGTTGCTATTTGTCCTTTATGCGACAGCTATATAGTCGCCACTACGTCCTTTTGTGTTGTGTTCGCACTGCTCGTCTTTGTGTGAAAACTTTACATGAAGTGTTGAACTTTTACATGTAGTGTGACACCTTTATATAATGTGCAGCCCCCTTAGTCGCGGTGGAGCCTTTCTCCACTGCGTAAAACTTCAAGTTTCAAAACCTACTGCGAGCGCTAAAGTGACAGTGAAGACAACGACACAGGGGAGTGACTTAGTAGTTTAAGCAATTTATGGGGCTGTGTAGGGTTCGGGGTCAAATAGTTCGAAGCGATGTCGTTTATTTTTATTTTCTTAGCACGTAGCCTTGTTATTTTACGCCTTCGAACTTTTTTTTTTTCCAAGTCAGATTTTCCTTCATAGCAACCAGTGCTGCCGAGTGGTCATGACAGGTCCACCTGCAGCTTCATGCGGGTCAATCCTGTAGAATAAATTTTTGTGTATCTGATTCTACATAAAATTCATGTCGGACATTTAATTACACAGGCGTTTGACCAGAAATGAACTTCGCACAAAGAGAATTTAATTGGAGACCTTCTGGCACGCCAAACCGAGGCACGTGCATGGCCACGAAGTATTGAAACGTATACTCATGGTATAGTTGTTAGCGCTCCTTCGCTTCCAATAGTCTGATTGCCTATTTGACGTCTTCTCCAAGTTATGAAGTTGCACTACAGCTACGAAACAAAACGCACACTTCGCAAGTCCAACTTGCAGAATGCAGATTTGCCAGCCTCCGGGATCCGTTGAGCGTCATGGCGCTTGCACTTGCGAGAATGAGCTGTGCCAGCAATACATGTAATTTTGTTCTTGCAATTTTCTTCTAAAACAAAATTACATTTTCTACAGTGGAATGCACAGTATTGTATTATACTCGTTTACCTTTTAACCTAAACTGTCCTTTCTCCCTGTCGCTCACCTCTTTGATTTCTCCTACCTGTCTCCTTACTATCCCTTTATTTCCGCCGCCCCAGTTCAGGTGCTTCAGCTTATTTCGATAGCAGATACCGGGGCAGCAAAAAACTTTTCCTTCCTTTATTGTTTTTATTTTATTCTGTTATAATAAAGAACCACTTGCTACTTTTCTACTACACAAAAACTTTGTTTTCAGTAAGAGTGATCTTTTCGTGATTAAAGGGACACTAAAGACAGCCAAAGATGGTATGAAAATCTAATAAACTACATTTGGTGACACTGTCGCCGCATATCCGGCAGCAAAAAATCGAATAATTGCTGAGATATTGCGATAACAAGTTGAGGTTTTTTCTTGTTCCCGCCGGTGGAATTCAAACTGTGGCCTCCAGCTACGTAGTTGGAGTTGAGTGACGCACACTATGACGCAAGCGGAGACTCCGTGATCGCTAGCGAGCCGGCGCGGCCCGCGGCGTCGCATCCCTCAAGGGCCAACTTGGCAACAGCGTATACTCGCAACACTCGCAGTCTTGCGTCTTGCAACGTTTGTCTTTTCGCCGTCGTTTACGTATGATAAAAGCGTGTTATCATGTTTGAGAAAAAACGTACTACCGCATTCAAACATGCAACGTAATTCGCATTTGTCAGCCTCCGGGATCCCTAGCGCGTCACGTGATTTGTAGTTGCGAGCCTCGGCCGTTTGGCTGTGGTGGCGATACCTGTATTTCTGTTATTCTTCTTTACTACCTTATAACAGCTCTGTTTTCAGTAAGAGTGGTCTTTTTGTAATCAGGAACTGGCATTCTATCGATGCAAACCCACTTCCTTTCTCTCTTTAGTGTGCCTTTAAGAGCTGGCATTGTATCGATACAAGCCCGCTTCATTTTCTTCTCGGTTCGCATTTAACTCAATTCAATTCAATTTTCAATTCAATTTTATTACATCTGCGTTAGTGTAAATTCCATCATATGAATGAAGAAGGAGTTCCTAGATACGGCCACCGCATGAGAAGCCCCTTTTAGACCAAAGTGCGCACCTTGCAGAAAACGAACACGTACCTGAAATTTTTAGTGCTGCATAAGTTACTCAAAACTGGAAGTTTCGTCGTTTAAATGTTTGTGTGGAAATACGGCGAGAGTGTGATTCCTCCTTGAACGAGTGAAAGGCATGTTCTGCATTTCTCAGAAGCCACTTCACTCGCTTAGCTCGCATTCCTTTATATACAGACTAGACTATCGCCGACATAGCTCTGAGGGAAGACAGAGCGTTATGCGCAACAGGACTTTTAAAAGAGCTATTCATTTTTAAGGTCTCTTCCAAACTGTCTTAGTAGTCAAAACACGCAGCGATGAATGCGTAATTCAAAGTGAGTTCTGCAGTTCACATGAATACGTACAACCTATTATATCTGAAGCTTTCTGCTTTAAATTAGCGACCTCGCTTTCAACGCTTTAGCCAGATATCTTAATGAATACGGGCTCTCTTGCCAAGAAAATGCTCATTATCAATATTCCTGCGCCTTAACTTTCCTTGTGCGCCTGAGACATAAAAGCATGCATATATAGTGCCCGAAGTTCCTGCACAAGTCGTGATGTTTTAGTTTAGTTTATATCTCTATACAGCACGTTACGCGTGTGGCGCGCATAGATGTTGAAGGAAATGAACATTGGCAATAATTACCCCGAATGAGCGTCAAGCATTCCGGAATGAAAGGACGATGCTAATAGGTGCTGAAGTGTTTAGTAATTCTTGCTGTCGCGCCATGTATCCAATAAGGATGTACTGAAAACCTTTTCACTTTATCGGATATTTTTATGTGTTCACATGACTTAATTAAAAATCGTACCTTGTGTTTACCTGCACCTGGGTTTGATAGACTAAATATATCTGCTAGCCTTGATTGGATTAATCGATATGATGTGGACGTGGTTTTTTGAGAGTGTATGAGTGCTGCAAACACGCTTTCTTACATCGTTTGATTCAATTACTCCTCATAGCTTAGTACGCGCATTGAGTTGCGCTTTGCTTCTTTAATTAAGCACCATCATATAGGCCGATCCCAACAGGCGCTCATGCAATGGTTGGTTGACGTTTAGACTACCGAGCGTTACTTGAAGCAATTCGCGACATTTTGGGTGCGCATCATGCATGTTTGATAGAGACCGTCTCGTACGGAACGATAGTGAGTCTTCCTCGGCGTGCGTATGTGTGTAGCGACCGGTATTTAGTTGCCTTCTACTGTCATGCCTTATGCTGCAAATTACACACAGCTATGAATTACGCAATGCATCCATGACCGTATACAGCAAAAAGAAAAACATAAGGAAAGGAAAAGCACACAATAAAATTGTAGGCCTAATCGAAACAAAAAAGGTCGAAATATAATGAAAAAAAAAAAAAGAATCCTGTGCATGTTACGAATGACTTCCCGGTCCTTTAATTATTTCAGAGAGCCTTTAGATGTCGCCAAAATGGTCGCAATCGGCAAGTAGTTGAAAATATATGGGACATAACCGCAGAGTCTGCCGCACCGTAACCGTGTATTCTGTGTCTGATCCAGGGACAACATAGCGATGGCGTATCCTAAGCCCGCGCATGGTGATGATTTCGCGTTTAAAAGAAGAATTCAAAAAATGTTTAAGAGAAAAAGTTTCAGAGAGGATGAGCTTAAGAAATAGGCAGACCAAGTCTGCGGAAGATATTTCCAGCTGCTAAGATTTGAGAATTGTATAGGGAACACTTTTCTGAATATTTTTATAGCGCTGTCGACCACTGCGACTGCGACGACATCAAAAGAAGCCAAAGACAACAATCTCATGTTGCAAGACACATGCAAGTCGAAGCACGCACAATCACTTTCTCACAGAGAGAGTCCAATCTATTCCACTTGCATTTTTTTTCCTTGTTTATATTAAGCCGCACGGGAAATCAGAAACGCACGCGAAGATAAAAAAAAAAAAGTTCAGCTGTAGAGATACTGCAGGACCGTCAACCAACGATCGAGGCCAGTGCGTGTGTGCATTGCCCTATTGTTAAGCCCAATATTAAACAGGGCCAGCATATATAGTGCTTTCTTATTAGCTGCATTGTGCGAAGGCTGTCATATATGAACTTCATTGTTTGCTAAAATAATTAAATAAATAATTTCTTTACAAATGCATGCCACCCCCCCCCCCCCCCTCCCACCTCCATTTGTTTTTGTTTTGTTTTGTGCTCCCACTAACCATCCCATCCATTCCTGGCACTCAAGCAGTCTGGTGCGACATCACTAAAGTACTCTGGTTGTGTTCGCAGAAAGTCTGGCAGTGACTGCATATTTGTGGACTGCTTAATATAAGATATCTGCATGCATATCATACTAGGTCTCAAAAACCATGCCGGGTTGCATAAGCCTGGAAATTAATGAAACCTCGGCAATTTCAAGCCTGCGGGGAGATTAGGGCTGCCCATACCAAAACGATGTCTGGCGACGTAGAAGAGCTATAGAAGAGACATTCGAAGCTGCTGGTCTCCTTTGCACATCATATCCGACCCACTCGGCACGTTCGCCAATACCCGTTCGTTGCGCCACGCTACCGTGGTGCCAACCGTGTCACCACCGAGCGAGGAGGCACCGCGTACCGCTAGCAGACCGCGCAGCCGATCTATAGCGGCGCCCGGCGGACAACAAAGCCAACCGAGCCGGCCGCTGGGCTGGAAATTGAGTCGCGGCCATTATGTACGCCGCGAGGCGAGCCCCGTCGGTTCGGTCCGCGGGACGAAAGGAAGCCTGGACTGCGAGCCGGCCGCGTGCCGCGAATACGAACGATCGGAAATGAAACGGCGCCCAGACACCGCGGCGCATACGAATGGACGCTAAGCCGCGCCAACGATCTCGGACGGGTCTCTCCTTCCGCGCGCTCCGCTGCTGGATGGAGGCTGCGCCCGCGTCCCCCTCGCTCCTGTGCTGTCGGGCCGGCTCAACCGACGCCGTCGCCGCTGCGTCGTGGCATATATAGGAGAGGCGAGGCACCGCTGCTGCCGTCGAACATGGGTTAGGGTTTCGACCACTGGTTTCGACGACGCTCTGCGTCGGAAGATTTGCGAGAGTTCCCGTGGCCGGCCTGGCCCGATCGATGGGCTTCGCGCGAAAACTGTCAGGGCTCTGACAACTCGGTCACAGCATGTACTTAGGTCTCTGAGATGTGGGATGCAAGACTCCAGATTCTGAAAAATTTCTTATGCATCTCTCTATAGCTTTCTTCTCTCCCCTCAGTGAAAAAGCAAAACAAAAAAAAGCCCCGTTTCGAGTAGCAGAAAAACGTTTTTGCCCTTTCGCACATCATCTTTGTTGGGTGCAGGCCTGTAAAAACCGATATTGTAGTGTACTAAAACCAAAAACTGCATTTGTTCAATGCTCTATAGGACATTTCTTAGTTCATTATGCGATAATTTGTAATAAAATGCTAATTTATTTATTTATTTATTTCGGATACCTCGAGGGCCCTTGGGTGAGGGCTTTACATGAGGGGTAGGCAAACAACCTGGTGATGGCTTTCTTGAAATGATCCGGGCTTGTATGAAGGATGGCACTTGTGGGAAGATTGTTCCAGTCACGAGCTGTTTGAACAAAGAAGGAGTGAAGATGGGTGACAGCGCAAGCAGGTGGAGGGTAAACGGCCTTAGGGTGGCTTGTGCGGGCTGAAGAACGATGAGCAGGCTGAATAGGACAGTTATAAGGAAAACTGTGAAACATTTTATAGTATACATGACTGCCTCGCCTGTAACATGCCTGTAACTGCCTTGCATATACATGACTGCCTCGCCTGTAATAGCGCTGCGTAAAATTCACGTAGTAAGCTAATCGCTTGATTCTCACGCAGTTGCGCTGTTAATGTGGTGTAAGAGTGAAATGGCGGCTTGAAAATTGTTTTCTTCAACTCGTCATTTAAAAAAAAAAGAACAACAAAACAAAGGGCAACGAGGAAACGCTTATGCCTTTCTTTTTCTGCTGCTGTGCAATTAAGGCGTCTAATAGGATGTTCTTGCTAAATAATGGCACATCACTTCTTCCCTCTGAAATTTACACACAACTGAAGTGCGGGAGCCAAAACTTTGCTGTATTTAACATCTCCACCTGATGTGTAGTCAACCCTACCATGAGGAGTCCAGAACATTGACTCGAAAACTTGCTGCACATGACTGTTTTAATCAGCATATGCTCATCAGTGTGCAAAAATGTCCGCATTGTATTTACAACGCTGATATAACGGCCTTAATTAAAGGGCTTGAAGGGGTGGTTCTGAAGAGGCTTAAGTTTCTGCACTAGTGCGAAGAAATGTGCCACTCTGTAGTGCGCTTTTTTTATGGTGCAGCCATAGTTCGCACTGCAGCTACCCGGTGACGTATGCTTTAGAGTTTATTTCCGATCTGTTTATAAGCATCTATGCGAGATTCGATATAACGTAGCACATTATTGTGCGAAATCTTTCAGCTAAGATGCTGGAATTCTTGTCAAGAACTATCGACGGCAGTGCTCAATGCTAAACATCATAGGCAATGAGTTCAATTATAATTTGACAAGTTGAACATAAACTACATAACCGTATTAGTCGCCTCTAGAATGTAAGTATTCATGGAACCCTGCATTCCTTGCAAACTGTGGTGCTTTTGAATACTAACTAGGATTTGAAAAGTATAAATGAAAGAGCGCCGGACTGAGATGTGAGGTGACGAAGTAAAGGCAGAAAAAAAAAAACACACAAAAAAAACACAACCCTTTTGGCTATGTTACGCCTTAGACTAGAAGCTGTTAACAGCAGCGATGGAGTAATCCGTCCTCAAAATGCGTCATCACAGTTTTAGACGAAATGCAATCCACTTGAAATTCAAGAGCTCCCAAGCTCTCATTGATGTCACCCTCGGTCCGTCTAAGGTCCGCAGCGGAAAGCTTGAAAACTGGGCGATTTAATATGGAAAAGCAAGAGGGTTGGTTCCATATAAGCTTCGAATATTAGCCTTAGCGAAAGTTGCAGGACACGTTTCAAAACACAAAACATGTAACTAATTTCACATTTAGGCACTAATTGCCAATTATTATTCAGCAGTACGTTGACCGCCTACTACAGAACATCCTGTTCCTGGGCGGCCTGCTGCATTTTGTTGCTATGCAAGATGATTTCTAAAGCTGAGAGGTTGACAATGGGGCCCTGCAGTGATTTGATCATGCGACCTTTTGAGCTTTCTTCGTCGCAGAACGTGGCAGCAAATTTGGCATTCCTATAATAAGTTTCTCTCCCTCTCCCCCTTTGACCCAGTACCTTAAAATTTCCCCCTGCCATATAATGGCTGCTTGAGATCGTCGAGTTGTCAGATTCAGTGGGCACAGATCACCCTGGTGTGAGGACCTCAGCCGAGTTGCATGACATTATGCAGCGCTCAGGAGCCAGCAGTGACGAAACAGGGCGCGTGAAGCAAGGCCTCCTTCTCTTCAGAGTTTTAATCGCGTCACCAAGAAGTACCAGAGCCAGCATTCGAAGGCTCGCTCTCATCATAGCGGTGGGTACACAAGGCTGGGGACGCATGGTGACCCAGAGATCTGTGAGTCGAAAACTGCTCTGCTTCAAATAAAGTTTTGCACATCGTGCAACGGGCTGCTGCTTGAAAGGTGCCACTTGCGATGAACTGTAGGAAGGTTGACGCTCACAGAGGCGAAATCGAGTAAGAAATGGAGAAGATATTACGTGTTCAGGCACACTGGATACAGCTAAACATTTTATGCAATTCATCGAAAGTAGCGAAACTGATTGCTTTCGTCCGGAGCCATACACTGTGTGTCTCGATACGCTCCGTCAACATTCCAGAACCAAAGTTAATCGAAAACTTTTGTCAACATTTTTCAAACTTCAGGACCGCCCACAACGGAGGAGTTCCGCTACATGGATTACAATTTATCTCGATTCCTTACTTTTCACAAAAGCTGTTTATTCAATATTTCTACAGCGGTCGCTTGTTAGGAAGAATAAATATCTGGGCGACACTGTTCGTAAACGTTCTGTCTTCGTGGTCACAATGGGGCAAGGTACAAAGGTGTTCAGATATCACGTATACCGTATATAAGTTACATGCACAAAACCCAAGTGACAGTCAACAAATGCCACCTCCTTTACCCACCCTGCATAATTTCTACTGAACCATTATTTCGTTTCATTAATGAATCATGTCTTGTCGTGTCATGGATGCATGGAAAACGTAAATCCTAAGAGCATGCCCTGGTTGCAATCTCCCAAACAGTTCGCATCACATCTCAATCAGATCGCAGAGGCCTGGCTCAGAGCTTCAGCTTACAGTGTGCCTAATTGTCGTTCTGCTTCACATGCCTAATTAAGTGTTCAATCAAACGCGCCATCTGTTGCTAATTCAAACTAATTATAGAGTAAAACAAAGTAATACAAGCTGCGTGAAGTGAGGTTGTGTGATATTTAAATCGGCGAGTTAAGCAGCCTCTAGAAAAGTCCTTCTCCGTCCCTCACAACATGAAGTCCCGGCATATTACAGACAACGGCTCCTTCCATTGAAAAAAAAAAAAGAAAAAAAAACCATTATATTTTCAGTCACGCTGCTTTTCGTAATGCCGCCAAATTGATTTATCTGCATTATTCGCTCCCACCATAATATATATATATATATATATATATATATATATATATATATATATATATATATATATATATATATATATATATATATATATATAAACGTTACAGCGAGTTCCCTTCTAAACGGTCATACTTTGGCGTCTAAGGACGTGTCGATTTCCTTGTATCATGCATGACGCAATTATAAAAGCGCCGAGCAAAAGGTCTTGGCGGTGTAAGGTTTATCCCAACCATTCGTTGCCGATATCAGCCGCTATCATCGGTCTCAAAGATGGAAGAGAGGACCCTTTCGAAATGCGACAGTTTCGAGGAAAGCTGCATTCTGTGACGATAACGAAATCACGGGAATCGCACATTGAACAGCCCGTTCCGACAAAGTGCAAGATTTCGCCACATTCAACCCATATACGTATGTGTATATTATCGATTACCGCCGGCACAGGGAGGCTATGCGTTCTTCATACAAGTGTATCCCATTATCCTTGACTCGAAGAGTCTGAAACGATAACAATAAAAAAAATTCGTCCTTTAAATCAGCTATAGGATATAGCCAACTCTGCTTTTAAAGTCGTAGGAGCACAGGAAAAATAAATTAAGATAAAAGAAAGGGCGACCGCGACACGCTCTTAAAGTGTCTCGTCGTACCTGTGCCAGCAATCGAAATGTGTGCGCAAAGAAGGCAGTCGGCTTCTTGCGACCATGTGCTATCTGATAAGCCACGCGCATGCAAGCTATGCCTCAACCCGCGCACGACGACTCCGACGACCACCGCCATGGCCCGCGTATACAGCGACTTGCAGCAGCACCCTTTAGCCGCTGCGTACACTATGCAACACCGCTCGCTCGTCGGCACATCGACGATTACGCCAGCTCGTGTCGTGCCCTCTCTTCCACCGCATGCCTACATCTTACATGCACACACGCCGTCAGCGTCGCCGAAGACGACGACTAGGCGGGCGATTTGCAAGAAATAACGTGTCGTATCGCGCTGGCACGCGCGCGCTAGAGCTGTACCCCTTCGACGGTGCCTGGCGACAAATTGACTTGCAAATTGGCCATTTTGTCGTCGCCGTCGCCAGAATTATTTTATTGCTCGCCACGACACACACCGAGCCACCACCCACATGTATACGAACTCCGCTGAGCCCTGGCGAAGCGTGGAAGCGAAGAAAACACACACAGCCACATGAAACAGGAATCGGAATCTATTTTGGCTTTCGGAAAAACACGATTTGCGTCTGCCTCCCCCCCCCCCCCCCCCCCTTTTCTCTGTACGGCAGCAGACATACAAGTGGCGTGGGCTTCGGGGGAAAAAAAAAAAATGTATACGTGGTCGTCGTCGGCGCACATTTGGCTGTTAGTTACTTGTGGCTTTCTTGTTTTTGCTGCTCGTTCTGCCGCGGGCGGCAGCACCGGAGGCGAGAAGCGAGATATGTATACACGGAGATTTCGGGCACACACACACGCGTCTTGGAGGTTCCACCCTTCCTTCCTTTTTGGAGCCGAGCTGCAGCGAGCTGGCAAGGAAACGAGAGATAACGCTGCTGCCTCGGCGCAGTTTGGAAGCACGCCTGCGTGATGTATGGCCGTGTAAGCGGTCGCGTGTGAAATACTCGCGCGCTCTTTCTTGGCGTCGTGAGAAGGAGACCCGCGCCATTCCCATGGGGGCACCACGCCGCCGCTCTGTGCGCGGACGCGCCGAGCAGTGCTGCTGCTATCTAGGCGATGGCGCTGCCATAGCTGAGACTGCGGCTAGCCTGCTGGAGCGACCCGTTTCCCCGCTTCCATCGCCAAAGTGTGCGAGCGCGATGCGCGGGAAAGATTACTTTGTCGCCATTCCTTGCCGTGCTAGTAGTAATAGACGATGAGCTCGAGGAAATTGGACATCTGTCCTTGTTCTGGAGGGGCAAAATATTATATTGGAGCTGGAGCCTTTGAACAGTCTCGGCTCCGAGGAGCGCTTTTCTTCGCGAATGTTGCTGTTTTATCATATAGTGTTGACCGATATCATCACTTATCTTCATCTCTCTAGAATCCAAATTTGTTCACCTACTACTTAGTACTAGTGCAGCGTACACTTAGCCCGCAAAACTAAGATCACCTTCAACATCTGCAACTTTGGCTCAAAGGCAATGGCGCTCGGCAGTTGAGAACAAGGTCGCGGGTTCGAATCTTCGGTAGCCGCATTTTGAAGAAAGCAAAATATAAAACCGCTGCTGAAGTTAAGTAACTCCGGCTGGTGGAAATTAATCCACAGTCCTCCAGTATACGGTGCTTCCGTATACCTTGTGTGCAGCTTGGTGACGTTAAGCTCCACATACCTTTCTGTGTTTTCCCTGAGACATAATGTTCTCTTTCATTCCCCAGATCATGATCCGGTATAGGTTCATGCTCTAGACTTTGCCATCATTTCAGCTATTGAAGATAGCGCGTGCATTCGACACTTTGACTACTTCCGTTTCCGTGCAGTCGCCCCATGGAATGAGAGTTAAAAAAAAAAATGTCCTGCCTTTGGGTACTCCACTCAAATTTGATGTTAAAATTCCCAAACTTTTTTCAAATGTGAATGTGGGACAGGTGACATTAACGCCGCCAATTCAGCCTTATATATATCCTTGCACTGAAGTCTTACGAAAAGAAATGTTCTTATCTTTACGCTCGTATTGGGCCGTCCCATATAATGCGGCCATCAGTTTTCAAGCATCTAAGCAACGACTTTTGCTCGTAGATGCAAACGAAAAAAAAAAAAAAAACAATCTCAAGAGCTTATAAATGACCAGATATACCAACATGTAGCCTTGCGTAGCCAATGCACGAGTGATACGTTTTATTGCTATATAAGACTATTGGGCAACCAATCATTCTTTATATTTCATTACGCACATCCCGCCGGCCACGTGCATGGCGCTGCCGCCGAACCCTCGATGGCGGCACCGCGACATCCATGTTTACGGCTTCGACAAGCTCCGTCGGTGTCGCCCTTCCGATAAGGTGCCGAGTCGGGTGCAATCGCCGTGTCGCGTTCACATATGCAAATCAGGGTCCGCAGAAACAACTCATGCAAGACGACGATAGAGCAGGAATAGTTTCAGGGGTCTGTTTTTTTTCTTCCCCTCGACTGCGCTGCGACGTTATCTGGTTACAGCCTTACCTTGAGGAGAGTTTTTTCTCCGCGCCGAAAGATAGGGACTAATGGCGCGGAAAACGTGCAATCTGAATGGACCTTTAGAACGTGTTTAATTAGCGCCGTGGCCAGTCACGCCTTTCGCGTTAGGTTATAATGAAAAAAAAAAAAAAAACATATATGGGCCGCGCCATCGATATCGACAGCGCTCTAGCTCTGCTTTACTTCAGGGCGTCGGCAACAAAAACAGCGCTGGTTACCACGCACATTGTTGAGTTTGCATTAGGCGTGCGCTGCTCGCGAACCGGGCGCGAGATACCAAACTCGCCTCCGCGAACCCCCTGAGACAGAGTTCATGCTGAGATCTAGTTTCTTTCTATCGCTTTCGTTCTTTTTTGCTATATAGTCAAGGGCATTGCGAGGTGTTTAAGCACGGGATGGTAAGAAGGCCACTCCGAACCTGCACTCACCTAATTCCTCGCTGCCGCTTTTTCTCCGTGTTCGCCAGGTGCGCGGGATGGCGTTCCTCGAGGAAACAAGGTTGCGGGTACAGAGGTCCTGCAGAACCATGCACAGCGCGGCTGGCTTCGAAGAGGCTTCTGTTCTCGTACAACGCACCCCCCGGGATCGACAACCGTGGCGTTGTGGTATAGTGCCCAGCGGCGAATGCATGACATTAAAGAAACGCAGAGTACGGACAGGAAAAGGGTAAGGGAAAGCTGAGTTTGGTTGGCCGGCCAGAAGCTGAAAGTGGCCTTCGGTCCAAAAGTCATACTACAGCCTGCCTGTTTTTGGTTGTTACCTCCTAAATGTCGTGCGGATGGGCCAGCATGTGTCATCGCCTTCACAGACGTCACCAGTTTGATAAACAGAACGCTGCACAGGGCTTTCAGGCTACAGATAAGTTTAAGCGTAGAAGCGTAGCCAAACGACAGTTGGCGATTAACCGCAGACCGCTGAACCTGGCTCGCAGAGAATCATTTTTGCCCATGCTAACCCGGCGTCGCGCTAGACGAACTCGACTATATCGCCTGGCTTTCAGTGTGGCGGGCGCAACAAGTGGGGTATAGATAAGCGCACGTGATAAGGTAGGTAAGTTCAGCGGTACGTCCGCATGCGTTTCACACGTGGAGTGAATTCACGCGCAAAATATATGCGGGCCAAGCATGCGGACCACAATGCAGCATGGCACGTCTCCCATTACCGCATACGGCACCGGATCTGGGGATATTTTCAGGGTGTCTATTTTTCCTTGAACGTGCTATTCATTGATTTTGTGACCAGATTTACTCTGCGCTCTCCAAGAAGCACTGCAAAATGGGCCGTTTCTGGGATTTCAATGAAATATATTCCTTGTAAAATGAACTTACCCCTTGAAGGCATGAGTCTTTTTAAGTAAGTCATGAAAGTGAAAAATTTTATTGGATGAGAAATTAAAGAGAGAACTATAAAATAAATATAAATTATAGGACACTACCCAGTGATGGAGTGAAATGAGGTGGGCTCCGAAACAAAATATAATTTTTGTTTGTTCTGAGTTGCTCCCAATTTTTTTTCATGGTGAGGGATTGTACAGTGGATATGACGATGCTAGAATTACCGTAAACAACTGAAAAAGCGCGCCATGCAGAGTGTCATGTACCGCGGAACGCAGGCTGAACTCGGATTTAATGCTGTTAGACAAAACTACAGAAGTTGCTTACGATGCAATAATATTCAGTGTTATAAAAGCAGTTGTCTATATAAACACATCCAATAAATTGGACTACACATCAAGATAGCTTGCTTTCCTTTCTCTACTGCTCTATTTTCGTTTCATGCTGTTGCCGCTGTGTGTCCGTGTCATTCGGACTCTCGTGCACCAATTCAGTAAGCTCTTTTTCTTTCTTTCTTTTTTTTTTTTTTTGGGGGGGGGGGGGGGGGGGGGGGGGGGCGAGGTGGCTAAAGACAACGTGGAATTTCCCCGGCAATAATGCAGCTGCGATATAAGGTCGATATATATTGATATATACAGTTAGCATTTACATCTGTGTCCATTTAAAGAGACAATAAGTGTGTACTACCATGCTCTGCCTTGGATGCATGCATCTCACGACGTATATATATATATATATATATATATATATATATATATATATATATATATATATATATATATATATATATATGCCCTTTTTCTATGCTATATAGCAAGCGTCATGTTTATAGCTTCATTTAACCAACCTGTCTGCTTCTTTTTACTTTAGAAATGGCAGGTGAGAGGCTTTTCCGTATTGTGAGCACCGGAAATGTCTTGCGAAACAATGAGAAACTATGTTTCGCGTGTGGCACTGTAACAATTCTAAAGCTTCTATTCTCGCACTCCTTCTGTAGCACCATCACCCTCTCAGCCCACTTTCCTTGCATTTTTCATTATGTGCCTCCCAAAGACCCCCCGCTCTCTCTCCCTCTTCCAACACACTTCCACTTTTGTTTTTAATATGTGCCGCAGGACTGCTGGTGGAGTTGTGCACCTCCAGAACGCCTGCTTTAATTTTGGGCAGTCACTCCGGCATTATATTTAGGCACGCATTATAAAACAAACTTTCGCCCACAGATTTACGCAGTTGCTGTTGGCGTCTTACCTGTTCCAACCTCCGCATCCCCTCTTCTGCCGGCCTATACCTGGCCCATCGCACGTGTCTGCATGGAGGTGAGGAGAGAGAAGGGGGGGGGGGGGGGTGCTGTATACTCATATAGAGTTTACAGCCGCGAGTCTGGAGTAAATAACGATGCATCCCTTTGGCGGAGAGATTTAGACTGTCATGCGTGGCACTTCTTCAGCAGTGTCAACTGGCCCGAAACAATGAGAATTTCTCGCGACGACCGTTCCGTCGCAGTCACGATGCCGCTGCGTCGTTTGCATCTCGCAGAACGACTTCTTGCCTCTCTCTCCTCATCAACATCCCCCCTCCTTCTTCCCCCCACTCAGATGTCCCATGCCGCTGCGGCGTGCGCAACTGCACGCGATGTGGCGCGGCGGTGTCTGGCTTGTGACACGTTTTAGTGCGCGTCCATTGTTTCAATTTACGGTGCTGTCGTACGCAGATGCCCCAGCTGCCCCTTCCCTGTACTTAGCTAGCGGCATAAGAGCTCTTCTTTTAATGGCTTTTCCAGGGAAAGTTCATCCCTGTACGGAGAGCGCAATTTCATTCGTCTTCGCATATGACGAAAAAGAGATGCATGCTTCGGGTGAATCGCGAGTTTTCGCAAGCAGTTTAGATTACACAAACGCTATACGTATTGCTGGGACGTAAACAATACCGGCGTTTTGTGCTTTCATCTCGGGGGAAAGAAGCGATGTGAGATCTAAGGGGCGGTGTTTTATCTAAATTTTGGTCAGTTGCTAACTAGCGCAGCTTTTTCTAACGCGTGCAAATAACGAGCGCTGCGTTCTTAACGAAGATGAGCAAAAGGGCACACCTGAGTGAAAAATAATAGTGTGATAAGAATTACGCATCAGGAAGAACATTAGGTAGTCTTAAAGCAGTTCGGGGAACTTGCAGGAGGTGTTTTTGTGTGGTTTAGAGCAATACCTATAAATTTTACCTAATTTCGGTAACGAGAACCTGTGCTAGCTGTGTAAGATGAGATAAAATTATACGCCTCCATTACAGCACGTCAAATCAAAAGGTTGGATTCGTTCATGATTCGTTTCAGAAGTTCGGCCTAACTTCGATTTCACGTTACAAGCTGCTGAGGCCTACTTGAGAGAAAAACTGGCACGAGGCTATCTACAATTGGCGTCAGGGGGGCCCACTGCAGGATCAGTGAGTGCAACTTCGAGGGGAAAAGGCAAAGTGAGTTTTTATAGCACACGTCGTTCTTTTTTTTTTTTTTTTTTCTTTTCATGCGAAGCACATATGGCTTCGTTTCAGCGGAAAGTTAATGTCGTAACGCTTTGAAATCGTGACACCGCGTGACATGGTCGAGCGTGGTGACGGGCTAAAGGTCACTTGCCAGCTATACACTTGGTTACGGTCAGGTGTGTCCGAACGTGCCTGCGAACATCTAAATAGGTTTTCGCAAGCATAGAAGGCCCTACGCTAGCTACGGAATGTATCGACGTCGGTCAAGGTACTTGACCTGTGGTCCATGAAGAGAGGCGCGCTGGGAGAAGTATATTAGTATATTTGTCCGAAGTATAATTGGCAAGGAAGCAGTCGATAACAACAGGCAACAGGCGAGAGCCAAAAATAGAACGAATGCTGAGTGCGTATGCATGCGTTGTTCCTGGGACTCTCGAAGACCCTGTAGCTAGACGTTGTCATCGCAGAGATTACGTGTCGTACTCGTCAGACATCGTTGTGGGGGACTTAGACAGGTACTTAAGGCATCTACGAAGTTCCATGACGTGATGTACAATAGGGTGAGTTGGCGACCCAGCGATGCCCTCCTGACAAATCGCTACACATTCTTTGCTCTTGACTTCCACACTCGAAACATGGTGGACGACATGAAGTACGTCCATAACTAGCGCATTCACTACAGAGTTGTCACTTAATGTTCTGCCGCGTGTCTTAGTCTCAGTGTCCTAGTGTCCTCAAATGAGCTGTAATTACTGAAGTCAAAAACCAACAATGCTATCATATTGCGTTATGAAGCGTGTTGTATCACCACACAGCGATGGTCACTGCAAGACGAAGAAGAGCCAGCTGCCAGAAGACTACCAGCTGACGGCGTCTGGGCACCGGATGTACAGGGTCGTTCGCTCTTAGGGTGAACATGCGACCGCGTGGCCGCTTTCTCCGTAGCCTCTGTGCGTCCGACACGGTTGAGCACAGGAGCGAAATGACACCCTATGCGAGGCACTCAGATCTATCATCGGCTGGTATACACACTGCTTCGATATGCCGTATCGAACGCAACGTCCATTCGAAGAGGGAGCCGTTGCATGTTCGCCACGACCCTGCACTCGAAAAGCCTTTAAAGACCGAAGACGACGATTCCGAGATTCCGAGTACGGTTACAGTTTCAAATAATTGTTTAATAAGATAAGCTCTAATGGCTTCTCAACTTTATGGCCTTCCAACTTTATGACTTTATGCTGACCGTCTTGTATAAAATGAATACCGTGTCTTAAAGAGAATGAAGTGTTTGCAATGTTTCAGTATGGCACGTAAAAGCACATATAAAGGCACATAACGAGGCTTACTCAGAGTTCATGTAATTAATTAAAACTTGCTCACCGATTACATAACACTTCACTGCAAACCGCCAGGAAAGTATCCAAATATAGCTTTGTGGGACACCTTTTAATCGCGAGGCAAATGTGGGATATCGTAAGATACTCCTTGCATACGTTTAAGAAAATTCTTTCAGCTCATTATGCGTGGCGAGAACTTTTAAAAATTTATCCTGCGGTCGTACAAAGTATTTAAAACTGCCGCTGAAAACGAATGGGTTTTTGTTTTTGAAAGTTACAGTAAATCGACCATGGAATATTGTAGGTTACTTATCGTTAGCATACTGATAAAAATGGTCTAAGCTCTGAATGCGTAGCAAAGTTCAATTCTGAAGTTTATCTTGAGCTCACAAGCAATTCAGACTGTCAAAGAAAGCGAATGGGCGAATGAGATGCATCTTTGAAAATAAACAGCAGGAAATTACAAGCCTGCACAAAAAGGATCTATATTTTATTTGTTAATGACCAGTTAGGCAATATATGTGAAATATTACGTTTTAACTCAATTCCTCAAAATTCGTTCAATGTTTCTGAGTGTGTATAATTCGAAAACAATGTGTGCAACCCATGGCACGAAGCCTGTCCACATGTACTATAAAATTTTCCCCTCTTCTTTAATTGGATACATGGCTCTATTCACGCAGCGTATGGCAATGCACGTGCATGGCCAGAAATTCATTGTTCAGAAATGTCTCATATAGGTACTTTATTATTGCAACGAAATGTGTACTTTTTCATGCAAGCAAAGAAACTCGACAACCAAGTCATCAACATTTGCACAGTTTTGCACCTCACATCATTTTTCCTAAATGTCTAAACATCATTGCCTAGCGAAATGCACATCCCTTTTCATTTGCAACAAAAACTTGAGGTGGATAGGAACTCGGAAGTTGAAAGCTTTTAACGTGCTCCAGCCGTTGTGACGGCCGAGAAATTCGAGAAACAAATAGTCACACAATATTTAACTAAGCTTGCTTAAAGTTTCTTCGGGAGGCGAGTGTGGTGTTTTAAGCGCTGCAAATGTGTGCAGAAATGCACTAAAACGGAGATACGTCGTCACTGGAAAAGTTTTTAACAGCTCTGCACAGTAGCGAGAACTTTGCTGTTTCCACAGTGCCATTTTCAGTTATGTACACGAAGAAAATAGCGTAGGGCTTTTAGATTTTAGTCACGCTGCAGAAACCGTTAGCTGAAGCCGATGTGTCGAGATATGTTACAAATCTGCATCTGTACTTGCATACGTAGTACCTTGTCGGCAGTTAGAAACGATCTGCTTAAAACTGCAGTTTTGCACATTCCTCAACTGCACCTGTGCCATGCAATGTGTCATCAGCCAGTGCTTCACTAATAACTTCACGAATAATCAAGTATACTGCAATAACAACTATAGGGCGTCTGAATTTTGATGATCATTCCTGAACGAAGCCCTGGGTGCTGAGCACATACGCTGCTGTAGCAGTCGTATTTGTTGATAATTCATATACGAAAATTCGAATTACTCATTATAATTTCCTCCCCGGACCTATGCTATCGGCCCAGTTCCCTTTTAAGCAGTAGCTCAAACAGCTCGTACAGCGCGTTCAGCTGAAACGCTGCCGGTGCCGTAATAGTATACACAGGAGCTGTCGGCCCCGCGTGTCAGAAATAATCGGGGGGCTGCGTAAAAAAAAAAAAAAAAAACATTGTATTATGGTAATTTGTGGTTCTAGTGATGGAGGATTGATTAGGATGTGAAAGGCGATAGCGAGTTAATGAAATCATTGCAATTAATTGATGAATTAAACAAACGACAAAAATAGGAAGATGGGAAAATAGGGTTAAGGTGTGAAAATGTTCCCTATTAAAAGATGATGTTTAATGATGTCAATTAAAAATTTGCAGTGTGTAGTTGATGAGATAGTCAATTTAAATAATTGAAGAAAAATTGGAAGAGGGGGGCTTCAAAGACGTCAAACTGATCAGAATGAAAATTGCCATTGCTTGTTGATGCTAATTAAGAAAATTACTCTTGTGATTGTCAATTAATGAATTGAAATAAGAGAAAATGAAAAATCAGAAAAAAGGGTTCAGAGATGTCAGAATGTTGAAAGCGAACGCTTGATTATGCAAATAGAAACATTTAGAGCGTGAATTATTCAATCAATCGAAATAATTCAACAGAAAAATTGTAAAAAGAGCGAATCAAAGTTGTCAAAATGCTCTAAATGAGAACTCAATGATTGATAATGCTTATTAATTAAATTTAAAATGTGTATTTGGTCAATTATTTGAAATAATTGAGAAATGAAACATTAGAAAAAAGGTAGGGTACAAAGGTGTCAAATGCTCACAATTTAAGCCAAAGTTTTCTGATGCTATCCCTGTATATAAAAACATTTAAAGCATAAAAATCGTGAAAGAAGATTGTCCATGTGTGTGAAACGCTACTGCGTCATACCTTTTAACGGTGTAGTTCGTGCGTTGCATCGAACGAAAACAGCGCGTTCCGCTGAACACGCCCCGAGGTTTATTAAGTTTCAAGAAGTGTCGGAGCTTACCGATGACGTCATCGCCTAGCAGGCTATAAGCAAAATATATAAAACAAATAAACATTGATAAAACAGCGTCCGTGAGCGCTTGCTATCGCGTCATACCCTTAACGGCAGAGCCTGTATCCCCTTAATTGTTTCTCTTTTTTTTTTTATTCTTGTCGCTAAAAATGTAATTATGCTATGTCTGCTGTCTTTTTTCTGTCAGCATGAGGTTGAAGATCGCTTGTGTAGTGATGGTTCAAAAGTGCGTAGCGAGCTTGCAAGCTCTTATATTTCAAAGGCACATAGCTCCCACCTCACCACAAATTATACACTCTCATATAAGTTCCTTCAAGTTTATTGCGTTTGGCTGCATTCCTTAGAACTGCTGATTGAGGGAAGGTACTGGCCTGGGCACAAACAAAATATTGGCAACATCCGAAGTGCAGATGAAAATTTCAAATGCCAAAAATGGTAATGACGGGAATGACTTATCATTCTCTTCAAGAACATTTTTTTTTTCTCCAGAAACTACAAACTTCCAATAGAGAGCGTGAAAAACGTGCACCACCAATAATACGGCTTTCCGAAGCCGATATAGAGAAATTCGTCCATTTGCATTAGGCCTCAGCTCGCGCATGAATGCCTTCGACCAACACACTTTCAACACCATCTGAGTTCACCTACATATCTGAAAGGCCAAGAATGCAAAGGCACTTGATGAACAGAAGGTGCAAACCAAGGAAGAAAACAAGGCACTCTGAACAGTTCTATTGCACGGCGCATCTTCCTGAGCACACAAAACAAAAAGTGAAATAAAAAACAATCGAGAAGAGATAGAGAGCACATCAGTCATACAGGCGTCGTGAAATATGGGACGGGCGGATCATATAGCTTTCTTCATAAATATCAATGTATCTCGCCAGAGACAATCACTACATTGTATACGTACCCTACACGACAGACTAAAGTACCACGTATAAGAGGCCAACTCACAGTAGCAGAAGCGTGGTATAAAACAGCTACGGAGCACCACAATGACAAATGATCACGTCACGCACTTCCCAGGCCTTCAATAAGGCACCAGCTGTGATGAGATGTGGAAAGGGAGGGGGGGGGGGGGGGGGGGGGGGGGGGGGGGGGGGGCGGTCGTTTTAAAAAGCATCAATGAACAAGCTGTTTCTTTCTGCCTGTTAGATGTGCATCCTGACTGTCTGGACTAAACCAAAGTGCACGTGGTCCAGAGATGCATCGTGCCCACAGCAGCGTATACATATAGATATACGGAAAGCTTGTATAGCAGAAGAGGATTATTCATTAAATAATAGTGTCGAATGTAGAAGAACGCTGGACTTCAAGTTACGGCTGACTGACTCTTTTCAGTAACAGAAACAACACAAAGGCCGCACGAGTATACTGACGTCCGATTACCCCCCCCACCCCCCCCCCCCCCCCCCCCCTCCTGAAGAAAAAAGAAAAGAAATTTATGTGGGGTCGGTGTGCTGCAAACGATTAGAGAGAGAGAGTACGAACATCAGGAAGCCTGAGGCGCAAAGCTTTGACGCGTTCTTTCCCTTGGTTCACTGATTTTTCTGCCTTACATAACATCCCGTTCGCGGTCGCCAAGAGACGGCCTAAGGAGAGCACAGGCTCGCGCTTTGTGTCCATGGGAGACCAAGCGGAAGACAGTGGAGAAGCCTTCTCTGTCTTCAGCACCACCTATGCGATTGCCCACTGTCGTCGTTGCGAGAGGCGATTTGTTTACGGAGACGCAAAAGCCCCGCCGGGGTTCGGCCGATTTGCAAGCCAGCTCTGTCTCGTGTTCGGGCCGCGAGCCGCGTCCACGTCGGCGGAACCCAGACACGGTGGCGCCGGCGGGGCCGTTTTTCAGGGCGGCGGGCAGCCGTGGCCGTGCCGCCGGCGCCCCGGACGAAACATCCGCGCGTCGCGCTCTACAAAGGTCCACAGCGTGCCGAGGAGAGCGTTTGTTATGACGAACTGCGCGTTGTGCTCTTTCTACCCGCTGTACCACCCCTACACTCCACCGACTCTGCCGCGGGGCAGGCGCCATACGGCCGCTCTCGGACGGCAGCTCTCTTTGTGCTTACGGCACTCCAAAAAGCATTTAGCTCATAGCCATGTTGGCTGCCATGTTCGTTCTCGGCAACGTTCAAAGACTCGTCTTGCTCGACCCGGAATTTCCAACATCCGAGAGTGCTCGCTTCTTCTTTGTCTTGTTTCGCGTTTAGGAACCTCCGTTATCTGCGGCATAGGAAAAAAAAAAAAAAAAAAAAAAAAAAAAAAAAGGCTTGGCACGAGCGAGACGGACGTCTCATTTCCCCGAATCAAGCGAGCTTGCTCTCCCTCCTGCCCTCGCTCTTTCTACGGCTCGCGCGCCCGTATGCATATTCGTGTGCATTTGTGTTCTCCACGCCGTTGACGCCTGCTGCTGCTGCTTCTGTTCAGGGCATTCTCGCTATGTTTGGCTGGCGATAACCGTAATAAGAGGGCAGCGGAAAAGGAGGATAGCGGCGGATGAACAGGGTGCAGTTATGGTAATGCGCCTTCCGCGCATCCATGCGTGCCTGCGATCCCAATGACCCCGTGCTGTTTGCTGTCGCCAGAAAGCGCACGCGCTCGGGCCTTGTTGTGCGCGACGCAGCCGTCTGCTTATCGGCCAGCGCGACTCCCCCCTTCTCACCGTTGTTGCTTTGAGCGCACCGCGAGGAGAGAGCGAGAGAGAGAGATGCATTAGCCGGAAGTACCACCAGGGTGGCTCATTTGAATGGCCTAACGAGCGGAGCTGAGGCGCCTTTGAGGGCGACTCTCGCGCGTACGTCAAGCGCCTGGTTGCGGCACGCAAAAGCAAACGCTTGCTTTCGAGAATGTGTATACACGTCCTGTACAACGTCTCTGCATACACTGGGCGGAAAGGGACTCGCGTCGCTCCTATGGAGAAACAGGCGAAACTCGTCTGAGCACTAGTTACATTCTGCTCTTGACTGCAAGTCCCGGACATTATATGACCGAGGAAAACGCGCCACTAATGATACCCGCTCGCTTGAAACATTGTCCTGCTGTCTTGATTAATGCCTAATTGTCTAATGGTCGCTCTGCTATACAGCTAGCAAACTGGCATGTAGCTCTAAGGTCCGAAAACGACAGCATCTTCAACACGAACAGGTGGTGACAGCTCTCTCGTCTTTATCTTACTGTGCACACAAACGCAAGCTAATCAGATCGTCAGTCGTGAAAAATTCAATTTTCTACCCATTCACATAAACTAGTAGAAATCTGAGAATATATATCCGGCATAATACTTAAATCGGTGCTTTAATAGTGGCTTGACAAGGAGAAAACCTCGTTTTCAGCTTTCCAGCTTGTGCCAGCACGACTTGAAGGCTTTTAGCGTACATTTTTCAGTGAACAGCTATGACTGATATAGCATCGCTTTTAATCATACTAACCTCATTGTAAGTAAGTACAATGAAAACGAAGTGAATGAAAAGCATAAAGAAGGCTCTTCTTAACGCTTGTTCATATCAGTTGTGCTCGGTGTGTTCTTTGATTAGATCAGACAACAGGCTGCAACAGGCAAAAAGAAAAAGCAAACGACGTGGGGACTGGGAAAACACAACATACGTATAGGTACATTTGCAGTGTGGGCACGGACAGTTGTCACTTTATGTTATAATTTCTTTTTTTCCTGGATGATACGTATATGTGCCAACAAGGCTGCAAGGTATACAGCGACAATGGACTCTAAATAGATGGCAACATTCAAAATAAACTCTCTGTCATTCTGCTCCGTAAAATCAACAGGACTGAAATACATAGAAAGATGCAACCATCTAGGAAAGAAAGGAAAGATTATGACACTAAATGCCCATTGCAAATATTCGCGAAGCGTTTTTTTTTTCTTCTTATATCAGCATAGATAGGCCGATGAATCAGCATAGCCGATAAAAACTCGAGTTAATCCCTACGTCATCCGAGTGAAACTCCAAGGAGCACGGCACGGTTTGAAAGCAAACGGAACACTACGTCACTTTGGTGATGCCGTGATCGTTACTCCCTGAGGGCTTGTACCACTCGGCTTCCGGACAACGAGAAAACAAGTAAACAAAAAAATTCACGGACAAGCTTGCAAAAATACATAATTGCACAAAAAAATTGGCGAGAAAAAGAGAAACAAATTATATAACCTTAGAGCTATTTTGATTATAAGTCGTATTGCTAGCAGTCGCTGCGGTTTGCTCAAGAAACGCGCTGACCTGTCATGCACGCTACAGAAGGCATCGTTAACGTTGCAGTCAGTCACACACTAACATTTAAATAGTCGCACTATTAGAAAGATATACCTCGGGACTCTGTACACATGAGCTCGACGTGAGAGGAAAACGGGAGATCTGATGATGACATACGAATGATGTGATCACTGGACGGACTTCGCGACCTTATACGTGTTGTCCAGAGTGAACTCTTCTACCGGAAGGTACTTGACTTGAAGCGGGAAGAACCCACAGCGGTTGCTGCGCACGATGCACACCTCACGCGTCCACGTGATGCCAGCGCTCGGAGCACAATCTCTCGTGTGGGCCTCGCCGTGGCGGCGAAACTTAAGGTTCTCCGAATTGTCATGCACGGGGCAGGGCACCGCACACCGACGACGACGACGACGGACTCTTGACGTCCAGGCCGAGTGCCAGCGGCGCCGACGACCGCGGCGGTGCTGTCGTCGAGGCAGCGTCCTGGTCGTCGTACGGCTCGTCGGGGTTCAGAATGATGTCGTCCTTGTCGCTGTCATCGCTATCCCCGGGCTCGACCCCCGAAGCGTCCGAAGCGGACTTCGCGGCGGCGGCCGACCCAGACGTCGCCGACGAAGAGGACTGCTGCAGCAGACCGCACTCGACGCTGCTCGAAGACTGCTTGCCGGAGTGTTTTGCTTCTAGGCGAGCCTGCTCGTTGATCTCCTTGACGGCACGTAGTTCCTTTTTGAGCTTCATGCGCCTGTTCTGGAACCATATCTTGATCTGGCGCTCGGTGAGGCAGAGGGCGTGGGCAATCTCTATGCGCCTCCGCCGGGTCAGGTAGTGGTTGAAGTGGAACTCTTTTTCCAGTTCCAAAGTCTGGTAGCGAGTGTACGTCTGTCTTCCACGCCGCCTCGGACAGCCGTTAGGACCTGCGAGAGCGTTTGCGAGACGCGACAGGAGCACCAGTGAGAGGGTGACGTGAAACGACTCATGTGGACTCGCTTATAGAAGACATGTGGCTCAGTCAGCGTTTGGCGAACGCAAAAAAACAACCTGTTGCAATTGGAGCCCTGTTGCGGAAGTCAGCCTGCTTCGTGTTCGACCTTATACCACTTCATTGCTTCATGTACGAGTCATGAATGGAGCGGAACAACCGGCTTTCATGCCTTTCGAAATAGCTTAGGACTTCAGCCTTAAGAAAAATTCACAAGGATGTGATCAACAAGAATACTAAACGTCCTTTGTTTCGTGCACGGCTCATGAACAGAACTAATAGATGGCCTCGCGAGATCTCGTCTGCACGCCTACAAAACCATGTAGCTTGGAAAAGAAATTGCATAGCACACGGCTAATTCCAACATTTAGTAATATTTGGAACCTATTACGTACGCCACCTGCAGATACATTTCTTCTCTTCCTGATCATAATTATCGCCATTCCACGAGATGACGTTCAGTGCAGGTTACGCACCTTTCCTATAATCAGCGGCGCACCAGTCAGGATTAAAAATAATCGAGTTTTCTTTCATATTTGTCAAGCATATCATGTCGTACGGATATTTTTAATGCGATTTTATTTTAAATTAACGCCTTTACAATCGCTACCATTAAATATTCCTTTAAGAGGATCTGAAGTTCGCCACCTAGATGTTACTTCTTTTTCGAAGGATGATGTCCCGCAGGCTTAATCCAATTCGTGACGTAAAGCATTGACCTGCATCGTGGAGCGTTCTCTCCGAGTGCTCCCGACTCGCGCACACAAGCTTTAGTGCCCCGCATAAACCATTGTCTGAGCTTCTTTCTTCCTTTCGGGCATACAATTTTTTAGTTTGCTTTGTTTTACATACACAGTCGACATTCCATTACTCGCGCATAACTGCCCAACGCTCCGCCACGAGTGCTAAAACGAATACGTTTTCGCTCACACATGCGAGCGTTCAGTTTCGCACACAATATAGTCACGCGCACAATGAAACTGAGCACTTGCCGTCAGTAAGGACAATTCCGCATTCAGCGAGGCAATCGTCGGTTCTGCGAAGCAATCGCCGCTTTCCATTCGGGAAAAGGGCCGTAAATAACAACTATATGGTTCGTAATTCTAATGAAAGGAGAGGCCCCCTTGGCTGGCTCGTTAGCTTGCTTGAGCATTAATGCCAACCGTTCCAACGTCTGATGAACGCGCGACCAAGTGCTTACATTGCGGCCGCGAAAGGAACGCGTGAAAGCGTGCACGTATATGTATATGCACACGTCGTTCAGCGCGCACGGGTTGCACGCTTTTGTGACTGGAAATTAATAACGAAATAAAATGCGGTCATTCGTCGGCCCTATAACGCTCATTTATGTACCTGCATATGCGCTTTGTGCAGAAACTCTGCGCAGTAGCGCGCCTTCTTTCGAGCGGAAAGAATTAGGTGGAAGAGAAACGTCTGTTCCGCGTCCTCTTCAACGCAATGGCACCCATTCCTCGCCTATGTTTATGGGCCATAAGCTTTTGTGAGTTTTCGGGTCCGTTGCATGTATATGCGCCCTTTAGATGGAGTGTGGCTTCGTATACGCTCAAAGAATGCGTCAGCGTCTCGAAACGACGAGTGAAAGAAGGCATTCAGTACCTGAAAACAGGTGGAACGAGTGCGGGTATTCTTCCACCCGGTGATGCAGCTTGTGAGCGGCCGCACGGAATGCAGATCCTGCAACAAACAAAATAAGAACAGGTCGTAAAAAAATATATATATACACATACGTTGTATAAGTATAATACCGCCTATAGAATGAAGACCTGTGCGATAAAAGGAAAATAATAGTGAGGATATGTGATGCAAGAACAATTCGCAGCAATCATGAAAAAAACAACAACGAAGAACAATGTCCGCGGAAAACTTGACCTGCGTGTGGAGGTTCTCACATCCTCTTGCATCTGCATAAAACGCCATGAGGAATATGAAGTGCAATGTTAAAATTTTTATTTTCAATTTAAAAACTTCACGTTTTTAAAACAAACGCGTAACTGCGGATTCAAAGTTCTTCAAGCTGTTTCTTTAAATTTCTTAAACATTGCACCATAAAAAAATATGCGATAGTGTACCAACCTAACGGGAACACAAATCGATCGCCACAAATTTGCGCACAAGGCCGTATTCTGGTCGTCTAATGAAAGCTCGTCAGGAAAAAATAGTACAAGAAATTCTTGCTGCCGACTACACCGTGTATATACAGCCAAATTGAACTGCGATATGTTGAGGTTAAAGCTTTAAAGCTGCATATGCGAAATAAGAGACGATGTAGTTGAGGCTGAAGATTAATTTCTGCTGCGCGCGGCAAATATACAAGCATGGGGTAAAAATATAAAATGACGTTATAGAGTGTGCGGGTGTTTTTGCATTTCACCAATGCGGCTGTGGTAACAGAGATGTGATCATGCGTCCTTGAGTTCAGCAGCATAACGCCATAACCACTATTTCACAACGAAACAGAAAAAACTTTCTCAATGCTCATAAAGCAAAAGCTTGAAATATTTTAGTCACCCTAAACTAGGGGTTGTATGTGCACATGGCCTAAATTTTGAGCGTGATTCAAGGATTGAATGTGTGTGCGTGTGTGTGCGTGCGTGTGTGTGCGTGCGTGTGTGTGTGTGTGTGTGTGTGTGTGTGTGTGTGTGTGTGTGTGTGTGTGTGTGTGTGTGTGTGTGTGTGCGTGCGTGCGTGCGTGCGTGCGTGCGTGCGTGCGTGCGTGCGTGCCTGCTCAATTAAGACTTTCTGCACTCACGATTTACGAACTCAACTTTAATTGGTTGTCGTGCGAAGCGATGATAATTCCGGAGTGCAGTTCATATAGAATAATGTATAAAACGATGACTTCTTAACTAGCAAGTGGCACCGTACTTTCCAAAGTTTAACAATCGTTATTTGGAAGTATTTTACTTCACAGGATTCATTTGTGCGATAAAGTAGTTAACAGCACGTATACGCAATGAACTGTGAGCAGAACACTGCATGAGGTGCTTGTGCAATAAACATGTGCAGCACTCAAGATTGTTACGCTATTCAATAATAACGCCCCCAACAGCACTCTTGACATGAAATCAAAAATATCAAAACATATATACATCCAATACCAAACATAAATAGACCCATCTGCGTGCGCCACGAATTACAGAGCTCATTGAATGTTCTAAACCATACAATCTCCAGTGAACTTGTGACAACACGCTGTAAGTTAGCTAAACTTTTTAAGAGTTTTCCGAATTTAATTACAGCCGTATACAAGTCAAGTCTATACTATAGCCTCCCGAGGCCACGGCTAAAGCAAGTTTGAATGGCTAGAGCTCGTTCTTTTCTTTTCGTTTTTTTTTTTTTTTTTTTTTTTTTTTCAGATGTCACTTTCTATAGCTAATACAGCCGATTGCATGCTGTCCTACACGACCCTACATTGCGGGTCACTTATCCTCGTTTTGTGCACTCTCTCGCTCTCCCTCACGTAACTTCTTGTACAAAGAATTTCTAACAGGTGGCCATTAACTGAAATGTCTAAATGATGTTAACATATAAACGTAGTTGTGCTTAATTTACTGCATATTTTAAACGTGTATTTCTCTCTTCAAAACAGAGGGGGAAAAAAGTTTTGTTTTTTCGTACATGCGTCGCCAGTTTAAACGCCTTTTATATAGCTAGGCGCCGAACAAATAGCGAACTTCATTACCTGAAGTGGCTTCTTTTTTTCTTTTTTTTTTTTCGAGTGTTCCGATACACTAATATGGGTACGTATACAAGCTGAATGTAACACACCTAGTGGAATACAGCAAAAATAAGCTCATAATTTGTGACTAAAAAAATGGCCAACTAGACAGCGGGATGCAGTATACAGGTTTGGAGCATCAAGTCATTCTTCAGCAGCTGTAATGAGGCGCTATTAATAATTAGATCAGAAAAATATGCTGTAGTGAACTCTAAAGCTTAGAGCTTCACATATGTGATTATATCCTATTCTATTTGAAAGAGGTTGGATGGAAAGAAATAAAGGTGAACAAGATGTAATTTCGCGTATAGAGTATAATATTGATTACAGAGTATTCTAAAGAAAAGAGAGTTTTAGCGATGAATTCATACTGATATTTTCACAAAATTTCACAGTATTCAAGCCCTATACGTGTAGCATATTCGCTCAGCTAGCGGCCGCATCGGGGTGGCGCAATGGTTAGGGCACTCGACTATACTGTGCCAAAGGATGCAGGATCGAACCCCGGCTTCGGCGGCCACTTTTCAATGCAGGCGAAAAACTGTAGGCAACCGTGTGCTGTGCGATGTCGGTGCACGCTAAAGAACCCCAGGTGGTCGAAATTTCCGGAGCCCTCCACTACGGCCTTTCTCATAGCCAGAGTCGCTTTGGGACGTTACACCCCATAAACCAAAAGAACAAACATTATGGGTGTCGCCGCTTCTTACCTCTCGCGTGTGCCGCCATCAAAAGCGCAAATTCAGCAGACTATTGACATGCTTCTAAATGAACAACACGCTCACTTTGTTGCCCACCCTTCAAGGCAAGGTATAATATACATGGTGTTCTGTGCGTACAAGGCAACAGAGGCGCATTAAACATCGCCTCTGCTGTCCCAAAAGGATTCCCATTTACACCATTTTATTGGTTTTCTTTTTTCTTTTTTTACAAGATACATGACTTACACGGGCGGTGAACCATTTAAAGAATATATACCTACTACAGTTATTGTTCCTTATGTGTGCAAGCCGATGTTTAACAGCACCTAGAAGGGCTCGAGCCATGCACAGATAGGAGGATTAGGAGACCCACCAATATGTCAAAAGCAGCATACTAACACAATGTGCTCTTACTTGCAGTATATGGAGATTATTATTGAACTTCTTGCTAAAATTTGGCACGAATAAGAGAAACTACAGGGACAAATAATGCACCTCGCATATTTCTGCAAATATACGTAAAATGGAAGGTGAAGGGTTTAGCAGAGTTATAGAATGACTCCTTATCGCCCAGCATGCGCCTATCTAGAATATATAAAAAGAAAGCTAAAATAACATCCATTACTTATCTTGAAGTGAAGGATAGTGCTATATTTTGAGATCAAATGTACTAACCAGTTCTGTGCGCTAATAAATAGAGTGCGTTGTCTCACTTACTAAAGGAAAGAATCTATCTACAGAAGAAAACATAATGCCAAGATATTGCAAGTACGGCTTAGAACATTACTGTCCTCTGCTACAAACCAAATTAACTAACAGCTGATGCGTTTCTTGGTATCGATCCCTCCAGAATATAGATACCACAATCTTGAATATTTCAAAAACCTTCGACCATTTGGCACATTAGCGTATTATTAAATGTTCTCATTCATAACCCTGTACGTAGCCTGAATCAATGTATACCTAATAAGCAAAGTCAGTATGTGGAGGTCGACAACCAGACGTTTACAACAGCTAAACCTCCTTTTCCGATGTACCACAAAGAAACGTTCTATCATCAGGGCTGTAATCTTTTTGCGACGACTTCCTTAGCAATATTTCCCTCAATATAACATTTTAAAGATGCGTACGTTGCATACAATTATTAAATCGAAGGTCACAAATCATTAAACAGCTCTATAACAAAACGTCAAGCTGTTGCGAAGGGTTCCAGATGGGAAATTATTCAGTTTATTTAAAATACATACATCTATTTCCATATGCCTTAATGATCCTTCCGCTTACAACAACTATTTGTGAGCACGAGAACCTGAAGATAATACTAACATCTGACTTGAAATCGGACTTCATTGCTAAAACCATCACACAAAACAAAACTAATTCAGTGTTTTTCCACTAATACTGTATCACCGGCTAAAACAAAGTCCCTTGCTTAAAGAACTTTTCTCACATCATTCCAAAAGCACGATAGAGCTGCTTCGCTTCCGTTGTATAAGTTTCTCCCTAAAAACTTGAAATGATACAGAGAGAGGCGTGGTGAAGCATATTTAAGAAATGCAGCTTTAATCATGATGGCGTTATCAAACAAATAGCCTCAAACTTGTGCAACTTCAAATGTTCCTATTCCTGCACATTCCAATAAAACAAGATGCGTCGAGGTATATATCGCATACCCAGGCAAATCCAAGATGCCGAAATCAACCACAGGTGTTGAGTGAGCATTCAATACTGATGTGTAAAAGCAGCTGATAAGCAAATGCTTCACCAGCAGCTCATCCATTATAGATACCATTCTGCCACAGGTTCCATGAATGAGATATGCACGTCTTAATCATAATTTGTGTTATTTCACTTTTCCCATGCTGTTATTACTACGTTGTTTGTGTACACATACTTCTATCTCAGTTGTTAAATCAAGCTTATAATTGTTCCTAAGCATTGCTATCGTGATTATCGCCGAATTACTTATATAAGCATGTTATTTTATTTTGTTCCGACACGCGTATTTTCTTGCTAGTCTAATTATGAAACAAATACATGTATCTGGCTTATTCTGTTTGACCCCTCAATGAATTAATTATAAGTGTCACATATATAAGTAATAGTTAGTTAAAGAAAAAACAAAATATCGATTACGTATAGTAAAACGTTGCCAAAGGTGGAATGGCAAATTATATCGATCTACTAGCAAGCATTGAAATACTGAATTGCGCCAAACTCATGTGATAAATTACGGGTTATTTTTACGGAGTATGTGTCAGAACATAGTTTTTAATATTGGTTGAATGACACCGATAATTTCGTCATCTTGTGACAGGAATATCGGCTATAGTGCAACTGCCTTTGTTAAACAATTAACGAACTTTTCAAATGTTATTCCACATGTCACAAACGTATACCTTCTAGTTCTTCTGCACCCTTTCCAAACACTAAATGTTCACTCCACATAAACTTATAAGGCGCGTCACTCGTACATGGCGCGCCATGACGAACGCAATGCCCTCAAAAAATTGTTGTATCCATCTCCAACTGTTATTACCGCTGCAGTTCAACGATGACGCCTCATTCTATCTGCAAGAACAAGGAAGAACCGTGATTAAAGACAGAAAATGCTACACTTTTCATTTCGTCGCAAAATTCGACAACCTAGTCTCTACACCCTTACGTGCAGGTGCCGCACAGTGTGTTGTATAGAGTCGCGTTGATATTTCTGGACACTAATGCAACTCCTCGCCGGTATAAGGCGCCCACTCTTTCAAAGCAACTGTATAAATACGCTCGGCTTTTAACCTCACGCTGGCAGCGTAGATATGGCCGGAATAGCGTGTTCACCCATCCGGGTATATTTTCATCCTATATCTATACACGCCTCAACTCAAGCATATAGAGGGACCGTCTGCATTCCGAATTTCGCGGAGACCGCCTGCGGAGACCGGAAATCGCACAGCGTGAAGATGGCTATCGGTCTGACATTAAAACAAAGAACAAGAGCTGCGTGATGTGCGAGTTGAAATCAAAAGTCGTATATAAGCGGGAAAATAAATAAATATATAAAACAAAAGAAAGCCGAGCATGCAGCCACATGCAAGAGGGGTGCCGTTAACCTGTCCCATCTGTATACGGGCTAGAAGAAAATCTCCCGATGCACCTGCTCGCATATAACAAAGAGAGAGAGATAGGGGAAGGGGGTCACGATACGTGCGCTACACAAATTGAGGTTCGTTGTTAAATTTGTGGACACCGCTGCTTTTGCGAGCATCTGTGAAATAGGTAACTAGAGGTCACGCGCTCACCCCGGCCAAGGCGATTAAGTGTTACTCTAGTCACTGTTTGTCATTTTGAGCCAGGTATGGTCGCCGTGTACTTGAGGGCAAAAAAAAAAAAAAAAAAAAAAAACTTTATTAAAGAAGGTTATTTTATCCGGTCATCTTGCGTGCGCAGATCATGCACACCAATTTACGTGACTCGTTCGCCAGACTGGTATTCGTAATAGCGCTTGAGATTGGGCTAGACCATTAGCGCGGCTTTCCTTCTTCGCTCTTTTGAAGATTGGGCGCAATCACTTTAAAACTGAACATGATACTGATGTCCAGACTGTCAATTGAAAGACGATAACCCGCAGTCCGTTCTATAGATATATGCATTACATGTTGAAACTGAAATTCTAAAAGCACTCAGTCAAGATGACATGTCTCTCACCACTAATGCCCGGTAACTACGGGCAGCTGGAATTGCATATAAATTCGCCTGCACCACGTTCACCGCAGTTTCTCCGGAGTATTGTAATCAACCTGCAGGTTGCCAGGAGATTAAACTGCATTAAAAAACTGTGCGAGCATTTGTGTTCTATATAATAGAAAAAAGTATTCGTCTTTTTTATGTATTTATGGTAATGTATGATTTCTAAACAATATAGGTTCAGGGCTGTTTGTCTGAGAATAAAACGCCAGGTAAAGTGTTAGCGAGCTGCAATACACACTACGTGTAAGCGCATCCAGGGTAGGGCTGTACTCATGACGCATTCTGTAAGTAGTGTATAGTATCCTGTTTCCATCTTCAATCTCTTGACCGCATAACTTTGGGTAAAGGAACGCCGCCTAAAGGAAAATGCATTCACTACCATGCTTTTCCATCAACGTGCATTTGCTTCCTGTCCATCAAGCATTTCAAGCCGTTCCATACCGGTGTATGAATTCCATACACTATATGATAAGCATCCAGCCTTAACTCGCAGAAAGCTTCACTAGTACAGTCGTCACGATTTACGAATTGTTTTCGCTGTGATATAATGAAGCGTCGATGTTCCGCCCGAAGCGTATAAATATCATATCAGAAATATTGACTCTTTCGATTTCTGTAGACATATCACAGATAACACATGTTTTGATTTCCATTTTTTGCTTTTTCGACCAACCTGGTCGAAAACATACATGGTACATTCCCTTATAATAAATGGACTCTTTTCCAGATTCTGATTCGAACTTATATCATTTCTGCATGTGGAGCTCACTCTACACAACTTGTGCACGTGTCGCTCACATTTCATTTGCTCATTTCTTCCAGAGTTCCTGACAAACGTCCAAGCCAGTCTGAGAGAGAGAGAGAGGGAGGGAGAATTCATCGCTGCAGCCACTTCCAACTGCGAATTGCATGTAAGTCAGAGACGTCGCAGCCGATCACCGCAGCCGCGGCGTCTCTATTAGCATAGAACCCAATCAAATGTGCACGTATCCGCCTGCATTGTGATGTACGCTTGGCCGAACACACACGCGTCGCTCGCTGGCAGCACACGCCTCTGTCGCGTATGTGTGTGTGTGCGCGCGCCGGCATCCACATCAGCATCGAGAAGCTCGACCGCGGCCGTTTTCCATCGCCAGACTCTCCCCCGTTGCTGTCTGTTCCTGTTTCAGCGAGGACTCGCTTTTTCTTTCCACCTTTCTCTCTTTGTCCCTGAATCCTTATTCAACGCGGCTTGCGCACAAGCTAGAAACAACCGCTTATATGAATCACGTTTGCAATGAAGCCGTTCCTAATGAGGCTGACAGCGGGTGTAATGTGTACTCGATCCGAGCAAAGACCGGGGCCAGTTTCCGGCGTACAATCCGCGCGAGCATATATAACCGCGCCTGTCAATCTAATAAGCATTCACGACGCCCATATACACGCGCAGCTAGCGTTTCTTTGTGACCGCGGGGAGAGCTTACCTTCTCGCACTTAGAGAATGATTGTTCGCGCGTGAACGATTATCAGAATCTCCGTTTTTTGCTCACGCCTTGCATGCCTGCCAACACGCACGCTCGGCGCTCCGTAACACCCTGCTTCTCGCCCGCAGAAACAGCGCGAGCGAGCAAACGTTGAGTATAATCCGTTGTCTCCTTGTTTCTTTTTCAGGTGTCAAGACCTGTTGTCTAAGTGTGTCACGTCTCCGAAGCTAGTCTGTTCAGAGGGGCTTAGACGAGGGGATATAGGAAAAAGAAGGTGGTATAGTTGTTTTCTTTGTCGACTGCCTTACAATCATCGCCGCTGTTGCTTGGGTATAAGCTTCGCAGAAATCACTCTTTCGAGGGAACAAGTTCAGTCGCTAAATCTCATACTTGGAGACGAGCTCAGGTTCATTAGGCGACGAAGCGATTCATCAGAAATTGAACGAAGTGCCTTCTATTGTGTGTTTACCTGGAGTTGGAACCCCACTAGATGGAGGGACACAGAGGTAACAACAATAATTTGTTTTATTTTCCTGTGCCCTTCATCTTTATTAATATGAGCGTGTAGTTCAGAACTTCGAGGCACTTTGCTTTGCGAGAGCTCCAAAGCTAGTTTTTCTCGTAAATGGCGATTAACATTTTGTTGGTTTGGGAAACAGAATCTATAACAGGCCGAAGCTAAGGCAAGCTACCCCGCCCCGTCAAATATGATTTATGTTTAGACTTGTTCAGTTGCCATGTCTTAAAACACCGGTAAAGTTGTCGGATTAAAAAAAAATATTTAAGCCGGCAAATATGAAAAGCCATTATTTAAATGTATGATATCCTACTGCGCTATCCTCGTTATCTAGTTCAGTAATCACTTCCGCATTTCGTTTTCACTCGTGTCCATTCAGCGTTCGTGTAGATAAAAATACACAGGAACACTTTTGGCTTATTTTGAATTGCGCGCTTCGTTTCCTCTACCGACAACGGAATGAGTGAGAGGAAAACAGACGCGCAGTAGGCTTCTATCCTCGCCGACCGCATTGTTAAGTAGTTCAAATTTAGTGATATGCAGATTGCTGTTCTAAGCTAAAGAAATTTCACTTTTATCCCTCGCGATATTAACACAAAAAGTATAAAGTCAAAGAAAGGTAGAGAAAGCAAAATGGCCGTCACATACAAGGATGCTCATAATCTTTGTTTATCTGTTCTTCCCGTTCATTAAAGGCTTTAAACGAGCGACAAATACGAAACAAAGCTATCGTCGCGGGGAGCAAAACAATGTGATGGTTTATAACAATATACGACCGCTAACCATCTCGCATTATCCGTGGCCTCAGGCAGGGGCCCCACACATGCAAACAGCCGCAAGCATTGTTAGCAGAGTGCAGGGGTGCTTTAATTGCATCTACTCTTTTGCCTAAGCTAGGCCTTGGCAAGCAGAGACCATTACTATACTGGCAGGCCAGCCTTATTATCCGCGTATACGCCGCGTTACTCCGTATTCCTGACATATCGCAGCTGGTGGTCCCCAGCGGACTCTGCGTGAAGCTCATTGTCTCTGGTGACTTGCAGAGCTCGGGCGGAAAATAAAAGGGAGCACCAGCTGGGATGCTGCCGCTATGTGGGACTCGTTACATGTGTGTGTGCGTGTCCCGAGAACGGAAAGCAGCTACGGCGCCACGAGGAGCGGGTTGCTGCGGCTAATTGACGGGAACATTATACACGGCTCTCAAAGCGCTCAGCGCAAACACCTTGAAGGTGCCTGGGAAGGTCATTGCAGCTGCCATTTTCGATCAGCTTGTAGCCTATACGTGCATGATAAAAATTTGTAACTTCTTTTAGGTGGTCCGCGTTTGTTATAGCTCTTTCCGGACGCACACAGTCTGGGGCTGGTATTGCTGATATCAATTTATTCGGTCGTATTAATTAGGAACAACGGTCCCGTGTAAAAATGGGGCAGAGGTGTAAAGCATGCCAGGCTACGCACGAACCAAATTTGAGCAAAAATTGTGCAAAAAAATTGTTCCTCAGATATGAAGAAAACCAACAGTCGCTGAAACAGAGAAAATCATAACGGCCTATTTTTCTTAGTTTTTGTTTGCGGCGTTATCGACGGAAAATAATAAGTATAACTGCTTTCTATTTGAAATGTATTGATTGGATAGTAGAAAAAGTAAGTAGTAGAAACAGCCCTGTGCTCACCACAGACGAATTCCGTATTTGAAAACAGTTGCTGCCTGTACCATCACCACCTTCAAGAACCTGTTAACCCCTGCTTTTCTCTTCTGCCTTTTTTTTTTTTTTTTTCAGATACTTCTGGGCAGTGCTGTTCACCTGTGTCAGTAATCCAGCGGCGATTCTTACATTTACACAAGACTGTATAGAAGCTCTATCGTATTGTGCGTTTATTTGAGCGATTTATTTTTTTTTCTTTTTTTTTTAGTCATAGACCGATAAAATTCGGCTCGCTCAGAGTAGTGGAAGATAAATATTGACAACAGCTGACTGGTTGACGGTCTCATCAACTTTATGAGCCGAACCTGCAGGCAACAAATCCCAGAGGCGGGTGTGAGGGGCGGGGACATGAGGTCGCATTTTCCAAAACAAGAAAAACCAGAAATATTATACATATATAGTAAATCAATGCCGAACTCCCTTTTCTCTGACAAAAGAAGTCCCAGAAACACGTGGTTTTAATACCCCCCCCCCCCCCTCAAAAATAAAAAAGAATGTATGAGAACATTTGCGTAACTTTAAAATATTTTACATCATTTTCGACGCTACTTGCTCGCTTAAGGTTTCGAAGGAAGCATAATATGTATTGCAAACCAATATTTTTTTAGCTTTTCTAGATGGCAAGCATTGCGACATTTATGAGTTTCACGGCTTATGACATAACCGGCGCATATGACTGATGTATTAATGTGATATGTTAGAAAAAGGGAATAAATGTTCACGACTAATTACACACATAAGCCAACAATCAGGCTCCAATTTTTAGTAAATCTGTTCGAACTCAAAACGAGGTGCGGGACACACCAAAGCAGGTCAATAAGGGCTTTGCTAATTTCGGTACTCTTGAAGGGCTCCTAGTAGCTTTCTTGAAAGCCCCTGCAAAGCGAGGTGATGAGCAGTAAAGGAAGAGAGTGAGAGTTCAGGACAGCAACGGCCGTTTCAGCAGGCAGCACTTTCTGAGACCAAGGTCAAAGGATCGTCTAAAAAGCCTATTGGCCGTCTAAAGCAGAAAGCGAAATGTTTCCTAAGGCTTTCGCCGTGGTAGGGCAAGCACGCGTTGATCGACGCTCGACAGCAAAGCAAACAAGCAACGTTGAAAACGAGATAGTGAAAGACGACGAATCGGGCAAGTAAGAGCGAAAGTGCCTTTTTGCCAGGACGTCTCTCTCCCTCTCCTTACCCATTTACAGCTGCCCATTCTGCTCGTTCCTTTTGGACAAGGCAACTTCGCAGGCTGCAAAAGCAGGCGCTAAGCAGAACCACGCGTGGAGAGAAGGTAGTGCCAAAGGCAAGAGATTTACACGAAGCCTATACCATGCAGGCAGCCCAATAATGGCGCCATAGGCATCCTTCTCTGGTCGCCATCGAAAGCCAATGAGTTCAGGGGTCAGCCATTTACTGCAGCCTACCGCGGCATTTCCAGAGCCGTTCACTAGTACGAGTTGGTTCATGGCCGTGTGTTTGTCGGTGTAGCAGCTATAGCTTCTTCCGCAGTCGATCCGCGAAGGAGCTTTGAGATACGTATTTTGCCTCTCCTGTTCGGCGTTACCACTTCGAGCCAGTGATCTACGCGCTGCGTACGGCGTTACCACCTGTAATGATGGAGTTCGCGGTAGCTCAAGTCAGCGGTCATCGGTGGACTGGAGGCGTCGTATTGCGAGGTATGTGCGTTCGACCTTAGTCAATCAGTATTTCGGCAGCACACACACAGTATGACTAAGACAAATAGACGCGATGAATTGGTCATTCGCATGATTTCAAGATGATTCCACGAGGCGTTTAAAGTGTTCCTTATAGCTCTGCTATCATTTATACAGAAAGCACAACTGCTGCTAAAACTTAAAAAAAAAAAAAAAATGCTGACTTCCGGCTATTGTTTACTTTTGGCTTCAAAAAGGTCTCTGCGAGTAATATTTTGTGAGTTTTCTGCATCAGTGTGTGGTTTTGGCTTGCTTCCAGTTATTTGTTCGTACTAACAACTCTTATCGCCGCATAATATAAACGTGTAATTCTAATCTGCAAAGTTGAAACGATTCAAAAATAATTTAGTGCATTTCTCTTTGGTGTAGATGAGAAACATGTCCTGTATAGGATGAATTTATCGGCAATATATGCTCGTGTATGTCATTTGGATAATGAGTATAGTATAAGCCACCCATTCGAGATGATGAAGATTAGCCGCTACCTCTTAGTACCCAGCCATGTAACTCTGCGCGATTTCTGGAAATAAATGTCAATGTCGAGTGAGTATGCCGCGCCAGAAAGACAAGAGAAAATCAAACGCAAAATCGTTACCCGTGCTGAACACACGCTACTGTCAAAAGAATGTTTCGCGAAGAGAAATTGGTGCCGGCTGCGTGTACAACGAAAGCCGGCGCGGATCGAATGACAGTGCGAGATTTGCCCTCTATTCTCGAAGCAGGTCTCGGAACAAGCGCGCGTTGCGGGTTCCGTGATTGCGACATGGACAGCGAATGCCCTTGTTAGTGATCATGACGCGGCAGCGGAGGGAGAAAAAGCTTGCATAAATGCGTGCCCTGAAGCCGCGCTAATGGCCTGTGACGCCGTTAACACTCGTGCCAGCAACAGCAAAAGCGGCCTCCGACACAGGCGTGAGCGCCGCACACAATACACGCACATACGGTAAAATCTCTCACGACGGCGACGCGCTTTGTTTCACGTGCGATTCGGTTTATGCTGCGTACGCAGAAATGGGCATTCTCCTCGCTGCGCGCCTGATATTTCATTAATATTGCTATTGACACTAAACTTTTACTTATAGATTTTCAATCCTTGTTAATGAGTAACTGGATATATAGTGACAGGTCCTGATGATAAATATATGGGCCTTCATATCTTGGGTACAGAAACATTGCAGTGCAAACAGAATCGCGTACACTGAGTGCAACCATGCCCCTGATCTGCAATGAGCAACAGCAGCTGACAGGTCCGTGCACACTTAAACTTTGTATTACTATCGACTAAACGAATATCGTCTAAAGGGCACAGATACCTGTGCCAATTTTATAAGTCTCGAGGCCCAGAACTGTATACATTAGAGCGCCGCGGAATTCCGTTAATCTCCATAACAACCACCAAACTATTCCCAACTGTGCAACTATTAGTCATTTCGATTTGTACATAGAGTTGTCCTCTGTACGCCAGGTGAAATCTGCTTGTATCTGTATATAGATTGGTCACCTTGCGGCTGTGGTATGCCGTAAGATATAGTTACGGTGTGAAGTGGATGATTATGGTATTCAACCCGACCCCTTATGCGTCGTACGATCGTGGCACTGCAATAGCAATGTGTGTCCTTAATACCTTGAACCGACTAACCATACGCATTTTAAAATTATACCTACCGGCCGCTGTGTGACTGCGACGCGGCATGACACGATATTCAGCACGCTTACCTATGCAGAACGATTACCATGTATGCACGACTGTGGTACTCAGCTTCACGAGGCATGCTTCAATATACCGTGCAGAAGCCGATTGTACTTTTGGTGAACAAATGGCGATATGGTTCTGAGATATGTACGCTTCCGATAAACTGCGTGCACTAACTACTCTTTACAATGACTTGATCGATGTCTCAACACAGCCCTCATGTCACCGGAATGCGTATGACACGATTCCTGTGCTCTGACACTTTTCGTGAGTTGCCGGGTGTACTTCAGAGGCAATACGAAACATCTTAGGGAAAATATCGCAGATAATAACTCCCAATTCACATTGTATTAACTTTGGGCCACTAATGAGCGATGTTCTCGTGATGATGCCGCCGCTTCTATTTTCAATAATTTTCTTATCTGTTGTAGGCTGGGTCCCTAAAATTTGAAATAAACATTTTGAGCCATCATATGTATACTTTGTCACTGCTTCCAGCAATAAAGAATAAAAATAATTGATAGATCAACTCCGAGAAACATATATGGCGAAATCAGTAAATAAAATCAGTTTCTCAAATTTAGAAGTGATAAAACTATACATACATATTAAGAGGCATCCGTTATAAACATACAGCAAAATTAGACATTGTTTAGTTAAAGGGTAATGCAGTAAAGTCGATCAAATCTTTCTCTTTTATGGCAGAGAAGGCTAGCTTTTGCAGTGAGTTACCCTGAAGCGTATCTTCAGAATACCTGGCGGCTATCACTTCGCTTTTTGCATTGTGCTGAGAAAGCAATTCGTGCAATACCGCGAAAAGCTGGTGTGATTTTCAACAAACGCAAGCAAAAAGTGTCGCTGTTTGCCCCGTCTGCAGCATGCCGCTTCAAGCGGGAACCTACAGGGTAGACAGCACTCAAGATCGTGCAGAAAAACATCAGTGTAGTGGTATCACGTCTTGAAACCCGCTGTCATTTATTTAGCTTATTTCAGTCACCTATAATTCCATGTGTGTCGCGAAGGGTTGGTCTTGTGTAGCGCAATATTTCGGAGCGGAGATGCCTTCGAATCGAATCATACACGTATATATATATATATATATATATATATATATATATATATATATATATATATATATATATATATATATATATATATATATATATATATATATATATATATATATATAGGGCCAAACGCGTCTCAAATATTGAATAACAATTGTTTGCTTAATGTACTGAAGAATAAAGCAAAATACATCTGTCTATTACAAAAAAACTACTATTTCAAGAGAAAAATATGTTCCTCACCCGAACTACAGACCTGAACGTGTACCAGAATCGTGAGTGATGTTCAGGGCTCGAACCAATCTGTTCAAAGTATGGTTTTTCCGTCACACTGGCCATGGATAGAACGCTTTGTCTGCATATATCGTCAATATTACTGAGAATGAAGAGTTTGCATGATTGTTGTGATTTGCTTCTCTTTTCGTACATATTTTGTAGTGTTTTTATGAGCGTTCCCCCACTGTGCGCAATGTGATGAGTGTGTAAATAAATAAGGAGCGCGTATTAGCATTACAATTTCGAATGCGTATTATCTGTACAACGCGAAGCCATTTCAGCCCTCACTAAAATGAAAACTTGCTGTTGCAGAAGGCATTTGGGTGATCAATGTATTGAGAAATGACTATTCGCGGAAGAATGAAAGTGGTCTAAATCACAAACAGCCGCTATAGTCACGCTCTAAACACAAACACGCAATACAACCATACAACTGTGGACATCTCGACAAGAATGCTATATATTATTGGGCTGGCACAACACAAGACAGCTTTAAGAAACGTACCATTAAAGAAAATTGTGTCCTAAAGTATTAGCACAGCTAGAATATCAAATCCACTCGCCAAATAAAAAAAAAACTTATAGGATAAAAATTCACATTTCGATTTTGGACATCTGAGACATCAACATCCAAATAAGAAAGCATTTCTGGCACAAAAGCTGCATATTGCGAAGGTAGTTCAACGTTATACATGTATACAGCAGCGAAGGCCGAAATAATGGACTAAACAACGAAGACGAATACCGTGTTCCTCGAGGAGTTGATTCTTTCGCCGGCGACCAAAACATACCCAGCGATTTTTCACGAAAATCCAGTAGTATATAGCTTGTGAAAGCAACTTTACAGAAAAAAAAAAAAGTTATTCGAAGACTGGTCACCCTTTCGCTACAAATTCGAAGCAACTATCCTTTAATAATCAAATTTAGCGGGCACTTAGTAAGATTAATCCTGACATTCACAACATTTAGTGCATCTAAATACATTCTTACATTCTTTCTTATATATACAGTCAACGACGGACTTAAAAGCTACTGTCAACAAATACCGACAGCTTGATCTTCAGGAAGAAAATAAAAATTAAAGAAAAAGAAGCGGCGTTCCAAAATCAATCCTGTCACATGTCTCCTTGTTGCTTAAAAAAAGCTATCGCACAACTCTGTGTAATTGAAAAAAATTTGTGCTTGCGATATTTTTTTTTTTTTTTTCACTCGAAGGCTATGTTATCGTAACAACATAAAAGTGTAATTGATACTCTGGAGACTGAGTTTATAAGCCTCCTTCAAGGTGTTCTTAAGTCTATAAGCCACTGAAAATGAGTGTGCATTTTAGCTTCCACGGGTATGGAAGCCGTCTAGTTTAGGTATCGAACTCGCAGCCTCGTGCTTAACATCAGCAGAAGAGCCGCTGACCCAGTGCGCAAATGAAAACGCGCGTGACCAATATCCCCACTTCTTTCGAGTGGCCCCGTACGGATGCCACCCGCACACAGTTAGCGTGCTCAGCACTTAATCGGAAGCCGCGTATGTAGAGGTGTGTGAATCAGCGGCACACTCAGCCGTCCGAGAATCTCGGGCTCGCCCGATTTCGAAACCGGCGAGCGCAGCGCAGATTCCTGCGAAAACTAATCAAACGCGCGCTTGTCACGGTGAAAATGATGGCCACCGCCGCTGTATATAGCTCTCTGCGTGCACAACAGGTTGGAGCTCTTGTTTTCTAGTGCTCTTTTATAGGGCCTCATGACGCGCGACGGGTTGCGCAAATGACGGGTCTAACGAGTCCATTTGAGGGCAATTTTTGGCCGGTGAGCAACACATGGCAAAATTAGATGAGAAGTGTCCTGCAGATTGGCATGCGCGTGCGATGTGTGGCTTCGAGTAACGTCGTCCCGACTATACTATTATTTTTTAATTGCGAGGCCGAAGGGATATATATTGAAACATCGCGGGCACACATATATACTATATATACTGTTTTGCTTATTTCGCTTTTAACTTTGGACGGCTCCACCGTCCATTTGTCATGTGGCACATCTAACAGATATTTTGCTCCAGGAAGAATGTAGATAAAGGATGCGTGAGGACACATGGACAGAAATTACGGCAGTCATCAAACGGGAATGTATGGGTGCCCTATGTGTCTCGTCATGTGTCAACCGAAAGAATCGCAGCACCGCTACCTTTCCTCGTCCGGATGGGTTAGTCTGGACGCATGTAGTGCGGTATACAGCACAGTCTTCACAATATATACCCGTCTCCAGTCAGGAAGCAGATAATATACCGTTCATATTATCTTCGCTTAAGGCTTTATGAAAGCAAATGGAAAATCTGTATGTGCCAGCATAGGATCAGTGATGAAGTTGTCATCATTGCCGAAACTGGGAGGAACGACGCCGCTCTCAAGCCAAATTGTTGTTGTTGTTTTTGGTTGAAAGCAAGGATTTGATGGCGGACGCCATCAACGTCAATGTTCACAATAGCAGAATCAGTCAATACTGTATTAACAGGAATGAATGGGAGAACCTCTTCCGTAGAATCGCCCAGCCGCATAGCTTTGATCTAACTATCTGTCTCCTCGAAATATATTTCGCCTCTTTTCGTACACTCTAAAAAAAAAGAGTGTAAAAGGAGGGTAACTTCGGGATTTATGCTATCTGAAACCGCATGGCTTAAATATACCCTGCGCAATCACCCGCACGGAAGACGTTAGTCTCTCTCGCATGACTTTACACCATTTCGTCCCTGCAGCTCAAGCAAAAAAAAGTTTGCCGCTTGTTTCTTCTTTTTTTTTTTATGATGGTAACCGGTTTCAAGCTGGGTGCGGCTGTGTTCCTACTTCCCGTCCGATGTCCTTTCAAGAGCTACCACAAAAGGACCCCTCGTTTTTCCCCGGAGGAGGTGGGGAATCGTCGAAAGTTGGGAGCATCTTATCTTCTTACAAAAAGCGGTGCCTCCCCCCTTCACCCCCCCCCCCCCCCCCCCCGACACCCGTCCCGTCTTTTGACTCCTACGCGAGCTTGACCGTGGAGAGAGCAAGGCCGAACTCAGAACAAGGGCGGACAGACAAGTGTGTACGCTGCAAAACAGGGAGAAAGGGGAGGTGAGGGGGGAGTGGTGGTGAGACGAGAAGCGAAGCAGTTGCTTTTTAGTTTTGTTGCTTTTATTCTCAACGCAGCGTCACGTGTTCGTAGTTAGTTTCTTGAGCCTGCCTGCGTTCCCTGCGACTCTGCTAGTCCGAGAAGACGACGACGGCGATTGCCGCACGAGTCAGCGTTCGTGCTCTTTGTCGTTGGTACTCATCTGTGTTTTTAGAAAAGTTCGGTTGCTCTCAGCGATTATTTCATCGAGTGCGCTCATCGATGCCTCACTATGAAACGACTTCGTGAAAGTGTGAACTTCGGAATGAAACGGCGGATGGCTGGTCGTCGCGGTGGTGGCGTTCCAACGGATCCTTGGCGCCAAATTTCAGCCGCGCATGTAAGTGACGTTTTACATTTCGTTTTACGTGTTTTTCTCTGCTATTTAACTTGGCCTGAACATGTTTTGTTATTGCTTACGTCCGCGACGCTGCTTGTTTGTCTGTGAAACGGCCTCTGAGCACGACGTCTTGGATCCCAACCTGAGCATACCACTCCCTCAGTTCAGACTGGAGGAGCGGCGCATCCCAAGATTTTTAGATGGTCACGACCTTTTTGCGGGATGTTAATGGTGCATTTTTAGTCGTCTACGACGCTCACAAGCATATCCCGCGGTCGAAAGTATGCGTCGACGAGCGCTAATGCAGTCCCGGTGATACGCATTGACGTGTTTGCATGCCGCATTATTTTTGCTCGCTGCCTACAATCGATTTTGATCGTCTGTTGTTGCTGCTTTACGGGAACGTTGCCATAAATGCGGGAGAGCATGCAGGGTGATGGGTTAAGTTTACGGTTCTTTTGCCAGCAACTTGTACGTTCGAAGGCAGCGCGCTTGATATCCTAAAGTCACGCTTTCAGAACGCCGATTTAACCCCGCAGTTTTGAGCTGATGGCGTCGAGACCAGAGGTGGGACCGAGCCGATTCGTGTACATGTATACTGTCGCAGTGACGCAATGTGCAGGAAAGACATTTCTCACGCTTTTTTTTTTTTCGCTGCAGGCTCAAGTCCTTCGTCTCGTCTGCGCAAGAACGTAGACTGTCGTTTCTTCAAAGAATTTGAAACTGGTCTCTGCTATCCGTGCTGGTAAGTCCAAAGCATTGTTTCCGTCCAGAAAGGGGCGTTTAAATTGACACGCGCACTTTTGTGGCACATATTGCTGATCACTGACATCTGCCTCAATGTATACTGCTTGGGATTCTCGTCGGAGAATATTTATGTCGCGTGCCATGTGTGTGTCTCCTTGCGTGTTGCCATTTTCGCTCATGCCGTGCAATATGGTGCACGCCCAGACAGTGACTTATCAATTGAGTTTCATTGTGTTTGAGGGCGTGTGCGAGTAAATGGTGTTATTTAACTTGCTGATCACTTATGTTAAAAACTGATAATAAATATTGGACTCGATCAAATCACTTAACAAGTGAAAAATCTGGGTTAGCTGGTGATCAGATGTCTTCAGCATTGAAGCAAACCATGTGTCACCCCTTCTCTGCTTTAAGACTGACTTTCTTTTTGTAATCGGTACATAAAAAGACCAGCGCAAAAAAAAAAAAATAATAATTACGGGGACAAAGGAACAAAAAATGACAGGACGGGCACTGAAATACGTTTTGTGTTCCTTTGTACCTGTTTTCTTTTTTTTCGCTGGTCTTTTAGGGTGTAAGTATGAACCAACTGGCCCAAACAGCTATTTTGATTAAATGTGCTAATTTTCGTTAGCGAGCTAAGGAAAATTTTTATATCACTAATATTTTTCATTTGGGGATTTGCTATAGTTTCTACTCAGCTATTTCCATTCTGAACTTTTCAGCCTCCTGACCCATAGAAAGGAGGCTATGCCTGACCAATAACAACACATTCTTTTCCTTCTGTAGTTTCTGTTGTCAGACATTGTGTTATACTCATTACTACAATTCACTGGTACTGAGACATTCCCTCATTGAAGTTAATGTGTATTGTCATTGTGCTAGCAGTTTGTCATAAATCTGCTATTCTAGTTTATTTAAGCAGTTATTTCGACTGTAAAGAGGTGGCAGATATTGTTACAGATATATCTAGGAACAGGAGTTGTAGCTTTTAAGCTCATTGTCAAAATATTTGAGTCATTGTTGTGGCATGTGTGGTGCCATTATTTTTTGTACTATAGTTATGTATGTACTAGTTACAAGTATCATGCTAATGTTATGAATGATACCTTTGCTGCAGCGTACCTGCCAGTAGGAGGAATACGGTGTAGAAGTGCTGTTACTCCTGCTTCTAAAGATCAACCTGCTTTCTTCAGCGCTGGACGACTACTTACGGCAAGATTTGTGTGGTATGTATTTTTCGACATAGCTGTGGCATTGTGGTCTGTTCATTGTTGCTTTATGTCTATCAAAGAGCATATTTTTCGATGCTGAGGAGCAATAGCCCTGGCATTACATTGATTTTGGAACCATTCAGTGCTATTGAGCAAGTTAGCAAGGGAGGAATTTTTTCAGTATGTAATCGATCTGAACATGTTGACTTCTTTTTATTGAGTGAGCTGTTAATGTATGCCTCTTTTCTTTTTTTCTTCAAAACCTAATATTTAAATTGTTTGCACTTGGTTCTCAGCAGTAAGGTTATGTTCTCTGATGGGTGTAATTTTCAACAACTCACATGCTCTTATGTTGCTAGGTATGTCCACAATAGAATGAAACTAAAAATGAAGTACTGCAGGTGATATGTAATGGATGGTATTTTAGCACTTTCAGCTTTATTGTTTCTTTTGTGTTCTTTATATTGTTTTGTGCCATTTGTACTCAGCGTATTTTCCTTGTGTTCCACCACTACCATTTAACAAATATATATATATATATGCCCCCACCCCTTATGTCATGTCTATGGGCCTATAAAGGGAGAATGAATGAAATGAAATTTGCAGTACAATTAGAACTGGATTGTGCAGCACAGTGGACATGTCTGTGGTAGAGGATAATGGTTGAATGGCTCATCAACCAAAATTGACTTAACTTTTGCATTTTAATTTTAGGGGACAGTATTATATACCAGAAATGAGGGTCCCCAATATTATAGGTGAGCCCAGTTCTTAAATTTTCTGGAAGAGCAATGTAGTTCAAAATACTGAACAAGGAAAGGCGTATTTGAAAACTATTGTCTTGCTTTCCCACATTGCATGTAAAAAATGTTGTTGCACTTGGTATTGTTGCCAGAATCATGTTAGCTTCTTCTGCATCATCAAAAACACAAAATATGTCTATATTATCTGAATAAGAAATGTCAGCAACACCCTTTTTTAGTTATGTAATGTGGAAAAACCAACTTACAAAGCTTTTAAAGGAATATTTTTGATGCTCATTATGTTAGACCACTTAGATGATTAGGAGGGTTTTAGGCCTAGGCTCACTCATTAATAGCCTTCAATTTTGCAGTTTTCATATTGCCTCTTATAAACAAAAAGAATAGATAATTAAGTCTAATCCTGAAGCTGTACCAGGTACCCAAAGTCCACATTGCTGCACAACCCACCGGCAGAGACTGCACGGGTGTCTCGTCATAGTTTATGATTTGCAATCTGTAAAGGTAAAGAACATAATCTTCGAGAAATTTGTTGTAAACACTTTTTAATAATCATTCTTGTATAATATTGGTCAGCATTTACAATTTCATTAGTTAGGCATCTAAAGAGATAAGCAGTTGACAGTTCTGGCAAATTGCAGTTTATGAGAAGTTTTATTCCTGCTGCATGTGCTGCGAGCATTACATGAAACAGCAATACATAGAATCTCAAGCTTTGTGGTTTGTTCAAGGAATTATAGGGGTATTGAAGTGTATTGTTTTTTGCCTCCTGAGCAAGATAATGTAGTTTTGAAGTGAAACGGCAGTCTCGAGAAGTTTTTGGCATCGGCATAAGCTGATGTGTGGTGTGAAACTAGCAATGAACTTATGTAAAAGTTGCATTTTATTGTCATGCTTTACATAATTCTGCATCTGTGACATCACTGCAGTAATGCACATGTGCAGAAGGTGCTTTGGATGTGCCTTGCTATCATTGCTCTTTTAGCATGAAATGTTCCATCTTTCAGAAGTGGTATCCCGCATTTTATAAGGCATAGCCTCTGTGGTATATTCATGCCTTTTTCCAGGAATGTAAACTGCACTAAAGGCAGAAACAATAGAATGGCCTTAGACATACCCCTGCAGGAGCAAGCTCTGCAGGAACAAGCTTCATTCGTTATATTCATGAGAAATGACAACGAATGCAAGAACAAAAGAACCTCCCCCCATCCCTCCTTCCCCCCCCCCCCCCCCCCCAAAAAAAAAAAAGAAGAAGAAGAGATTTGCAGTTGTCACTTGTGATGGATGATCAGATGACTAAAGACAGTGTAGTCTCAGGAAAACATTAACACTATAGGCAACATAAGATAATGTCATGAAGGACCAGAGACAGTGTTTTCTAGGAGGGTGAGACCATAGTGACTAAAAACAAGACCACTGGTATGGTCAGGTGTGAAAGCAAACTATAATGTTTGGGTGTTGGAGTGGAAACCAGCAAACAACAAAGGTGAAAGTGAAGGTGATAAAACAAAGTTTAACATAAAAAGCTAATGATAAAAAAAGGAGAACTGCACATATGAACGAGTAGAGGGAGGGGTTTTTTAAATCACATCTTTTGCCTTTATTAGGCTAGCTTCTATTTTATCAATATGTTTTCATTCATATTTCTTTAAATAACCCTCTGGGTAGTCCAACATCAGTGATGCCTATGGCTTGACCCTGCTCCTAACAAGAATATGTCTCATTGTATATTGTGTCTTATTGAGCATATTGTCAATTTTTTCTGAGATTGCAATGTGCTAGTTGTCTATGTGTGTGTTAGTGGCACAGGTAAAGCTCAGATTTGGAGAATTTTCATTGATCTATACATTGTGTGATTTCACAATTCTCATTATATAAACACTTGGAAGCCTGTACTGGTGCACTATTTCCATCTGTCTTCCTTTTTACTTGCCTTTTGTGCACTGTTATTTTTATATGTGAAATAATTACTCCATAAGCATGTTTTGTGAGACTTTCTTCGTGAGTAACTGATTACAAGTTCTCTTTTCTATGCAGGTCAAATACGTGGTACATCCCTGCCCTGACTGTGCGGAGAAGATTATCCAGTCCCTTGCTGCAACTTTGGTGTATAATGAGGTAAAATAAACACAATGGTATGTTATCTTAACCGATTGTTCTGTAAATTCTTTTTGTTCACTCTGCAACATAACTTACGGCTTGAATACAACATGACACAGCCTACCTCACCTGAAACATTGCTCACTGTCACACTCCAGACGACACAAAGATATTGCAATGTTTCAACATAATCTTTCCTTCCAGAAAATCTTGAAATGTATTGGTTACCTTTATTCCTGCTTCCAGTGACCAAGTTTACGATGCAGATTGGTAATAGTACTCTTGTGTGGATAGCATATATATACCACAAGATGATGCTTAGATACCCTATGTAATATGGCATTACTTTAAACTGCTTGGAGGGCAACGTTATCCTTCTCCTGGTGGTATAAGCTTGCACCATAAAGGTGCAAAACTTTGCGCTCTTTGTCGTAATATAAATTTATACTCTAAAATGGTAACTTTGCACCTGTATATACAGGATAAGCTTACGTTGTCAAGGTGCAAACTTGCACCTTTGATGCAAGGGTATGCTTATGCCATCGACAGACTAAAACATAGGCCTTTATGAAAGGTGCAACGTTATGCCTAGGTAGAATACAGTTACACTGCTTGTGAAGGTGCAAGTTTATGCTACCAGAAGCGTAATGTTACACTACATGCAATGGTATAAATACTTAGTCTTCCAAGACACAGCGTAACCTTACCCCAAAAAGGTGTTAGCTCAGCGACAAGCAGTTTACCCCCCAAAAAGACTAAGATCACACCTTTTTTTTTTAGAGTGTATATATGCTGTTGCTCCAATGCAGTCAAAATATCCGGCTCTACGCCTTACATACTTTCCGAAAATCTACGCAGACCTCTGATTACCTATAAATCTGTCACTCTGTTAGTTTAGTGTTGATTCATTTCTACTTCGCAACGAGCTATACACTTGCAATTTATAGTTGCCCCCTCCCCCTGGCTACGTCTCTGACAATGCGCCTTCAAGGCTGTATAGCTGCATTTATTATAAACTATATACGTTGCTGCATCCAGTGTAACTCAACTAACGTTGCAGTAAATATAATTCATGATTTCCTCTAAAGGAGCCATTTGTGCTACTTGCGCATTTATTAGATGATTGCAAATTTATTTCGACGTTTTTTTTTTTTTTTTTTTTTGACGGGTGTCATAATTTAAGAACACCAACGTGTTATCGTTTCATCCATAGAATTGCTAGCGTTCTGAAAAGGAATAAAAAAAGAGTACTGTAATTTACACATATCTACGCTATCCCCTTAATAATGGCATCGATTGCGACACTTTATTATTTAACCTAACGTATTAGATGCGAAACAAGCAAGACTTTTCAATTTTCTTCATATTTATCTCCTACGAGTTACCCAAATAGCAAGCCTCCCTCCTTCGGTGGTGGCCTATATAGCACGTGGTTTGGTTAAGGACAGTGACCTTCTAAATGTATTATGAAGTCCATGCAAATCTGTCTAACATATACAGGCCGGAATAACGCGGTAATTTATTAGTTATATCGGGTTTCATGGCGCAAAAGCAACTTTCGCTATGATGTACCCAGACACGAAGATAGAAGGTAATTTATTAAAAATCGGTTTATTTGTGCTTGCCGTATTACCAGCAGCAGCGCGTTGTCCCCACTACGCCGCCACTCTCACTCGTGTCAACCAAACGACCCTGGAGTAGAGAATAGACCGTAATAAACCGCATTGCCTAATGTCAGCCCTGCTACTTGATACGGCGCTTGTTTTCTTCTTTTTTTTTTTCTTTCTGTATAGTAGTTGCGACATAAGCGGAAGCTTCTGCATAAGGTCAGGTAGAGCGAAAAAAAAAAAAAAACTGCGCGTATCAGCATGACCACATACGAAGCATCATTTCAGGATAAATTGCTGCACTAGAAAAATTGATGCAATAATAATCCGGGTGGAGAGTCGGCCGCTTGAAAGCAGGAAAGTTGTCGCATTGGAAATAAATAGGACATATGGGTAAAATGAAATAGTAACAAACACGATTCGCGCCTTGACAATGCGTTGCGCACATTGCACAGTCTTCTACACGGAGTAGGCCATGCATAGTAGCATGTCAGCGAACATTAACGCCGGCTAAAATCTCTGTTTTCATAAGAGAGCCTTCTCTCTCTCTCTCTCTCTCTCTCTCTCTCTCTCTCTCTCTCTCTCTCTCTCTCTCTCTCAGTACAATATGTTTGACTGTGCATTAAACACAAGAACAGTATAGGATGCCCACAGCATTCAAACAGCTGTCTTGTGCTATGTATAATGATGCCTCATGATTATCTCGTTCGGGATTAACTGTGAGAGTGCTCCGTTTGGCAGCTGTTTCTCCCTACAGATATCAGTCCACCAAGGCTTTAATGCGTCAGCTCAGCAATCACGGCTCAAATATAAATCCTACCTGCGCAGGTGGTGCCAGCAACGAGCACTGAGAAATGCGATAACGAGAAAGTACAGCTAAACGACCAACGCCGCTATTCCCGAGCGCCGGGACATGACCTAATTGAAAACGTAGTTGCGCAGAACGCCATAGCAAAATTCCCGGAATGACTAACTAGCTATACCGTAGCTGTGCTTGACGGAACGGAATGCGTTTGTTCAACGGGCCTCGTGCTTAACGATGGCAGTTTGCTGTCACACGCACGAGGACGCGAGATAGAAATTAAATTGCCTATACAGAAAACGTTTCAGTAATGTATTTTACCGTTGTTCCCATTACCTGTGCAGCCCGCCGTGAGGGTTTGTACACACCTGCGGGGCAGAAGAAACCAGCCCGTTTCCCAATGCGACGAATAGCATGCGAGTTACACATGCAGCGCGGAACATGGCTGAAAAAGTACGCTTTGCGATGGGCTAAGCGAAGCAAGTCAGCGATACAAAATGCCAATCACTGCGTCGTGATGCTTTGTGTAATCTTTGTCAGACAGGTCGGGAAGCTCGGAGAGTAGAAGGCTGAATACATTTTAATGGAGGCACAAATAATAATAAGTAAAGGGTATATCACTGTGTTTCCATTAGCTTCGTATCGCTTGTCTAATATAGACCCACGATGCAATGCCATAGATAATATATTCATTGTGCACGGATTGAGGAATGTAAAAAAGGTTCATTTACATACCGAGATTATATAGTTCGCTCTAGCGGAGTGACAAGGTCAGTTTATTGCAAAACTGAAAGAAGCATAATCTGAGACGGTTCCGTTGTGGCCACAAGGTGTATCATTGAAGAAGACACAGGCAAAAAAAAAAAAAAAAAAAAAAAAAAAAAAAGAAATGGCCTTACGTGCCAAAGTCATGGCCTGGGAAATAAGGAGTGCAGGGTTAGTTCGGAGAAAATGCGACCACAAAGCTTCTATGCATATAAGCGCATGAATATATAGGAAGCAAAATATAGTTTTAAACAATTAAGAACGCTATCTGGCACTGAAAAGATCAAGTAATGAATAGCACTGAACATGGCGTTGTGAAGATTATTCGCATTTGAAAAACATGCTTGGAAGAAACAAAAAGAAAATGTTTCTCACGTAAACTCGCAGTAATAGTCCGTTAACCACTAAGCGAGCCATGAGTTGTTAATACTGGTTGTGGATGTGGACCTTTTTTTATTTCACCGCCAGGGGAACGCGACAGCCGCCGCCCTATGATATTGATACCACAAAGTGCCGCTTAGTTGTCAGCGGAATGCCATAAGCGTATGTACCACTCAGGCAGCATTATGGGCCATACCTGTGAAATACTTTTGGGTGTCACGCATGCTCTATACACCGCCGCACCTGAGTAGAAAAAAAAAAAAAAAAACTCTACGCTGAGCGTTGGAAGAATGTTTCTAGAGCGAAGAACTATAGTAATAAGATGGTCAGATCCGACCACGAACCTCATGTGAGGCCCCTGCCATGGTCAGGCGGAAATACACCCAGTACAGCTATGCTGATTCGAACCCGTGGATTTCCAGTGAAAAAACTAGCACGGAACTCCCATACACCCCTAAAAACTTTCGCGCGTTCCACCCTGTTTAACAACGACAAAATCCTGAAAGCTTTTTTTCTTTTATCACCTCCCTTATTATCATTTTGGCACCTATAGCCTAATCAGCAGCGTTAATACATCACGGTGCTCACTGTATGCTTGCTATTGCATCTAATCGCCCCGGCCGTATACTCATACACATCGCAACACTTCGAATTTTCCGCATTGCTTACTATTAAAAAAAGAATAAAGAACATCGCGTGTGTAGATGAATATTCAGGCAATACTCCGAGGAAAGAAACTGCTCATTATATTTATGAGCAAGACCGTGTTTTAACAAGGCAGCGTAATTTAAGTAGCGGAAAGATTACACACGCAGGGAGCACAGGAGACGGCACGACATGAGTCTTTTGAGTTCCCTTACTTGTTTTGCCCTACTATTCATTTATTCACCACCAACTAGCCAATTCCAAAGCATTGCTATAGAAGTCTTTCTTTCTTTCTTTCTTTCTTTCTTTCTTTCTTTCTTTCTTTCTTTCTTTCTTTCTTTCTTTCGTCTTTTCCTCCTTTCTTTCTTTTCCTTTCTTTTTTTATTTATTTATTTTTTGATGACAAAAAACAACCTTATACCAACAGAGAAATGCGAACTTCTGCAATTCACAGGGACCGAACGCTATTCAACCTGTTGCATGCAATGGTTTGAAGTGTTAATACTTTGTTACATTTTGTTTTTGCGTCTTTCTTTTTTTTTCTTTCTTTTTTTTTTTTTGCAGTGTAACGATGCTCTGATCGACTTATTATCAAAGCGAAATTTTACTTAGTTACAATTTCTCGAGCTTTCTGACTACAAAAAAAAAAAAAAATGATTTCGTATTGGTTCGATAGATCGTTCTTGATTAAGCCCAGTTTTAGACCCAGTACGCTGTTTACAAATGCTGGAATAGACACTTTGGTTTCACGCATAATTTTGCTACATGTTTGAGAGGAGAAAACTATCTAAAGCAATTAACGTCACATTTGCAGCGACTTATACGAGAAATCCGCTCACCGTTGACTCATTTGTACAGCGCATGCGCGTCAGGTCGGTGCCCTCGAAATACCAACTTGCACATGTCATTTCTTTCATTTTCTCATTTTGCTTATCAGTTTTAATGTCGGAAAACGTTCATCGTGCCCCAAGAGATTAGAAAATAAATATTTTTTTTTCCCCTGAGCTCCCAGTGAAAATACAATAATTCTATTCTTGGGAATCTACAATGCTGTCAAATGGTTCGAGGTAACTTCGAGCCAAACTTCTAGCTTTGACAACAAAGGCGAAAACAATGCCGTTATTTTAACGCAGACACATTGCGTAACGGAAAATGATAAGCCCGAATTATGGGAGGAAAACTTAGACATACCTGATATTTAAGCTGCATACAAGTTAAAATTGGCATTCCTTATACAAGCTACGATAAAAGCAGGACAATAACGCATCTTAAATCCTATAACGAGAAAATCCTTCCTTGAATCAGTTCAATGATTCACAAAACTATTTTGCGCAATAAGAGGAAACACGGGCGCATTGTGTGCGGTCGACATCTGCAAGCATTGCTAAATTCAGTGTACTAGCAATAGCTTTACTAACTGAAACGCTAATATCGCAAGACAGAAAGAAGTATATAATCATTACATGGAGTGTTACCCGTCTGTGCACATAACCCGTGAGAGCGTTACTTTGGAACGTTATGTGCCATTGACAACAGATATCCGCATCCTTCTCGGAATATATGTAGTAATACGTCACAAAGCGGAAATATAGTAGCTGATGTGTCAATGAAAAAAACAACAGAAAAGCATAAGGGAAGTAAGCAAGTTACGGCTTATTGGAAAAATAAGCTGGCCATGTATAGGCCATACGAGGGGTTTATGAAAAGCCTTTCTTCTCGTCTTAGTATACTCCTTTCAGCACGAAGCCCCTGTCTAAAGGTCTATTTAGATTTCGAGCATTTCTTCACATCATGCCACCTTGATTACTACAAGAAGCGATAAAATAAAGAAAATCTCTCTGCAACCCAAAATGGACAGGCTATAAAAGGCAGCAATACAGTAGAGGATTTACGATATATGTCCACAGCTATACAAGGCCGTGCAGACCATCAAGTGCCAGCTCTCCTCTCCCTCTTCCTATCTGAGTCGAACTATTAGGCACTTTTCGCCGAAACAACAGGCCGAGCTCAGCCCAGTGGCACTTTTCGGTCGGGCGGCGTCTTCTCGGGGCGTCCAGTGGAGTCGGCGTATACCGACCAAAATCGGGGCCAGGCCAAAATAAACCACGCACATCGGCGTCCAGCCGAGTGCGGACACGATACTTGGCGGTGCACAAGGCAGCCCCTATTGTGACCAGCCTTGGTGCCCGGAGCTTTTTGTCTCAGCGGGTCGCCAGTTCAAAGGGAAACGCCGCGGAGGATTATTATTTCTAAAGCGCTTCGTCGACGCTGTACACGGAGGCGGCCCGCAAGCCACGCAGGTTTCGGCAGAGCCAGTCAGGCGTGAAGGGATCGAGAGAGGCTCGTTCGAGCCGTGCGCAAGGCCGGACTTTTAATAGGTTCCGATTCGAGCCCAGGAGAGAGAACAAGAGGCTTGCGGCTTCGCATCCATGGAGTCGCGGCAAAATGCCACGGAAATGGCCTGCACTCTAAAGAAAAATAAGCCTGAAAGGGGGTAAAAAGGGAGTATCATGTCCTCCAACGCACCCCCTATCAAAAGCAGGGTATGGTGCCCAAGCCCTGACGTACATTTGCGCCGCCAAAAGTGCGAAATAGCTATATGGTCGACATGCAAAGGAAACAAACTCTCGCTGTTGCAGGTATTTTACCCCAGGCTTCAATCTCCTCTTAATGCTAGCCTCAAGATTGCTAGTGCTGAGGTTATTTGGCTTGTGAGATTGCTAATTGAACCATATTTGTGGGAGGAATATGCGTCTGTTGACAACACTATAGAATTCTGTAGACTTAGTGTGCGAAAATCTACCCCGAGGTTTGAAAAGAATACCATGCTTTTATAGGAAGTGCGCTAGAAAAACGTGTTACTCCAATGTTACTCCCCAACTAGGGGATTTTCGTGTTTACAGTGTGGCTGCGCTTGTGCTGTGGTCTGATTAAAAAAGTGGTGTATTCTCGGAATCATGCACAGCGTTCAACACAAAGGCGACACTATATGTATGTATGCATAAGTGGAAGGTGTTCAATCGCAAAAAAAAAAAAAAAAACAAAAAAAAAACCCATATAGATATAAATAAAATTGAACGTTTCCATAAAACTATCGCCGACAGATGTATAGCCCCTTGCTTGTGTACTAGCAGGGGTAACATTTTTGTCCAAGTATGCTAGCGAGAACTTGACGTTGTTCAGCGTAGAAATTATGCTAAATCAAGCACGTGTTTTCTATAGTAAAGGAAATAAAAGTTAGCAACTTGTGCTGAGAACTCACAAATTACAAATTACAAATTTCACAAATTACGTTATTATAGTATTACGTAGAAACTCCCCGCTATGCAGCAGAAACGACGACAACATGCTGTGCATGAAGGCGAATATACGGAATGACATTTCTTTTACGGCCAGATGCACCTTGTACTTAATGTGGGCGACCCACATGCGGTCTTGACTTGGCCTCAATAAAAGCGCGAAGGTTGCGGCTGTGATTTGCATCTATATAATGTACCGGAGTATGTATGTATTGCATGCTTCCTGAGTCAATACTCTTCGGGCTTACAGCTACTCGAATAACAGGGTGCAGCGGAAATTTTTGTTTAACAGTCTTTAACACCAAATCGATGGTGGTATACAGCGGCGGCATCGGAAGTTTAATGTACTATGGGAAAAAGTTCTGCTTGGTTTGGCTAGATTTGGTTCACGACGTTTACTGTCCTGAAGACACTCATGCTATAAAGGACGCGCTGTACTGGAGGGCACCGGAAATTCCGACAAGCTGGGGCTCTTTAACGTGCACACTGCACGAAATCCTTGCTTTTCGCCTCCACCGAAAAAGCGGTCGACGTGGCCAGGATTCTAACCCGTTTCTTTAAGGTCAGCAGTTTAGCGCCATAACTATGCACTAAGCCATCACGTGCATGGGGCGGATAAGATGCGTTCCCGACCTTTCTCTTGATATAAATTCCGTCATTCAATAAGAAAAAGCCGGTTACCTTCTCTGTGCATGACATGGTCTCCCCAAGTCCACGGCTTCCCCAATTCCACTCCCCGTGATTTTAGTCAGAATACGATTGCCGCCTTAAGTGGCGAAATGCAGCCTTTCCTCTTTGCAGGCGAAATGAGCTTCTCAGGCGTGCCCCGCCGGTTAAAACACCTTCCTTTTTTTTTTTTTTTTCTCTGCGGACCGAGTCACCAGCATCACTTAAAAACACAAACTACGAATTATTTCAGAAAGAGAGAATGCTCGCAATTTGTTTTACCTTTATTGCTGCTACGACCATACCCTAAAAGATTTTGCTAATGTGCAAGAATGCATGCTTGAATGATGCAAGTTAAAAATTCCCACGAAGCATCAGATTGGTATCAGGATATTAGGTTATATGTGCCGCTCCCAGAGGATAAAGGCCGAGGCTAACACAATGACTCCAGAACAGTCTACAAAGCTGCACCTTTAGCAGTTTTCAGCCCAAATTAAATTTTATGGTGGAAAAGCCATAGCGCCTCTTCCTTTATCTTTTTATAGGCGGAAAATTTCATCAAAATCCATTTTTATCCTCAAAACCCAATTACTCAATTTTACCTTCAGTGCCTGCTGGGCATGCGCAAAGCTATAGCGCCTCATTCTGATTCCCATGCCATCGTTTTCCAGCCTGTGGAAATCATGTTCGCGACATTGTGCCTGAAAATGCTTCTAATAGTGCGCTCACGGACAGCTGTGTTCAAAGGGAATCAATTTGTTGTCAGGAAACGTCGTCAATAAAACTTCAAATACTAAAACAACTGCACTGTGCAGGTTACTTCGCCCTAGCCTGCCATAAGTGTTCTCTCATTGGGCTTTAGCCCCCCCCCCCCCAACAATCCCGGCGTTTTTTCGTTTGTTTGTTTGTGTGTTTATTTCGACCTTTTCCGATTTTACAGAAATTTCTAGGGTGAGTTTCCTGATTATTTGGTCAAATATCGCCGCGGTTGAACGTTTTTTACAGCGTGTGCTTGACGTCATTTGACGTCATTTAACGTTACTTGACCCAGGGCTATCACTACTCCCTGCTGTGTATGCTACAAGATAAATTGAGAGCTGCAGCTCTTAGTCATTTCAGACAAATAGTGACCCCACCTGTCACAGTCGCCAGTTTAGCCAATCAATGCGCACACGACAGGTTCTGTGACTGTATCCGTGACGTCATAAGCTGATTGAAACCTACGTTCGGTTTCCTGTTCTTACTCTTTTAAAATAAATTTCCTTGGTATTTTGAAAAACGGTTTGGTATTTTGAAAAATGATGAACCTTGTATTAAATTGCTTCACTTTTAGTAATGATGCATACTATGTGCTTGTGCACGGTTTCCCCATTATATAGTTGTTTCGTAATATAAGCAATGTGTACACGCAGCAAAAGGATCGACCAAGCTCCAGAAACGACACAAACGAACACAAAACCAGAATAAGCATTAAAAAGAAAAAAGTAAATAGGGCGGCAAGGGAGTGAGAATAAAGCATCAACTTGAGAAAACAAGGCAACCGTATATACGCAATCAAGGTTTCGCGCATCACGTAAGAATCCTCCCTGATGAGTACATTGTGTACCCGCAGACCATATGAGCGTTGAACATCGTAAACACGTGTGCCGCCTCGTTCACGGATTGCGCACCGGTTCCTTTTCGGTGAGCAGTGGTGCTCCAGATTTAGAAGGTTCTGGGAAAGTCTGGCGCTAATTCCGGACTTTTGTGTCGCGCATAGTGCGCTTAAAACCGCGCTATTGTAACCACGCCTACCTCGTTCAGGCGCGAAACGTCGTAAACAATAACGGACGCGTTCGCATGTCAGTGAACAGGCCCTGATTATACTAAGGCTAAAAAAAAAAAAAAAAAAAAAAAAAAGGAAGGAAGGAAGGAAGGAAGGAAGGAAGGAAGGAAGGAAGGAAGGAAGGAAGGAAGGAAGGAAGGAAGGAAGGAAGGAAGGAAGGAAGGAAGGAAGGAAGGAAGGAAGGAAGGAAGGAAGGAAGGAAGGAAGGAAGGAAGGAAGGAAGGAAGGAAGGAAGGAAGGAAGGAAGGAAGGAAGGAAGGAAGGAAGGAAGGAAGGAAGGAAGGAAGGAAGGAAGGAAGGAAGGAAGGAAGGAAGGAAGGAAGGAAGGAAGGAAGGAAGGAAGGAAGGAAGGAAGGAAGGAAGGAAGGAAGGAAGGAAGGAAGGAAGGAAGGAAGGAAGGAAGGAAGGAAGGAAGGAAGGAAGGAAGGAAGGAAGGAAGGAAGGAAGGAAGGAAGGAAGGAAGGAAGGAAGGAAGGAAGGAAGGAAGGAAGGAAGGAAGGAAGGAAGGAAGGAAGGAAGGAAGGAAGGAAGGAAGGAAGGAAGGAAGGAAGGAAGGAAGGAAGGAAGGAAGGAAGGAAGGAAGGAAGGAAGGAAGGAAGGAAGGAAGGAAGGAAGGAAGGAAGGAAGGAAGGAAGGAAGGAAGGAAGGAAGGAAGGAAGGAAGGAAGGAAGGAAGGAAGGAAGGAAGGAAGGAAGGAAGGAAGGAAGGAAGGAAGGAAGGAAGGAAGGAAGGAAGGAAGGAAGGAAGGAAGGAAGGAAGGAAGGAAGGAAGGAAGGAAGGAAGGAAGGAAGGAAGGAAGGAAGGAAGGAAGGAAGGAAGGAAGGAAGGAAGGAAGGAAGGAAGGAAGGAAGGAAGGAAGGAAGGAAGGAAGGAAGGAAGGAAGGAAGGAAGGAAGGAAGGAAGGAAGGAAGGAAGGAAGGAAGGAAGGAAGGAAGGAAGGAAGGAAGGAAGGAAGGAAGGAAGGAAGGAAGGAAGGAAGGAAGGAAGGAAGGAAGGAAGGAAGGAAGGAAGGAAGGAAGGAAGGAAGGAAGGAAGGAAGGAAGGAAGGAAGGAAGGAAGGAAGGAAGGAAGGAAGGAAGGAAGGAAGGAAGGAAGGAAGGAAGGAAGGAAGGAAGGAAGGAAGGAAGGAAGGAAGGAAGGAAGGAAGGAAGGAAGGAAGGAAGGAAGGAAGGAAGGAAGGAAGGAAGGAAGGAAGGAAGGAAGGAAGGTATAGTATGCTGGTCACAGCGCGCAGAAAAATTTCTTTAGCCCCTTGATGAATGGAGTTTTTTGTGTCCCGCAAGTGCTGGCATATGTAAACGTCAAGACTCTCCATGATCATACAAGATTCCAAATACGTAAACGCTGTCGCTGTAGCCGCAAAACTGATTTCAAGGAATCACCGGAGACGTTCCGTTTTAGCCAAGGGTTCTATGAAGGCATAGCCAGTGTTAAAGCTTGCACGCTTGGCATAGACTGTATAGATATTGTTTTCTTTGCTGAACAGAACGCGCCTTTCAAGTAGTTTGTTTAGAGGGTAATTAGTGTCCGAAAGGCCAGCTTCTCAGAAATATTTCCCACATATGAATATATTTTTTACTCCACCTGACTGCGGCTCAACTCCTGACGCAAGAAAAAATAATCTCACTTGAAACGTGACTTACCCCTTCTGACCCGCTTACTATTTAATTTTAACGCTTCAAGCAGCTAATGCACATTATTCACAATTGTATAAGTATACCGAATCGAAGTACGTGCTTGAATGGTATTGCAGAAGCAAGATTTAGGAAAATCGTGTGTCTGCAGGCGCACAGCGCTAGGTTACCTGCTTAAATCAACCTCCGCGAGTCTTCCTTTGGACAGCACTCTGATACCGGAAGCTTTCGGTCATGACATGCATGACGTAAGAGGCTGAAAACGAGGAAGAGAAGGAAGAGAGGTAAACGCAAGCCTTTCGTTCAATGATTCGTTTAATTAGTCAGCAAATATGCGACGTTGCGCATTAACCCCGCATCCGGAGTAGTAATTCTATACAATTCACAGATGCATTGAGCTTTCCGGCTCGTTCCGGATGCTCCTCCGCATAGCTGAAAGCTTTCATTCGTGCGGGTCGGTAAAGCGAAGCGATACTGCAAAACTGCGGGCTTACGCCCGTGTGCCTTTTTCTTCGACGGAGTGTGCCCAGCGAGTTTTTGTTATCAGAGGAGCGAAACATTCCAATGTCGGTCTCGGCGATCTCGTGCTTTTCAGACGTGCTGTACGAGGTTGTCGAGGGCCGTTCCGAAAGTGCGTGTTGCCATAAAAGAGTCGATGCAAACGGTCGTGACCTGTTTATCAGGCGAGTTTACCAATTTGCTTCAACTCTACTTCAGAAAGGAGGAGGAAGTCTTTCACTAAACAACAGCAGAGCTGAGTGACTCACCAACCTGACTTCCAAGCCGAAAGTCGTAAATTGACAGCACATCTAGCAGGCCTGCAGCAAATAAACAGCTGAAGTATATTATGGTTGACTGGCTTGAAATTCGAAACACTATGCTGTAATCTGTCTGTTTCTCACGACCGCTTTTCGGCGAAAATGTTTATATTCGGCAGGCCCTGTGTGTAAACAACGCGAGTGTGGCGTCAAGGAAGGGCTGAAAGTTAGTGCGAACAATTAAAAAATAATAATAATGTTTTCCAGCCCACACGTACCGCCTGAAGCACAACAGGCTTTCAACGAAGTATTGAAGGAATATGCTATAAACGAAATAATATTCGAGCCTCGCACTTCTCTGTTACAAATATCAACATAAAGCGCGTGTTATACATGCCACGCGTATATGTTCCCGCGCGGTGCTGCAACGATATTGGATGCCCATTTCGCAAAAGACATGCTAAGAACAGTCAGATCATTTAAAAAGCCACCTTTCATCTCCAAGTTGAGGATTCGCAACGGCGACTTTGCAGCTGAAGTCACAATGTGGAAAAGAACAACATTTTTTGCACAAGAAACACACTCAAGCTTCCGTGACTAAAATGTGTCCGTTCTCACGAAGCGGACGACACAACAAATCAGTGTGTTTTGAAAAAAAGGTAGATTGGCTTTATCTGTATTTATTTATTTAGAGAGCGTCATATCGACTTTTATCAATTTTTCGTTGCAAGTTTTTGTGCTCAGAAAAAGTGTAATTTGCTGAGAATACTTACCCCTGTGTGACTGAAGCATGTCGAAAGTTTGTAATTCACATTTACAGCGTGTAGTTCCAGACGATACAACAGGCGTGCAAGAGCACCACTCTGTAACATAGGTAAATTTGTTCAGCACTGAAGGCCGCTAACTCTCCGACGAAAATGGCGTATATGCCATTGCAGAACGGAATTGTGCAGTTCAGCTATATAAGTTAACATATTTTCCTGAGGCGGAAAACAAACTGTTCTACGCCAATTGAGCCGAGATATTAAGGCCTGAAGTGATCCTCTCTAAATGGCTTCATACTGCGCTCACACATATCCCACTGCGACCTTTGACTTCCTCTTCGGGTGAAGTATTAACATACAAAGAACATAAATTAGTGACCATAAGTTGGGAATTAGGTGGATTTCCCCTTTGTGATTACAGCATTACGTTATCAAATGGCACCCAACACGCACATCAGGATTTCGTTCTTTGCATTAACTCCGCAACGGCCGCTCATTGAATACGCGCTGTGATTTTGCACAAGCCAGAGCACGCCGAGATTGCCTAAAGGGTTTTGGTTGTTTCAGCAAACAGTATTAAAAAAACTGAATAGCGAGTTCAAAACAGGGAAAAAAAAAAAAATATTATTCGTAGGATAAAATTGTCAGCCGCGGCGGACACAATATAGGTTGCAAGGCTCACGTATTCGACCAATTAATTAACTTAAACGCACTAATCCACTTTTTAATCATCACAGTTCGGTGGTTAGCTCCAATGGAGAGCTCAAAATGCCATATCGGTCTTGAGACAAAAAAAAAAAAAAAGAAATTAAGCCCTGCAGCGCTAGGAAATCCACGCTTCTTGTTTTATTTTTTTGTTGTTGTTTTTTCGTACAAAACCGACACTTACCGCATACATTTGGCTTCTGCCAAGTGCATCACGCACATGCAATGGAAAGTCAAAATTAAAAATTAGCTTCGAGAAACTCAACAAGGATGCATAAACAAACATGTTGGGTTGCAAGCGCATTTATGGTGTTAGCTCCACTTTCAGCAACATAGCGCAATTGTTGGCGTCCCTTTACAACCCTTTATAGAGCGTGACACGGCAGTTAACCCTGCGAGCCAGTTCAATGGCTATATTAGTCTTCGTGTTATTCGGTGCACCCTTGCAGTCGAACCTTCCCTCACCAGGTGTCACGCATGAATTCGAAGATTTAAAGATATATTTATTACTCCAACAGCAAAGGCTTCTCGCACCTAACTACAGTGCTGTGCGCCAAAAAGCCGCAATCGAAGCTGATAAGCACGTCTCACTAGTATAGAACGAATGACTGGCCGACCACTGTCACGCGCAGTAAGCAACCATCACCACATAAGCCGCGAAATTTCAAACAGGAATAATGCAAGGTCGTTGTACAATTCAGCATCTGCAGACAGGTTCGCCCTGTTAAATTTTAACTGGTACTGAGTGGCACTATACAGGTGACGGTTGTTGAGAAGGATCGAAGGATCGAATCACCCCTATCGTCCGACATACATGCCGGTATGCACATATACCGCGTATACAGGAAGACGGTATAACGGGACGTTCAGCGGGACATCCCCTGTTCGCCTTATCACCACCTTCACCAATAAGAACCAAACTTTATCCGCTTAATCATTCGTTCGATTTGTGGGAAGCTTACATACGCATCCGCGGACTGTTAGGAAAATAACAAACGAGATATAAGCTTCTCTAACGAACTTAATAATGGCAAATTCCGAAACAACAGGCGTTCTGAACAACAAAAAGCAGGTTGAAACAAGAAAGGTCAGCGGGTATGAACAAAGGGCAACACCCCGATGACAACGGAAGATGATGGTCGGGATGTGTACGTGACAAGCGTTTGCGCATGCGCGACAGCTGAAACAAGTCATTCACGCGCGAAACGAGGTGCGAAAGCAGAGGCAGGCATTTAGGTCGCGCCTCAGAACTGGTCTCGTCTGGCTCAGTAGGCACGCATCACAGAAGCTGCCGTTGGAAAGCCGAGGGTCACACCATGTTTTATGGATTCTACACGCCGTACAAGAGCGGGAGGGGAAAAATGTGGCTGATTGGCTTTCCATCCGCGCCTCACGGGAGCCGGATAAATGCGCATGGGCGCTGGGAAGTACGCAGCCCGTCTTCTCCGGTGTTCTCGTTTCTTTTATTATCCTTACTTTTTATTCTTTCTTTTTTTTTCCCCTTTTGGAAGTGGCGTACCGAGCTGGTTCTGCGTTTTCATGTCAAGAACACATGCCATCATGCGCTGTCATTCTTCGTGTTCCGAAAAGTGTGTATGTCTGCATACGCTCACTCGCCTCTCTGTTCGGCAAAGAACCCTCAAAGGAAGAATAACTAAACAAAGCAAAAGGGAAGTGCAATTATAGGCTTGATAGGGGGAAGTGTCTGGTCGCAAAGAGACAAAGTTGAGTGACAGCCTGTTTTAATGGCGCATTCAAGCTGAAACAAGCGCGCAAATGGCCTACTCAAGCCCGCATCAAAGCTTTTTGACTTGGCAATTAAAACGCCTGACAGGAGACATGTTATGGCCGCGGTATGCAGCCTATAGATATAGACCTGTAATGGCCTTTCTGGCGAAACGAATCCTCTTATTTAGGTCATTTTTCTCCTTATTTGAAGTCTAGTCTGTGAAATGGCAATTTAGTCTCAAAAAACAAAAACAAAAAAAAAAAAAGAAAGAAAAGGTCTCACTGCCGAGCTTCAACACAAGTTTCGCGCACCCCCTTTGAACCATATATACTCATACACACCAGAGATGGCAGTAATTGAATTACAGTATTGAAATTACTGTAATTTAATTACCTTTTAGGTAATTTGTAATGTTATTAATTACCTTTTTCGTTTGGTAATTTAGTAATGTAATGAAGTACTTTTGGTAGTAATTTTGCAGCAAAAGTAATTAATTCCTTTCGAAATTACTTTTACTGAAGTGCGTCTGGTCTGTTCCGGTTTTTGCTCTGGTCTTGTTTTTGTAATGGCAAGTGCTATAGGAAAAAGGGAATAGCTCTCTGGGACGGAATTTGGCGGAAAGACGAAATAATGTGTGTGCTTCGCGTCTGGAGAACAAGTTTTTTTTTTTACTAGGTTTACTTAATTTTTGCATGGATGGAAACTAGAAACTAATTTTAAAATAATTGAATTACCCAGTAAAAGTAATTGTAATGTAATTTCATTCCTTTTCGGGAGAAGTAATGAGTAACGTAATTTAATCACTTTTCTGCAATTTTCAGCGAAGTAATTAGTAATCTAATTTAATTCCTTTTCAAAAGTAATTTTGCCATGTATGGTACACACATAGATTTCCGTGCAGGCAACATATGTTATTTGATTTCATGCATACAAATGTCGGATACAGTTAGGTAAATTGTTAATCGAGTTCCGATTTTTAAGAGACCTTGGTGGTCTGTGTAAAAACTCGTAAACTTCATAGGGCTTACAGCAACACTCTTCATTACTATACTTCTCGCCTGGAAGGGGGCATACTTATATGAAAGGAGGTCATTTTCTATTTTTGTAGACTCCCAACTGCACCTGTCGGCGTAGTTTCTATTGAGCCTTATACCGTCTATGTATGAGCTAAATGTGAGCAAGTTCGCAAGGCAGACCTTTTTTATACGAGTGCCTGCTCAGTCACTACTCTGCGTGTTTATTTTATGAAATATCTGTGAAACATGCGTTTAGTAATTTTTTGTGCCAAATACGGCGTTTAAGCTGGGAGAACTCAGTGCAGCAATGTGCACGGTGTTTGAGACAAAATCTACAATGCTTTACTCATTTGGGCGCGAAAATGATCCAGAAAGACCATTTTGCGCGAAAGTTCTGTCTGCAAGCGGTATACAAGAAGGTTTTGCTTACCGACTCTGTTTTTGTTCTTGTTTTTAGGCAAGCCTCTAAGAACGTGCTTTGAACCACTGGCTCAACAAAAAATCGCACGTATACTGCCTTTTGGTCATAAACGCTAGCCTCAATATTAGGGAATATTAAAAGGAACCATTTGACTCCGGGAATATATTACTGCGCTCGTGCAAGTTTACTGAAGCTGTCATTTGTAACCGATTTGTGGCAGCAACAACCGCTATAGCTTTCAGAGAGAAAGAGAGACATAACAGCCGTGGAATGACGGATGAGCATTACGAACAAAATGGAGTTCATAATTCATTTCCTTTCAGCTAAAACAACAGTCGTCGATCTTGGACGAGTTCATTTTTCCGTCATCATGAGTATAAACCACAGCAACAAAAACAAAGCCTAAATTCATTTTGGTGCCGACGTCATTACTTCGCTAATGTTTCTCACAAATTCGCGTTGACCTGCCATTAAATTAATGAAGAATATTCTGCAATAAACTGAACTACCAAAGCGTTCACGATGAAATTTTTGTATACCGTTAGTTAACCTTCAAAGCCAAGGCAAGTAGCAGGTAATCTTCTTCCGGAGCTATATATCTGTGAAATTCCAGGGATGAAGAAACATGGCGACTTGCATAGAGCAGGCGACGATGATGGCCGTCAGTTATTCGTACACCGTTATTGTACAGTGGCGTAAAATGTCCAGAATCATATGCAAGTATTTAATTACTTCCGGCAACGGGATATGTTCATATTGTCGACTCATTGGGTTACGAAAATTGCTTCTGTAATGTACACACTGAGTGCAATATTTAGCAAACACAGATGTCTACGAATACATTTCTGAGATGAACATAGCAACAGACTATAGGGACATGTTTTGCAAAGGACTTTCAAGAATTCCCGACCAAGGCTTATGTCCATAACTGCGCCATAAATTATGCTTGTCTTGTGAAACACTCGGCCAGGATGACCTGTATTTGTTTTTGTTTTTTTTTTTTTTAATTTTGAAGTCTAGCCTTCACCATTTTCGCGCCACTGCACTTTCTTGTAGTCCAAAAAGGACCGTACATGAGTAAACAGGCAGATCTTTCGTACACGCAAAACCTGCGCGATACTGGCTTTTAATTTCAGTATAAGCTTCGTAGGCATTTGTCAAAGGACCTTCTTTGCCCGATACACAGCCAAGTATGTATACGTATACCTCTGCGAAAGAGAGAAATGCCGCTTTTGATTTGCCAGATTTATGCCCTGGTTGGCGTGACCCTCACCGTGTATACAGTTGCGCTCTGATGAAGACGTACCGTTCTGAGCTTTTTTTTTCTCCGGACAACTAAATAGGAGCGTTCTTTTGCCGAGCCTTTCATCGCGGGCATAACACTCCCTTCCATTTCGCCTCTGTGAGAATAATTAATTAGGCTGCGCACTAATCAAGCTTACTAAATGGCCTCCCCACTCTTTGCTTTAAGCAAGACAACGCTGATTACAAGGTTGAATGGAATATTCAACTGCGCTTTATATACGTGAGGTCATGGACTGAAACTTGGTGAATACGAAAAGGAGAATATGGAGAAGGAAGACCTTTCTTCTGACCTAACAAACTTTGTCAGAGACGCCCATAAAACACTTGAAGCTGAGATGCCTGTTTGCTCGCTTGCACTAACACCAAAATAATTGGCAACGAAGAAAATGAAAACTATGGATTGTTTTTGTTAGTGCTACCCTCCAAAATAACACATGCGGCTTTTCGAGATACGAAAGCCGCTTTTGGGAGCTGTTAACCATCCAGCTCGACAGTTTGTATATAATTTTCGTTAACTGCTGAGAACCAGTTTTCCGCTTTCGTTTGCCGCCGCCGGCAGTCATCACTCAAAACCAAAACTAGGTTTATTGAAATTCCATACTTCCGCCTTTTCAAGGATGCAGCCACAAATATACGCGCGAAAAAAAAAAAAAAAAAAAAACGAAATGTGAAGCTAGACTCTTTCATCCGTCAACATCTTTTGCATGGGATAGCAGAAAGGCTGTGCACAACACCAAAAGCTGCGTACCAAAACGTACGCAGAACGCCGCTGAAACAGACCGCTGATTCCTTCCTGCCGACCGACAACACAAACCTTGGCTGCCAATATAAATACGAGTATGGAGCGAGAGAGGTCGAAGAAGCGGGTAAAAGAGGGGTGGAGGGAGGGTATACGTAGAGCTCAGGCGCAGAGACGGCGGGCGCTCGTTAACAGGCCTTTTTCCAGTGCCTTAACGAGCGGCACAAAACGACGCCGCGAGATTAAACACCGCGCAAATTGTTGAAAACGGTCACGCAGACCACGCGTCGCTGCGTATCCGACTTCGCCGCTTCAGCTGCTGCAACCTCGTGGAACACACAAACGCACACACATATATATACGCACTTAGACCGCGCATGGTGACGACGACTCACAAACGCGTCGCGTGACGCCGTATATACCCTATCTAGGCGACGCGCAGACTCACGCACGCACGCACCACGCACCGCGAGCACCCCCCGCTGGTTTCTATGGACGACCACTGGCAAGGTTGTCGCCGCTGAAACAATGTATGTGCGATACGGCGCGAATGAGGGCCGCTTATACACCGACGCGCGGGTCCGGCGGCGGCGACCGTGCCGGCGACAATGGTGATTTCAATTGCCGCCGCCGCTGGGGCCCCCCGCTGCCGCCGCGGCGGCAGAGAGAGAAACAACTTCCGTTCTCCGGACGTGACTGTCGGAGAGCCAAGTGTTTGTGCGTGTGTGCGTTGTCTCTTCGGCAGCACATGCCACGACGCATGCAGAGAGCGCTCACTCGCTCGTGTTGCGCGCGACACAGTCCTTCCCTTATATCGGTTTCCTCTGCCCAGTTCGCTTCGTTATAGACGCCGCGGGGACAAGCAGTTAATTACGTTTGCTACAAAACGGAGGAGAAACAAAAACCACGACAAAATAACAGAGAAAAGAGCGTTTACTACCTTATCTGCAACTCCCTTCTGCCCCTGCTGCTCGTGGCCTCATATCAGGCACGTTTAACGTTAATCTCGGCACGTCCTCCATCTCCCGACGTGTCTTTCAGTCATTCTGCATGCCCCCCTTTTCTTGCGTACAGCTTTGTGCCTTCTGTGGCAATGGTCGCGATTATCTCATTTCCGCGGCAGTTTTTTTGCCAGTCTCAGTCAAACAAAGACGGCTGGAGAAGGGGTGCACGCGGGTTAAAGAAAGGCAGCAGATAACGTACAAACTAAGGCCTGGGAAAGCGCGAAAAAGCCGCTCAGCTCACGTAACGCGAGCCGTTATTTTTCGAGACAAAGTTAATGCACTCGAGACTGCAGAAGTCCTGGTCCCTCGACTAAAGTGCGTCCCTGCGGTAACAGCAAATGGCGTTCTCTGTCGATAAGGGGAGCACAAAACGCCACTTAGTTACCGCATGGCCGTTGCCTCATACGCCACTTCTGCTACATGATATCTCCATGACCCCGCAGCACCTCATCCTCTTCGACGCAGACAACACTCGTCAGGATTCGTAGCAGCACTTGCGATAAGTAATTTTTCACACACTTGGTTACCAGCGTAGAGATACGTTAAAGGAATAGCCCAAAGCTACAGGTTGTGTTCCCAGGCCAATGACAAAGATATACCAGTCTGAAAGTGGTTTTTGCTGGGAAATGTATGTGTATACCATGTACACAGCTGACACGTTTGAACAAGGCGCCGACCTCAACACCTGTTTCAGCTAGGATAAGTAAGGAGCCTCGGCGATCAAAAGTTAACAGGAGGCTTTTACACAACCTGTCTCGTTGCACTAATGTCGCTTTATGCGACAAAATTCACTGATGAATTTTTCAATGTAACCAACAAGGCATCACCTGATAAACCCTCCAAGTTCATGACATTCGTTCTTGCTGCTTTTAAACTATTGTTTCGAGCACTGTGTTTGCGGGTGACAAAATGTTTAGGATCAAAGTGGAGTTTCTTCCTTAACCGTAAGCCTGCCGTCTACAGCTGCTTCACATAGTTCGTATCTGGGAACACTGAAACGTATAAACTACCCCTTCCCTCCCCCCCCCCCCTTCCCCCTCTTTACACACACAAATTGCTCTTTGTAGTCGCCTGTGAACTTACAATCACTGACGGCAATGTCAGCGAGTTTCTATGCGTGTACTCTTTTAAGTCCAGATTCACATTACAGATGATCGCATAGTTTATTAACGGATAAGCTTTGGTCACATCGCAGTCATCGAGATATCAAGATCTCTTACACTTGCACATTGGTTGCCGTACCATGTAAACCTGTCTGCGCCAGCGGTTGGGTCCCCCCAAGAACAAAAGAAAAAAAAAAGTCTGGAAGGAAGAAAGACGACACACACCCGACCTTCGCAAGGCTGCCATTGTTGAACCCGTTGCCTTCCTTGATTCCCTGTTTAGCGGCGACCTGTATACTCTGTCCGGAACGTGACACACCAAACTCTTCCCACGACTCCGGTTAGCTGTAGATTGCATTGCAGGCACGCGTTTGTTCACCTTCTATTACACGACACTGGTATCACGCAGACTTCCTCGCCCTCATCTTTTATGACCATGTACCACAGCCGTGCAATCAACTTCCTCGACTACTTAATTTTCCTTCAACTACAAAGACAGGCCGAGACGGTATACACGGTTAGTCGCTCGTATACAAAGCTGGACGCCAACCTCCAAAGATGGCGTGTTGTCACGCTTTAAATTATTCTCTTGTTGCATCTAACTTCCCTTAAACTAACTTGCCTTGCCTGTCAGAGCGATTAAAGCTGCTCATGAGGACAATGTGCCTTCCCCGACGAATGCACGCATATACGCGGTAACGGGTTATAGGGCGAAAAGAGAGGAGGAGGGCGGAGAGGAATGCATTCATGCATGTTGAAAATAAAAAATGATTCACTATTTTACCATTTTAGTGCCGCTATAACCTGCTACATTACATGTAAATGGAAAGCTTAAGAACAAGAATAACAAAAATACTCGAGCGAACATTTCGTAGTGGTGTACGAGCAATGGTTACTTATTACCGCCAGGAACAAATCGTTAGCCCACACCAGCTCACAAGCTATGACACATTGTCTGGCGGCACGTTCAATTTCCATGAAGTATAGTCGTTTTATTAAGCACAGAAGAGGTACTCAGCCAGCACTTTACAAGCATAAAAGGTTGATCTTCATACACCCGTGCTTACTTAACGCTCGTGGGTCACGACAATGCTCAAAAGCTTGCCGGCTGCCCAGATGTATACTCTGCATTTGCCGCTTGGCGTCCGTGATCGCACATTTTTTTGAAAGAGCACGAGCTCGAGCTCGGCGATAAAAAGTGATCCAATTTCTACTGCACGTGGGGCGAAACTGTGAGCACTCCACACTTTGCAAGGCGCGCAGAATTCCTAAAAATCTCAGCGAAACTAAAATTTCGAATACAAAGTTTCTTCGAATTCCTAGCGCGGAATACACCAATCGAACTGTATAGCTCCCTCTATATGGCGCTAGCAACGGCATCTTCATCCTGGCCTCAATAGCCATCATCGTGTTCGCGTCGTGAATGCCTCTCACGAGCGCAAACACGTCGATACAGCACCTGCCGAGCATTTACATATATTCCGCACGAAGCGTTATATATACTGCATATCTGTGCTTCTATATGCGCGTAAAGGACCATTTCACCGTCGCGTCTCAGGTTTTCACTCATAAAGGACTGGTTTGTTCAAAGCCATAAATATTGCGGCGAACCAAAATGTATGCGAGAATTAATATCGACCCTCAAACCACCATGATGTATACTTTCGGGGATGCATTAAATGACGAGAAAAACCAGCGCCCGCGCTCACGACGGGCGTCGGCGCGTAAACGGAGGCGCTCGTGAAGACGCACCAACGGGGCATAAAGGAGCGTTATCACTCTACCATCCTTCTCCTCTTTTCAGCCGAGCTGCGTCGGCTTCAGGCGCTCGCGGTAGCTCCTCGCGACAGATGGCGTTTCCATTGAGATGTTGCCTTCCAACTCCTTTTATCCCGTCCAATAGAGCTCGCGGTCTGTGCGCGGTCTCGTCTCCGTCTCGACGCTTCCCTTACAGACCCCGTTCTTATATTTCTTTTTCTCGTTTCTTTATTTCTGATGGCTCGACGAAGAAACGAGGAAGCGCGTCGAAAGAGTCGTGAATTGTCGGGGCCGAGCACATAAAATACGCTCGGCGCACGGGCCTCGTTCGTCGTCCGCGTGACGACGTGAGACGATCTTTGGACAGCGCCCAAGGTTCTTCCTCTTTCTCTCGCTTTCCACAACCGCCCTCCTTCGCCTCGTCGTCTCTCATCGTGTACAACTTCACGCGCTTCCGAGCGTCCTGTACATGAAAGAGATAAGGATTTCGCAAGGAATGGAGCAGGGTGTTCGTCGCGTCTTTATTCGTGTAACAGGGCGGACATAAAAATCGGCGGCAAGACTAGTTGTATGTCGCACGCGGAATAGCCAAGTATCGAAGGACAGCCAGTGCAACGCTGGTGGAATGTTTTTTTTTTTTTTTTTTTTTTTTTTTGTTTTACCTACGAAGCGACGTGATGCCTTAGGAGCGAAGAAGAGGTATCAGGGTCAATTTTGTTGTTTTTCGCATTAAGTCATAATTTTATATGCATGGTACGGTGTACCTTTGATATGGTGAGAATTCGTATTTTACTCTATTTATGAGCATTGATTATGATCGATCATTATCATTCATTATAGGGATATGACAGCAGTTTTAAAAGAGCAATAAAAAATGGCCGTCCTGTTTTAAATCTGACCCAATCTTTTCTGGGCTAAATGGTAAGGTAAGCAAATATTTGCTTAATGAGAGCAATGAAAGGTTTTTTTTTTTATTTATTTAAGCACCCCAAGTGCCCAACCGGGCATTACATAGAGGGGGGGGGGGGAGCATATAAAGAAAATGGTTACATAAAATGCACATGGGTTCATGTCATACATAATACAAATACAGGGAAAACAATAATGAAAGAACACAGTGTGAGTTATAAAATTTGCTCAAAATTGTACATTGTGGGCATTATAAAGTATGCCAAAAACCAAAAAAATATGTACATGTATAAGCAAAACACAGGCACAAAGCTGGCAAATTCAAACAGACTGCAATGCTGTGCTATAGATTTAAGAAATGTTAGTAACGATGAGAGGAAAGATTATGTTTCGTTCATGGACACAATGCTGCCAGGTAAAGCATTCCACTCCTTTATAGCCAAGACTAATGGGTAATTCTGATACTTGTTAGTGTGGGCAAAAACTGTTTGAATTTTATGTGCATGGTCGGTACGAGATGATATGTGATGTGCTGCTCTGATGTGCCTGCGCGCGAAAGATGAATTGTTGAGGGAGATGAACAACGATAGGCGAAGGAATAATTCGTCGTATGTCAAGGTCCATAAGATTTAAGGATTGCTTTATTGCAGTCACGCTCTGGGATGGGGAGTATACGACCGTAGAATAAAGCGGGCTGCCTTATTTTGCAGATTCTATGGAGCTGGATAATGCACTTGGTGGGGATGCCATACTACCAAACAATGCTCGAATAGCTGTGTAGGTCTAGCTTGCTATCAGGGTTAGCTAAGGATAGACGACGTTTGAGAAGGCCTAATTTTTTCAAAGATTTGCTAGTAACATATTCTATGTGGCTATGCCAATTGAGGTCCAGGAAAAGAACAACGCCTAAGTATTTAAAAGTTGATGTGCTCAATTGCACTGTTATTTATAATATAGTGGTTTACTGGAGTTTTACAAAGTGCCGATCGATCATCTGTTTGGTTTTATCGGTGTTTATTTCCGTCTGCCAAGGATTGCACCAATTACTTAGCCTATCTATTAGCTATTATCTATTAACTATCTATTAGCTATTTCCCTATAAATTATACAATCGTCGGCAAAAAGGCGTATGAAGGAGCTAATGTCTGTCGCGTTGTCATAAATTAAGAACAGAAGTGGGCCTAAAACGGATCTTTGCGGTACACCTGATTTAACATGTTTAGATTCTTCAGATGTAACGTTATTCGCAGATACAGATTGTTGCTTGTTTGCTAAAAATTATTCTATCCACTTTGTGGTATTGTGATTAAGTTGCAAGTTATGTACCGTCTTTGTCAAAAGTGTATAGCCCAGGGGGTCTGCTTCTGAACCGCTTCGTGCGGTGTGTAATGCATGTCCAGTGTTCCGAATCTCTCGATGGTAAGAAGATTTTTGGTCTATACACTCTCCAATGGAAAAGACCTCCACTAACACTAGATTAGCGCCGCTATTTGGCTCAAAAGCAGACCTCCCGGGCTGTACACTTATGACAAAGGCTGTACTTTTTTGAGGAGGCGCTTGTGGGCTAACCGATCAAAGGCTTTAGAAAAGTCAATAAAAACTGCGTCAGTGAACAAGATGCTGTGGATTTTAAGATGGTGACCCGTAACTAATTCAAGTAATTGGGTTTGACATGAATGCCGTTACAAACCATGCTGATTTTCAAGTAGCAGTTCATTTCTACCTAAATGTTCCATGAAGTGGGTAAATATATTTTCCAGTAGTTTGCAGCACACTGATGTCAGAGAAATTGGTCGATAGCTGTTAGGATCAGTAATATCCCCAGACTTAAATATCGGTATAATGCGTGCTGTTCGCCAATAGTCTGGAACGCAGCTACTGTTCAGAGCTGATACTAACTATTGATCAACATACGCCCATCTGCGGTCCTTGACATAAAAAAAAGAACGAACGCGCATCTTTTTCGGAACATTCGCAGTTGAGCAAGAGTTACCGCAGAGCTGGGAACGAAGGTGTATTATTAGGAGAATTTAGAAAAAAAGAAAGAGTAATTCTACTAGCGCTTATCAGAAAAAGGTGGGGAAAGCCGACAGAAAAGCGCATTACGAAATTTTGGCGAGCGCACACACACACACACACACACACACACACACACACACACACACACACACACACACACACACACACACACACACAGACACACACACACACACACACACACACACACACACACACACACACACACACACACACACACACACACACACACACACACAGACACACACACACACACACAGACACACACACACACACACACAGACACACACACACACACACACACACACACACACACACACACACACACACACACACACACACACACACACATGCGCGCGCGCGCACCGCACACGCTAAAAGGGGAACCCTGATTTTGTTTTTCTTCTGAATTCTGATCTTTGTCATAAAATACTGAACAGAAGCCACTGGGCAAACAACAACAACAACAAAAAAAATGATGTTGTGGGAAAATGAGCCCATTGGATGTCCCTTCAAGAAACGATGATCTGCTCTCGAAATGAGAAAGCGGTGATTTGAGCTGGCGCCGCCAAGCCCCGCCGCCTGCAATCCTATGCACGCGGAAGCCGGCCAGCGGAAGAGTCACGCGGCATTTCGCCCCTCATAAACAGCTCACAAAGGCAGACTCGCTCGCCCTCTCTCCCATCCTCTCCTAAGGCGTGCCTCGGACCACGACGACTGAACACGCACGCATACCGAGGCCAGCTGCTGCTGCTGGCCCTTCCTTTCCCAGCAAGGGAGAAGGACCTGGATAGTCAGTCGCAGGAAAAGGACGAGCCAGAGGGTAAGAAGGATAACCCAGCAAAGAGAAAAATTGCAGAGAAGGAACAGGCGTGTTGAAAAGACATTCTAACCTTCGCCTGCCCGTCCGACTTCTGGACCGACAGCGGCCGTCGTACCCCAACGGAAGGCCATCATCGAAGTTTGCCCGAGCCCATAGACGCCGAGGCGAGACGACGTGCTTGAAAGACAGGGACGACCAAAGCCCGCCAAACTCCCAGGCCGGAGAGAGTGGATGAAGAAGGAGGGGTGGGAGCTGGCTGGCAGGCAGCTGCGAAGCCTCATCTGGGTATCAAATGGCGGCGACGAGTTACGGTCCCTGGGCTGCGGAGGGCAGGACAACGCGAACCTCGCGAGCCGGCTGAGCTCGTGGATCGCCCGCTCACTTGGCTCTTCATACCGCGGTGTCAGATTGCCCCTCGCCACCTCGCCATGCACGTCAAGTATTCTCCCCATCCTCCGCACCCTCCACATCCCATCTTATACTTTGTGTCAAGCAGCTCCAGCGAGCACGGATGAGCTTCCCCGGCGGACACGAAGACTGCTCAGGATCCCGGCAAGCACCCAACTATGCGGGCTTTGGGCGCCTTTGGGAAGCCCTGGGCTTGAGTGGCTGCGACGACGAACTTTCGCCCCCATAAAGGGACGCGAGTAAATAAACAAATAATAAGGGCGCAAGAAAGATGGGCTGAGGGGCGTTCGCAAGAGCCCCCGCTGCTCCTGGTCGTGAGGCGGAGACGGCGGTGCGGCGTTTGTAATGAATGGCGATCGTCAGGTCTTCCTCTTCCCGTTTTGGCAAGAAGAGCCGCGTGGGCTGCGCTGCTTCGCGGTGCCGTTCGTTAGAGAGGAACCGCGCCTTCCATAAACACCGGAAGGGGCAACACCCCCCCCCCCCCCCCCCCCTTCCCCTATTCTGGGGTCTATCGTCGGCGGATACTTTCTGGAGACCATGTGTTTCGGAGGCCCTCCTGCGGCTGCATAAATGGCGCCGATGATGACGATGGCCTCCGCAAGGTGAGCACGAGCGCGTTTCAAAGCAGTCCGCCGACGTCGACGCCCTTATGCCCGAGTGCGTGATGTATATATAGGCATAGGAACTACTATCTATCTATCTATCTATCTATATATATATATATATATATATATAATGTTTATACGACTGCCCTCTGTCGTAAAGTTCTCCTGAGTTCCTCTTCCATTCACAACCCAGTCCTGTCGATTCCAGCAGCTTTTTCTTCAAAGGTAAATGGGCTCAGCTTTTAAATTCCTTTAGCGGAGATTACTGTCTCAAGGCTTAGGAAAGGCGAATAATAAAACTGGGTAGAGGATTTCGGAAGGAAGCAATTCTAGAAAGGAGCGATGATGAGTTCAGTGAGTTTAATTTACATGCATACTACATGAAACAAACGGCGCTTGAAAACATCCACGTGTGTGCAAGGTTACATAATGCGACTGCATTTGAAAAACACAAGTTCAGGTTAATTAGGAAAGTTTAATTTGCATCACAATAAAGGATTTGAGAGGCATGCTCCGCTAATTTTGTTATTGGTCAGCGTGAACATTGTAATGTTATTAAAAAAGAATCACATGAAAGAAAAATAATCAAAGAAAGAAATATCAAGTTCACCTGTGGTCATTTTTGTGTTGGACAAACCGGCAGGTGTGCAAATGACAGACTAAGACAACACTCAAACTCTCTCAAGAACAGCACTGGGGAGCACCTGCCGGCGCACTGTAAAGGATGCGGCTTTTCAGCGGTACAGTTAGGCCGCAGAAAAGACCAGCTTGAAAGAGAAATTTTTGAAGCAGCAGTCATTCTTCGTTCGGGGACAAAAACATGCGTGAGCAACCCATCTGTGACACTGGTCAAGAAAGAATTAGAATTTCTATCAAAATGATTAGATTTGGCTCAGACGATATTCGCTTGTGTCATATACGTTTGCTAATCATTTTGTGTCTAGTGCTCTCTTCACTGTATTTTATCTTTTTTCGTCGTTTGTGAGCGTCGTTAACGCGGCTTTCAATAAAATCAGTTGATAGTTGGCGCTCTGTGGTGTGTTTTCTACGTCTTGTCCTTGTCTGTCGCGCAGAAGCATTTCTTGAAGAAAAGACCAATTAAGACACGTTTCCCTCCACCACGGTTAACATATCAGTCGTAATCAAGGTGAGCTCCGCCTTTGCGCGGTTAACGTTTTGGCCGATCACTGGAAACTACCATACACAATCCTAATCACACGACTATAATCCTAATAAATAATTTATTACACCACGTCAAATGTGTATTTAGGCCTGCTAAAGAGAACCAAAGGGATTGAAGCTTAGAATCCAGCACTTATACACAGCACAAAAGGGGGCAACGGCACTGTATGATAGAGCGGTTTAAAAGAGAAAGTACGAAGATCAGAAAAAAAAGAAAAAAAGAATCATACGAACTTTCTTCTGTGCCCACTTTTCGATACGACCGTGAATATATATAAGAAATAAAGTGGAATCAATATGCACCCGAAATCCCAACATTGTGTTTAGGGATAACTGTTATCACAGACTACACTACAACTTGTCTTAACCTTGCTTACTCGCCTTTAACATCTGAAGACACATTTCTCCTTGGACAAAAGTCGCAGATCCGATCAATGTATGTGTCTCCCATATATCCTAATTCTAAATCTAGCCAGCCTCAAAAATACCTGAGCATGATGCAATTATATACCATAAAACTTTATGCACATATGTCAACGCCAACGTCTCTCTTTAAGTGACAGATCATTTATATAACACCGTCTTTGCTTGCTCCTTCTTGAAGGTATCCCATGTTTATTTTGTTTTTGATTTTTTTTTTACGCTCTCGCGGGCACTGGAGCCGAATCGCTCCAAAATTGGCATCCCAAAATAATGCTTAAAAAAAGGTTGGCCGACTTTGGGCACCCTCCATGTTCAAACAAGGCTCGAAAGGGTTGTGGACGGATTCGCCTCCATGGCGGGCACAGCATACGTTGATACCAGCACAATGGAACAGACCAAAAAGGAAGCGCCGACGGCGCAGGTGTATACAAGACCATATGGCGCACCTGGTTTTCCTGAATAAAATAAACAAAAACAGTGCAAACAGCCGTCACCATCTGCGTGAATAGGCTGTATATCATTGCGGAAAGTGTTGATGCTGGCTTGTCAAGGTAAGATTCCTTTTTTTTTTTTTTCTCACGCCAAGACGCGTTTCTGTAAACGATGTGAGAAATAAGGTGCTTTGAAAGCGTCGCTCACGGAAGCAAACAGTGTCGTGATGACGGGGTTAAAGGGGCACTTTGTAAAGTAGCATATAGAGTATTGCTCGCTTCAGTCGGCTACCTAACATCGGGAATATAATTACCGTTTACTCCATATACATTCTCACGTCCATGCACAACGCTCCATAAAAAGCAACGGCGAAGATTAATTTAGGTTGCAGGAAGAGGAACACGGTGCATGTTTTATACCGCGTGTTTGGCATCCTTGCCCCGATAATAAAGCCAGTTATATATACTTGCACAATTCACGGAAGTAAATCACAGCAACGGATACACACCAGATCGCATTTACGAGTATCTGTTGCAAGTTCGGATATAAGTATCCAGCCTCAATCATCAGGCGCACACACGCACGCACGCACGCACACGCACACGCACACACACACACACACACACACACACACACACACACACACACACACACACACACACACACACACACACACACACACACACACACACACACACACACACACACACACACACAAAATAACATTAGAACCGGGATTTAGTGATGGTTTAATACTGAACGCTTCGACGGACTCAAAGATATTCTGTGAAGCAAGTCCGCAATGCGGTTTCTGAAGTGCACGGAAAAGGAACGCCGTTCAAAACATGCAATACACGGTGCAGGGGGTCTCCATTGCAGGACATCGCTATGTGAATCAAACCAGTTAACAAGAAAGAAAAAAAAAAAGAGAGAAATAGCTTCTTTTCCCTGCTGCTCCCAATCCTATAGCGCTCCATACCTCGTCCCTCAATGGTTGCAATTCCTTTCTCGCTTTACATAATAAAGAGGTACCGAGTTTGTGGCGAACAAACTTCGCCTTTACGAGTGTATACACGCGTAAAACGCCCTGTGCTGACGCGATCGAAACACCAAACCTTTTTCTGCCTCCTGATGTCATTTCATCCCTGAAATGCAGATGACTACTTAAGGATGGTGCGTATGTGTATGGTGTGCAGTGCATGTAAATGCAGGGCTTAGAAAAATACAAGAGCAAGCAATTACGCAAAATAGGTATAAATGCCACATAGATATCATAACGAGCCCGCGGGCAACATATTTGCATTTCTTTAAGATTAGCTGCATACACGCGTCGCTTCCGTCCAAAGTGAAGCTCCAGGGAAACCGGCAAACCGTGAGTGTCGCGTTTTTCGCCCCGCGACAAAGAACGGACGCAATTTCTGGCATTCACAGAAAAAAAAAAAAAAAAAAGGAAAAAAAAAAACGCCGCAATGGAAGTCTCTTTTTTTTCTCTCAGCGTGGTGTCTTCGCTGGCAATTAAGTACCACGTAAAGAAGCCACGAAAGCAGGATGAACCCCCCATTAGTAATAGAAAAAGACAGAAACATAAAAGTCCTCCCATTTCCGCCTGGCGCGCCGTGTACGGGTCAGGTTATTCGTACAATACGTGCGCGCCCAGCCGCCATATAAGACGCGTGACCGAGCTGCTAAAGACGACGACGACGACTCGGAGCGCAAGAAAAGAAAAAGACAAGACGAAACGCCCCGAGGTCGCCCTGTGGTGACGGTGGCGGCGACTGCGACTGCGCGGCGTGGTATCTTCGCGCTCCCGTGCGGCAGCGTGCGTCCTCAACGCGGGAACCCGCTCTCAACGGAGAGGACAACCGAGAAGACGAGCGAGAACCCACAGCCACGCAAGCTCGAACATACACATAAAAAAACAAAAGACCAGTAATGAACAAAGAAAACCGTATGGAGCGCTGCGCGGTTATCCTCCGCACAGCGTCCATAACGTTTGTAATGCGTGCTTTATCGGCCGTTTGCGGACGAAATAAAGAGCGCGCAGTCGCCATGGGGGCGACTAACGTCGTGCGTGTGACTGTGTGCGTGCGTGCGTTCGCTACCACACGAGGTATACCACTTAGTTCGCGCGACGCGATGCCTGCAGCGAGTCGACCGAACGGCATGGAGCACTCAGTTCACGGCGACCGATCTCCCGTATAACGTGTCGGGAGCCGTGATTACCTTACAAAGAGTCACATTAGCGGTCCGTGCCACCATTTATCCTTTCATGTGAGGAGCGGGCGCCTCGTTTTCGCGCTGCTATCGTCGGGCCCGGCCGCGTTGCGGATTACACAACGTCATTGCGCTCCCCGCGCGATCGGCGTTGCCGATAGCAAGCGCGCGCACGCTGGCTTCATGGCTGTGTATACTCTAGCGCCACCGTTTTCGCTATTCTCCTCGCATTTATATATATACTCCCGGAGACGAAGAATCGAAGTCTGAGGGGAGAATTGAAAACTGCCTTCGACGTGCAGAAGTATATATTCGAGGCGAGAAAAACTTTGGAAAAAGAAAGAGAGGAGGATATCGTACAGACTTTTAGCCGCGATGGCATGCTTCGGCAATCGCAAAAGCCATAAAGAAGCTGGTATATACGTTCTTGCGGTTCCCAATAAAGAGAAGAGATTAGTCGCCGAAATAAGGGAGCTCTCGTACATGCAATTGGGATTATAGAGAGAAATAAATCCTAAAGAGGGGTTTCCACTTGGAATAGAGAGAGAGGCAAAACTATGCTTTTTGCGCGCTGGAATTAAGTGGCTTTAGAAAATCGCTGTTGCTAGCTGGGTATCGGTTTTATTTTTTATTTTTTGTCGCTCCTAATCTTGGGCCGAAATCTCAGCGAGCGGAATAATTCCTTGAGCAGCACCAATAGAGGAGAATGGGGGGCTTCCCGACGCATATGGTCTTTTACTCGCGTAAACTTCGCAGCCCTCGAGAACAAGGGCGGAGGAGCAGGAGGGAGGGGAGGTGGATTATGTGTCGCCGCGGCAACTGTTCCAGTAGCACGTCGAGCGCGGAATGCATACACGCAGTCACGCGTGGCATTGTTGTACGACTGTGCATGTGTATAGGCAATATAGACACACAGAAGCGCCCTGCTTTGCTCGGGATTACGCGTCGATGTCGCCGAGCAGATACAGATTCCACAAAGTTCGAACACGAATGTTTTCGAGGGCGTCTACAGATGCTTCGTAGGATGTATACTGTCGAACTTACGGCGAGCAAGAGCGAAGGTTATATGCACTGTGCGTGGAATGACCTACAGAATTCCCATAAAGAATGTTTCGATGGGCCATCTAAATGCGCAAAAAATAAAAAGAAATTAAACACAACACATGCCTGTATAAAAAGGCTTACATGCACACACTGATATCAGAGTTGGATGTATACGACGAGATAATGAGATTAAAAGCGAACTTCATGGCTAATTCTTTTATTCAGCTTTGTTCTTCTTTGAATGACCCCGTGCACCCTGATTTCGAAGGACCAATTCAAGCAACAGAAGAAAACAAGCAATAAAGTTGCTGCAAGAAATACAGGTCTCCGATGACATTAACATTTTTGTAGGGCCAGCGATATGCCGTATCTATGGCCCGAAGTCAAAGACGCAGCTTTCCTTCTTAGATTGGTAGGATAATATCGTGTAAAATGCGAAATGTTTGGAGGGATCGAAGCCTACAACGACGAGTGGAAATTTTACTGGAACAACTCTCTGAGCTTCAAATGATTTTCGAATTTCAAACGGTAAATACCTGAGATTGAAGAACATGAAAATATAGACAATGCGCAGTGCAAATGAGAAAACATAGAACCGATTCGATGAGGTTCCCTGGGTGGTTTAAAGCGGCTGCTATTAATTCAGTATAAATGACCACGGTCCCGATTATTCAGATCAGGATCAAAGCATACTCTCCCGTGTATAGGTAGATTGTGTTTTGCGCATGCGTGAACGAGCAAGGAGAACAGGCGTATGCATTGAAAACTGAAATGCGTATTCCCTAATTGAACCCTTCGATCTATATATATATATATATATATATAGGGGCACAAAATTCATCTTTGGCAGAACCTTTTGACAGGAATCCGAATTTAATTACTATAACAACCATATATGTCCCAGGTATCCCAGCTAACTTGTGTCAATTAAAAAAAAAAATTTGAGATAGGCCAGGGAACCCATGGTGCATACAGCTGGCAGCCGTCTTGCACACCACAAGCAATATTTTGTTTCAGAAATGACGAGATAGTTAATTAGGTTAATTTTTCTAATTTACTTTAAATTCACATTAAAAAGTAAATTAGATTTGCAAAGTTGGAGAGCACTTTCGGAAGCCCCCATATCATTAATTTGCGATAAAGGAAGTCGCACGTGCATCTTTCTTCCGAACTCCAAAGAAAGCCCGCGAAATACAAAAGCAATCACGTGACCAGCGCATTCGCGCGCCACGATTGTGCTGCTCCTAACCTTCGAGTGAACGCAATCAGCTACGACCGCGGTTGCATGGGCCCGTTTTCAGCGGTATAGGCCGATATGTCTGCGGTGGTTTCTTCGCCCGCGTGAGTCAGTCGGCGCATGCGTGCGCAACCAGCTCGGTGAACGGGCAGCAGCCATTGGCAACTTATCAGCCTAACGCTGAAACTGGGCCGTCGAATCACGGCCGCAGGTGATTTTCGTTCACTCAGTCCACGATTGAGATCAACGTAATCCTGGCGCGCGAGTGTGCTTGTCACGTGATTGTTTTTGCATTTCGCCGGCTATCTTTGGAGCTTGGAACGAAAGAAACTTGTACGACATTCTTTATGTCAAATAAATGGAATGGGGGTTTCTGAAGGCGCTCTCCAACTTTGCGAATCACATTTACTGTCAGAAGTCAATAAAAAGTGAATTTAAAATGAGATAATTACCCTAATTACCTAATTACATGTCTCTGGAGCGAAAAACTGCCTGTGGTGCTCAAACGGCTGGCAGCTGCACGCAACTGGTTTCCCTGGCCTATCTTCAATATTTAATTTTTTTTTTTAACCCTCGGCACAAGTCAGCTGCGACATCTGGTGTATACAGGGTGTCCAAGCTAACTTTAGCCAAGAGTTAAAAAAAAAAAGAAACACCTGAGGTTGACCAGAGAAATAAATCACTTGTATACATCTGCCAGCCATCTAGCGCACCACAAATAATGTTTTGCAATTAACTAATTAGTAATTCAGATGATTTGTCTAATTTACTAAGTATTGCCCTTACACGATACATAAATGGATTTGCAGAGTCGCAGACCACCTTCGAAAACCCCATTCCATTTATTTCCGATAAAGAAAGCCTTATGTGTATCGTTTTTCCAAGCTCTAAAGGATGCCTGCGAAATACAAAAAAAAAAAAAAAAAAATCACGTGATTGTCGCATTCGTGCACCACGATTGTGCTGCTCTCAGCCTAAGTTTCAGTGAACGAAATCAGCTGCGGCCTTGGCTCCACGACATCGTTGCTGCGGCAGGCCGATATGTCTGCGGTGGTTTCTTTCACCGTGATGGCTGTAACCATCGCCAGCATATCAGCCTATCCGCTGGGACTGGGCTGTCGAGTAACGGCAGTAGTTAATTTGGTTCTCTCAAACTACGATTGAGAGTATCACAATCGTGGCGCGTAAATGCGTTAGTCACATGATATTTTTTTGTATTTCGCGGGCTTTCTCTAGAGCTTGGAAAAACTATACACGTGAGGCTTTCTTTATCGGAAATAAATGGAATGGGGGTTTCAGAAGGTGCTCTCCAACTTTGCATAACACGTTTATTGTGTAAATGCAGTACTTAGTAAATTAGAAAACTTAAATTGCTAATTAGTTAATTGAAATATAAAAATATGTACATGGTGCGCCAGAAGACTGGCAGCTGTATACAACTGGTTTCTCTGGCCTATCTCAAATATTTTATTTTTTAACCTCTGGCTAAATTTAGCTTGAGCACCCGGTATGTACTTAAGCAGTCAGACAACAATGAACAATGAGAAAACTTACAGAAAAATTAAAAAAAGGTAAATGAAACCCTTGGAGATGATGAGAGTGACAATGTATGAAAGAAACAATAATTAAGTGTTAGATTCACATGTGCACAGCAGGTTGCGCCCGAAAAAGTTTGGTTTGGTTTATGGGGTTTGAACGTCTCAAAGCGACTCAGACTGTGAGACACGCCGTTGTGGAAGGCTCCGGAAATTTCTACCATCTTGGGTTCCTTAATGAGCACTGACATCGCACAGCACATGGACGCCACTCCGTTTCGCCTTCATCGAAACGCCGTCGGGCTCACTTTACCGGTGATATGAAAACACGCTGATTTGTCGCACAAAGCTTATCGACATCCGAAGCTTGCTCAAAGATGCAAGGTGTGCGCAGTCAGTGCGTCTATCTAAACGCTTGAAAAGGAAGACATAGTCCTCCCACTGTCTCATGAAGTCGGTTATATATATCTCTATGAGTATGACCATCCTGTAATCTTTTCTTATATCATATACGTATGCTGACCACGCCACACATGGCATTCTTTGCAATCTCATTTTGAAGAGTTTGCAGACCAAGTTTCATAAAACGGAAGCATTATGAAGCCTTGACAAATACCTGTATGCAAGGAGTTCACATGCTCTTGCATAAAGTTGCCATTACCAGGGGAGCAGATTATGTGCAATTCACTTCTCTCTTCCACGCTAATGCACAATCACTACTTTTCAAAATGACAATTATATGATGGTGAGCACAGAACGCCGGTTGACACTTGCGGAGTAAGGAAACGCGTTGTCGTGAAAGCCCCTAACGACCATGCCTTATTATAACGAGTCTGAAACAGCCCAACCAAGCCTAATATTAGCCAACATCATTTTGATAGTACTTTACACATCAGCAACGTAACCATGCAACCAAATGCGCATAAACTCCCAACTCCCAAATGAGGATCCACAACCGGCTTCTCACAGAGCTAGCCATCATGAAACTTAAACGTGATTCTTGGTTTCCTAAATAAAGTGAAGCGCCGCTGTAGGGAGCTTGTTTATGGAGCACAAAGAATGTTCCCTTCGATGTTTCCATGATGCAAGGTGTATTATATATAGAGGGAACAGAATCATGTCAATCATCTCGGGTAATTAACTTTCCAATCAGGCAATCGCGCGGACGACATGCATTGCTTCTATTGAGGTGCCTCCATTGTTCGGGGAAATTTACACCTGCTCGATTCGTCTCTGCGCAAAGCAATTTTTGTCTCGCAACTTGTCAGGGCGTTTTATGCCGCGGCATATATAGAGCTGTTCTAATGAACGCATCCGAAGCATGCAGAGCTCCGGTAAAGACAGGCGTGTAGCAATTTTAGTCGTCACGCCCGAGTTGCTTTTGGGGTGCATTCCTGACGCCGCAACACCGCGAAGTCTCCCCTTCCTCTCCACCCCACTCTCCCGACTTCACGAGCGACAAGAGAGAAAACACGATAGAACGAACGGGGCAAAACAAACGAAAGAGGGCTTCGCCTAGCTGCCTTTCCCAAAGGGATTTTGTACGACAGTACAGACACCTGTACATCCGGAAAGCGCGGTAAATAGCACGGTCATAAAATTTTGGATCTCCTTCTGTTCATACTTTGCGCGCCACTGGCTTATCTCAAATCGTAAATACTGCGCGTGACAACGGCGATATACGTTACACCCGACAATAGAAACACTTCTAAACCCCGAATAGGGACAAATTAAACGAGGCTATGCTGGAACTAAGCAAAATAACACACAAAACAAGAACCACGGCGCACAATCAGTGCCAGCAAGCTCAAGAACATGAAGCTGACGCCGTTTATATGCATAAAAATAAAATGGGCAGGCTGTAGAATTCAAATCGTAAATCAAATCAAAATCACGGTTTCACACGTCGCGCCCCGCATAAAACAAAATCACGTCCAGCTGAAAGCCGCCTGAAAGAGAGATGCCCAGTCAGGACGTCAGTTTGCCGCAACGACGTCGATATATATCATCGGCATGCATGTATACATATACACATAGTATAGATGTTTCTCTACCGAAAATGGCGTTCTGGTTTTCAGCTTCCCTGGGCCAACAACAAGAAAGCAGCTCACAAGACGCCCGAAAGCAGTCGTGCGCGAAAAACAAAACGCCCATAAAAGTGCGACCATGAAAAAAAAAACCTCCTCGTTATCCTTTCTCCTCCGTCCGCGGACTAAGCGGCAGCAACGTCAAGCAACGGGCGGCTTCTTTACGTTGCGTGCGCGTTGCGGCAGATTTCGTGCGCGTGTATACTGGAATTGAGATGGCGCAGGAAAAAGAAAAAAAAAAAGAAAGAAAGAAAAAAAAACGAAGGGGGGAGCGGTTAAGTTGGGCATGAAACAAGTCACCGTCTAGCTAAAGGACAATGGTTTCACCGCGTTCGGCATAGCTCGGTCCACGGAGCACGCATAGCAGGCATCGCACGCGGGACTGCTTGCTCCGCTGGCGTCCGCGCGCATACGTACACGACCACCGAGCGCCGTTCCCGAAAAGGCGTCGTGGGACAAAAGAGTTCGGGGTTGTTTCGCGGCATGCCTCCACACTCCTTGAGCACATAGCAGAGAGAACGCTGGCGACGTGGCCAGGAATTTCAAGGTCGCCGTTAAGAAAAAAGGGGGTAAAGAAGGCGGCGTAAGTTCGCGAGGCAACCATGTGAGGGGGGAGGGAGGTGGGTTGTGAGGAAGGGAAGGAGTTAGAGGGTTTAAGTCGCGCGTGATTTATGACATGCAGCTTCCGAGCGTTCGTGGTTCCTCAGCCAGCCTGACGCGCCGAACGGACATAAATCCCGCGGAAAAAAAGACTGAAGGTGTTCCCAAGTGGCTGCAAGCAGGCGGCAGAAGCGGCGCATGAGGTAGGCTCTTCAACGACGCTTGAATAAAAGACAAACCCAATATCGAGTGGCAGCGAGGGTCGCTGCGTGTAGACGTTTGTCTTTCTGCGTATTAGTATAGCGCACTACGTAATGAGTCACTTGAAAACGCCGAACGGCTCTCTCTCTCCTTCATACGCACGCTCTCTCCAGACTGATCACCTACAGTGAGGATGAAAGGAGGAGAGGAGGGTGCGATGGTTGGCGGCTCATGAAGAGAGTGTGAGAAACACGCGGTGATGGTCCGTGACGTTTCAGGCCACGGTGTCTGACGCTAGACTCAGCGGGGACGATGTGCGCGGTGTCGCAAATAAAGAAAAAACGACGATGTAGAAAAAGAGTCATGCGTCAGCCATTCCCGGCGAAACGGCGGAGTAAATGAGGTCCCAACGGGCGGTCCGCGCGATATTGCGAGCGAGCGGCCTGAAATGAACCTTTGTGCACCTATACGCCGTGCAGCGGGAGATTCGAGATCACGACGACTATCCTCCCTTTGTCTGCTTTTTAGGTTTGGTCATAACTGTCTTTGCATACATTCCCTTTTCCTCTTCTTTTCGTTTTGTGCGCTGCTTGTAGAAAATAGAGAACCTTTGTCTCGCGAACTCGTTACATATGCTTACAGGAAATTTTAAAGGAAGAGTCAGGACCAAAGGTATGGTGCGCACACAGCCCTTCCTTTCCTTCCTCGCAACTCTGTATAAACATCTCTTGCAACGAAAAAAAAAAAAAATGCCTTCAGCTGCAGTCACCTACGGAATTTATTGTAACGAGACAGCGAGAGAGAGACATGTATCGCACAAATGCATTTACTTAACAAACATGTGCTGTCAGAGGTGCGGTGATAGCTATGAAATATAACACATTTCATTTCATTGTATTAAAGACCCTTAAAAAGGATGACAATAATAAATCATATATGGTAACAACGACAGGAAACCTTTTACATTTCCAACAAACTGATGTGAAGTGATAATAGCAACGTTTTCTGGAAAGCCGTCTATTAACGAGGGCATTCAACCCTTTTCATTGGTGGCACAGGTGTAAACTTAATAGGATTGCCTTTGCCGAATACCAACCACAGGAGCTTTCCAGAACTCCTCTTTCAACAAGCGATATCGAAATTCGCAGGCCAAGCATGAGTACACATCTAAACTCAAACGGAATTGCGACGCTCAACTGCGCGACAGACAAATGCTATTTAGTTTCTGCACATACCCTTATCGATATCCGCACCCATGAAAATCGATACTTGTGACATGGAATGAAACGTCAACCCTTCCGTTACAGTCTGGACCCGCGTTCAATAAAGCTTACAAGAAAGCAGCAGCCATTCGCTGCAATGTTCGCATGAATTGTCGTCTTTCATAACGTTCGCATTCAACGGTCACGTTTTGTCATCATGAAAATAAATCGTAACACTTGCTCCGAAAATGACGTCATTAGAGCGGTTATGCCTTCTAAACCTCAGTGACTAAAACATTAACCTCGTAGACTATACACAAATGTAACATAGTGGAGGGCACAAGATCAAAAAATTTTTCATATGCATGCATATGTCAGAATATGTTCATATCTATACGAACTTTAACGAAGCTATAGATTGCCACATGCTGCGATCGATGCAGTGTAACAACAATATGCATGCTAACACGTTTATAAAGTTAAGGGCACATGACTGCTATGTGAGAATAATAAATATTCTTAATATGATGGCTTCATATATTCTTTACTGACGGCCTGTAATTGTCACTAGATAGGGAAGGTGCAAAATAACAGGTATGGTTGGATAACTAAAATGTAAATGCCCCATCACCCTCCAATGTCCAATTGACACGCTTATATCGATACAGTATTGCACACTGTACTAGTTGCAATCAGCTCGTTCAAAATGATTAACAAGAGTGATTAGAAAGTTCCAGAAGAAATACACGTGACAAAACGAAACTATATTGTAACTGAGCTGTTCGTTACGCAAAAGGAGAAACACAACTTTATATTTTGCGTCTGTCACCAATGTTTTGTTTCACTTAAATGTGTCAACAGAATGTTAAGAATTTTACTCGGGAATTAGGCTCAAATAATTCTGTCTTTGAAAAACGGGTATCAAACTGAGTGTTTAACTTGTGGCTCCGACCCTTTTTACATAGTTTCGTCTCGAGCTAAAAAAAAAAAAAAAAAAAAGGAAATCAGGAGCAAGGCTGCGTCATTTTGATAACACCTGCACCCAAGGACTTAACCGCCTGTGGGCACACCTATATATATATATATATATATATATATATATATATATATATATATATATATATATATATATATATATATATATATATATATATATATATATATATATATATATATATATATATACATACGTCCACACCTCGAACGACACCTGTTTTTTTTTTTTTTTTTTTTTTTTTTGTCTTTCACGCCATTGTTGTCTGAAATAAATTCCTTATAAATTCCTTGCTGATATATGTTTCTCTTCATTCTGAATCTGATTGCGTTGTCTCCTTGATTTGGGCAATATTCTCGCGGACGATTTCAGTTATTTCTTCCTTACTCAAAGCAACCATGCTAAAGCACCTTCGGACGCCTAAAGTTAACACTCCATTGGCTATAGCAAATTCCAGATTCGTGGACCAACGTTATTATTTCATTTCACCCCCTCGGTTGCTCAAGAGGCCGATCAGATGACGTTCAAACCGCATTAGCAAAGTCCGAAGGATAGCGCTGAAAAGCAATTAATGACGAGTAAGAAAGTCTTCGAGAAAGATACGACGCACAGTCCTTTTCGACGCATTTATACGACGTTCGATTTATCAGCGCATTCGCGTCCTTTCCAGACAGCCCACTTATTATTACGGAGATAGCGCCGCGGAGTTTAGCGTCGACATATCATCCACGATCAAACTCGTCATGTTTGAGAACCTAGAGGCAAAACTCAACTTAAGTGCTCCTAATGGGATAACTGCCATTTATCGCCCTGGCGACGTCTTATTTTCCGTCTTCACGGTTCGGTTCGAGGCGTGGCGCAAACTACGAATTTCCTCATTACGGCAGAGGATAGTTATCCGTAAAATAAAACGGTGGTTCGAAGTAAGTCGTAAAGGCTCGCCTCAAATGCGTGCGCGCCTCGTTAATGGGCTTACAAATTTAAGCTCTATCGTCAAAGTATACCGTCACATTCCTTGCGCAATAAAAAGGACATGAAGTTAACCTCATTATATATGGCAAACTATCGCTGTCGTGTTACTTTTTTTGAGTACCTGCAGACAAAAGGAAAACTTTAAGAACTGCGCATTAAGAGGAAAACATTCCAGTCGAATAGAGGTTTTTACTTATAAGGGTTGAAATCTAATTCGATTGCGTAGTGCTTAAGTTCTTTACAATGTGCATTATGGCTGCTGGTACATCACGGGAATGGCATCGAAGAAGTCTGTATCGCGCATACACTTAGTGAGTTACATTTAAAACTAGAAGCCACTTTGGTTCATTGCATTTACGTCGGCAAACAAGTAGTTCTCAGTTACATCTCTATTCTAGACGCTGTACTGCATTTATTGACTCTATAAGGCATGAAAACTGAGTACACGTTGTCCGTGCATTATTTACACGCATAACGTTGACACTTAGCTCAGAATCTCTTGCCAAAGCGAGAAACGACGATGTATTGCAATAGGCGAAGAAGTGTCAAATATGCAGATATATCGCATCCATATCTTTGCAATATTTTGTGAACATCAACCGTGGTTCCAGTGTCATAGCAGAAAATCTGAGCGGCGAATTAAAGACGGTTTGTCGGTGACATGTATACGTGCGGCCAAATGTTCTTCTCTGAAATGGTGACGTCACAGGGTAAAATATGGCTACTTTTTTGCTCCATGTTTATACAGCACAGGAAATCCCTGCCTTTTGTGATGTAAATGACTATCTCAACAAGGAGGCATTGAAGCTAGAGAGAATCTTCTGCAGCGCTTTCCCAAAAGGCGGCAAACGACGAAACGTATATGTATTTGACTTCGCGTTTTTGTTTTCTGGGGAAAGTAAATAAGTACCAACATTTAAATTAAGGGGACGTTCACCTCCATATACTGCACTGTGTCGTCTGCACCAAACCGAACAGAAGATAGCTTGTCCCCACTATAAAAGAAAAACCATCTTTATTGTATTGCCAACTGGTCGTTGAAAATTCTCCTCAGCCCCGGAATTCTGCGCCTAACTGCGAAATCTCAGCTTACATTCTACTCATGTCAGCTGCTTTAAAGGGCTTCCCACGAGGAATTTATACTAATCGACTTTTAGTAGGAAAATATGCTATTAATTTCCTTCCAAGCAGCTCGTGCAGCTTCAGGCGCAGTGCTTAACCATGGAGACAAAGCAAATGAAATTTTGACCGATCCCTATCGCAAAGAATAGGGCAACGTTTTTTTTTTTTTTTTTTTCATTATTATTGTCAGGACTAACGTATCCTAACTTGCACCTCGCCTTTCTATCAGCGGCAAGACTTACACCTGTAAGGAGCAAATTTGGCCCGTAACGTCTAATTATTTTCTCATATGTTAAAGTACATAAAGCAACGTGGAATAGAAGAACGCTATAGAAAATGTTACACTGGTATTGAGGTTTAGACGGCGCAATACGAGCCTTTGTATTATGTTACTGGATATTTTTTTTAGCCAAGGCGTGGCCGCCCACCGGCGCGTAAACACGGTTATCCTCTGGACAACAGGCTTTGAGAACCCGAGATACACGAACTACGAGGGCACCAGGATTCCGGACCTTTTGTATAGCCAATCGAGTGTCGCTATGATATACCCAAGGGTTTCATTCCAAACTTTGCTCGAAAAAACGAAGCCAATTTTGACATTCTTCCCAAGCACGCACAATAGAAATACATTTTTTGAGGGGCATTAAAACGAGTAATTAAAAGAAAGCAGTGATACGCCGTTAATACGCGTATATTTGAAAGCTCCAATCCCAACTGAGTGTCTGGTGGGCTTTCCGTGATAGAAACATTTGGATCTAATGAGGGGTGAGCGCTTCACAAACAAACAAGTATTTCGGATTTTTTAGAAATAAGTTACGCCCTCCGAGATGGACGAGAATGCTGGCATTCTAGCGTTGTATAGAGGGCCTCGTTTCGTGGGTTATTGTAACCAACTCGGCCACAAACGACGGCATAGAAATTAAACGAGGCGCATGATTAAAACTCTCCGTGGACACTGACTCATGGGCGCCGTCAAAACAATCGCGCTGCGCGAAATGCCCGGCGAAATTAAGTGCCGCTTAGGCTTTGCGTGTGTACTGGGGAGTATCCAAACTGACAAGCAGCCTAACCGAACTTTCTACGTCAGGCTTGATGCTCTGGTATTCGACTCGCACAAACCCGCGGCCCGAGTTCGTTGATCGTTCTCTGTGTATAGCGCTCGTCCGCGGCGCTATATACGCCGATGGCAAAAACGATAAGTCATCAAGGGTCACTGCCCTCCATGTTCTAAGCGTGTTTACAGGCGCACTGCTCCTGCCGAAAACAAAGTATTGGGTTCGTCAAAAAAAAAAAAAAAAGAGGAAGAAAATGTACACGTGTTCTGCATTCTTCGAAACGCTGTGCACGATCTGATAACGCATCAAAATGCCACTATGCACTCAATTCAATATATTACTAGCAGCCTGCTATTGGACATATTTTTCTCCTCTGTCCCTTGCACTCGACCAAAAAGTACGGCAATTCAGCAACATGTTGCCGGGCGCATATGCCTGAAAGATGGCAGCGCTGACAATAAATGGAACGCGATTGTTTCGCTCTATACTGTCATATATGTAAAGTAAAAAATGGGTACCGCACAATTTAATACACCACAATACGGGGTCTCTCGTTTGCTGAAGGCACCTGTTTTGATACAGTCACGAGCATTTAAATACGTTCATTGCTGGATCAAGAATTTTTAACGCTCGAAAGGAGACAAAAAAAAAAAAAATTCCTAATAAGTGTATCAAGGTACGGGCGCATATATTTTGTACCCGTGCCAAAGTACTCGACCGTAGGAAATAAAGTTTACGTAATAGGCCTTCCAAGTTATACAACTGACATTTTTATGTATTCATGGTGAGAAACAGGCAGCCAATTAAAGCAATTAAAATTATTACAGCTAACTTTTTTGTTGTTGTTGTGCTCGGTTTCGTAATACGTGGAAACAGGTGAAACAAAGGATCGTAAATTATGAGTAAGACAGGTAGTTTGAGTACAGTGCGAGCGTTCTGGCGCGTCGTGCGTACAAAGATTACAGGCCGGAAGTGAGGCGCACGGATAAGTCGCCGCAAAATGTCCTTCACCTCACGCCCGCTGGCAGTATAGTCGCCTTTGTGTACACATCTCTTTAACTGTGCCCGAGAGTTCTTGTACTATAGCGATCTTTTTTTTTTTTTATGCTTGAAGTTTTAGTCTGGAAGAAGCACGTGTTTTAATGTCTTGAATAAGAAGTGCTCGCTTAAACAATAGACTAAAGATAATTTGAGGCTCTATAAAATCAGAAAAGCGCTAACTGCACACAATAAACGTAATTATTCGTTGATTAATCTTAATCATCGCGTTAATATTTCTTATGCAAACAGGTGCCCGTTAAGAGCTTTATAACGACCTTCCAAGCACCTGCAATGAGATAAAATGCATTCCTTCAGCATAGGGGTGCGGTGGGAATTCTCATACAATGAGTAAGTAAAGGGAACTTAGGGCTGTTTATGCTACACAAGATACTATCCCTGCACTCTCACCCATCCCTGACCACGAGCTGCATATTATTATTATTGGTAAGCAGCACGTCAATTAGCAAGCTTCAGCTCGCGCGCATACTGCAGGCATGTTCCCTACGACCCCAGTGCAATCTTGTGAGGCGGGATTTTCGTTTTACGGGCTTGTTATGACCTCGCATGCTCGTTTAAGAACTTTTATGAAAAAATGTGGTTATCTTGTCGGTTAACAGAGTAACACACTAAGGATTGCGATAACCGAGCTAGCTGCATAGCCCATTTTCTGTGCGCGAAAAAGTATACTATACCTGCTAATGTTCACCTGTACTTTAGAACGACTGTCTTAATTATTTCGTCCTGAATAAACTCCCATATTTCATACCTTCGTGGGACGGAGTGATATCAATAAATGTGCCTTCTGACGACTTTGCAGTGATGTCAATTAAATTACAAAATAAATTCCTCCAGAGTTTATGAACAGCGATACCATACGTGTTGTGTACAACGTGACAAAGAGCTTCTAACAAAACGGTGCTTCATGAGCACACAAGGATCTATTGTGAGGTCAGATTTCAATCAGCGCGCATTACGCAAGTGGTTAAGAATGGGGTGCTTTATTTGGTCATTCGAGGGTAATCACCTAAATGGGTGAAATTCGTTTCCCCTAATGGCTAAGGAGACATTAAACCGTGAAATTAAGCCAAATGGGCTCCGCTTTTTACTGGCTTTCCAATGAACATGTGAAATACATGCCGGTTATTTCGTTTAGAACGGCACGTAGAACACAAGCAACTTCAGCGTGGAGCCAACACGTTGTATATACATATACTGAACGCAGAAACGGCAGAATTAGCCCTATGGAGGAAGCTATTGTTATTTTTATTTAGTGCCCTTTGGAAGAAACTATTGGGAAAATGCGCTTATTCATTAATCCAGCACTATACATGAGACGCAATGCGACAACAAAGCAATGTCATTTAAAAGTTTGCTTGTTTTGATACAGATAAGGACACTAGAGGGGACACCAGCTGGAATCATAGAGCAGTGAAGATATGACAGACCAATAAAGAGATCAATTCACCAAATATTAATGTAATATCGACATTTTCCAACCTGTGCATTGCTAGGTGATTTCAAGAATTGGACGACTAGAAGGGATTTTCTTCTTATTTCGTATATTTTTATATTCGTATTTGTGTATGACATTCACTAAAAAAGTACATATAAGTGCCACAAGTGAGCCTTCTGTACAAGTATAATCTACAACTTTGAAAGAGTTGCTACAAAGGAATAGGTAGAAAGTAGACAGAGTAATTTGCAAAATATCTGATTATAAACGATTAATCCAGTCAAGGGCATAAAACCACTGTTTCAGACTTGCCTCCAGGAAGATCATAGATATGCAACAGTTTGAAAACAATTTGGCCATGTCTCGTCTTCGTTGAGGATATTCATGCTGAAATGAGCTTTATAATGACAGGTAGTTTCAGGAATTGCGTTGCATGGATTGTTCCAATTGCAATCATGACATGTTGCTCATTGTTAAACAGACACAAAGTGAAAACCTGTCTTGGGATGCACTGAAACTCAAGGAACGAGTTATGGCTCGTTACATGGAATGGTTGTCACGGTTATGGTGACAAGAAAGAGAAATGGCCGAGCATGCATAGTTAAGGAGAGGATATTGCACCTCATTCGGGACAATGTCATCAGATGCAAGGAGCACTGTTCTTTAGTCAGTTTTTGGTCGATCATAGTTATGACAATGTGCTTAGCGCATTTAGTTCCCGTTCAACATCAATTCAGCCCACAGTTCCCAGAGAAAGCCTTGCAGTTTTTTTTTCTTCTCCCGCCATTGTTAAATGTGTCAGTACAAGCGCACCCTGCGAATTGGATACATCGAATCATTGCGGTATACCATCTTGGTTGAGCCAGTCCTTCTACGCGGTCAATGTGTCACGCACCGCGCCTTGTTGCGCGCCAGTGTTACGCTCTTTTCGCTGTCACCAATGCTCGTCGCAGTGGCAGCCCCGTAGCACGTCGCCTGGCGTCACGGGCATCGTGCGTGCTCCGCTTAGTGCGGCGAAGGCGACTCCCAGTGACAGACAGAGACAGATCCGCGGTCGTCACCTCACCTGCTAGCGCCATCCACGGGTAGCGCGGCACGTCTGCCAGTGCGTCCTCGGGCCTCATCATTCCCAGCCGGGGCAGCGGGTAGGCGAGCTCGGCCGCGGCCAGGAACTGCTGGGAGGCCATCAGCGAAGCCGTGGTGGGCGACGCCGAGGCCGCGCCTCCGGCGGCTGCAGCCGCGTGCGGACTAAGCCCCAACGCGGCGGCTGCGTAGCCCGCCGCAGCCGCTGCCATCGCGTCCGACTTGGCCAAGTCCACCGAGGCGGCGAAGTAACCCAGCGGCGACGCCGAGGACGTCGCCGGCTGCGGTCCGTGCACGAACGGGTACATGTCCGCGGCGCGGGTCGTCTGGTACGGGCGGAACGGCACCGGAGCAGCCGTTGTCGCCGCTGCGTCCGGCGACTTGCTAGCACTTCCCAACAGGCCGTCCATAAAATTGACACTCATGGCTCATTATGTTGGCAGCGGTCGACTCGCCGTTCCTCGTCGTCCTCGTCGCCCCGGCACACGCACACGCACGCACACGCGCGCGCGATGAAAAAAAACCCGCCGTCGTCGTCGCCGCAGCCGCCGGCGTGCTCGCACTCGCGGGATCGCCCCCTCGCGGCGACGGGCTACCCTCGCCACCTCCTCGCAGTCGGGCAGGCAGGCATCAGCTGTGCGAGGGTAAACAAGGCACGCCAATGGCAGAAACCGGCCAGGTCCCGCTTTCCACGGCAGCCAATGGGCCGCCCATTCACGCCGGACGTGAAACAAGTGCGACACACAGACACGCGCGCGCGCGCCCGAGTGCTCGACGGGGAATCGCGTGGTCACGTGACAGCCCGTTCCGCTGCCTGGGCTGGCCGCGGCTGCTGTTCGTTTGGCTTCCGCGCGCGCCGCTCGTTAATTACGCGCTCTTCGTCATGAGAGCGTGTGTGCACACGTATATGCCTGCCTCTCCTTCGAGGCCCGTGAAGTCTCGACCCACCTCTTTCACCTGCCCTCACTAGCCTCCAAAGGTGTGCCTTTTCCACGCGAACGAAAGAAGGAAGAGAAAGGTTGCGGCGAGAGCAACACCTCGGCTGAATGCCTCATTAGTCTTTATTCTGACGCGCCTAATGCGCAAGAATGATCGGTGCGCTGCCATCGGCGTTCGATCGCGTTAGCAGCTGCCGGTCCAAAAGGAGTGAGAGCGCGCGCGCCATCGCGACAACTTGGCGCGCCCTCCGCTCCTCCTGCGCGCGCGTTTCTTTAGCGAGAAAAGGCGCGCCAGTCTGTCGCTTGGCGTGCGAGCGCGCTCATGCTCGCAAATTGATCGCTTCCACCGAGCCTGATTTACGCCCGCACGGTACCTGCTGTCGACCCCGTCCGCAGCCTTGTCGCCCGTCGCTGCCTAAGTCGATAGGACTCGCTTAACCGGCAGCTGAACAACTGTCTGTCACTCGTTCTTTACATAGCGCCCTCTAGACCAAGAGAACAGCTTGCTCTATCTTATTCTCCCCTCCAGGATTTATTTTTTCTCCTGTTTCTTACACTGCGTTTGTGTATCCCCGCTTCTCCATCTATACTCGCGTAACACCATTACGTCATAGCTAAAAAACGAGTACAAGTGAATGAACGAAATTAGCATCTCGCTGCATGTAAGGGTTCGAACGTTCTGTAGCTTCCGTCCTCGTATGCACGTGAAGTGGAAAGTGCCTAAGGGCTTGTTTTCTTACCTGAGCCGCAGGTGATTGCGTGCCCTTCAGGAGCTGTTTAAGGTGCGAGTAGGATTCTATAGTATCGCGGGCCTATAACACAAGGGACCTTGATTTGGCTCAAAGCTTTCAAATCGCGACTGCTCGTGGTTTTATTGTGCGTTCTTTTCTCGAAGCTTCTAGGCAGGCAGTGACGCCCGCCACAAGACGAAGGCGTCAAAGTTAAACGTCGTAAAAGCATCAATGTTTAAGCGTAAAAATTTCGACTTCATTTTTCTGGATTGAAGAGCTCCAGGTTGGTTTCCTGAAAATTGTAGTCAATATCTTTGCATTCTTTCTTAAAATACCTTGATTCTGGTGAATGGTTGGTTACTAAGGGTGGTTTTTGCTCGCAGGAAGTTGAACTGATTATTTTGCTTCTCAAAAATACTAGATCGCTCACATATACTAGCGAGTGACTTGTTTAGGTCAGAGCTGCGGCTTTTGAATAAAACATCGATTTGAGTAACGGCATCATCGACTTGTGTATGCATAAAATAATATATAAAAATCTTCTTGTCTCGGCCAACGAAATCAGAGATCAGAATAAGCAGTTATTTCGTTCATCTCATCAACCGAAATTTTTAATTTGAGGGTTAGAGACATTTGTTATCAGTATCTCTCCCACCGTGCTTCAATTTCCGGTATACTTCATTGGAAAGTTCTATTCCTGCACGATGTACCGTATGGGCATGAGGAAAGCCTTGTGTATGTCATTTTCAAAAAGTATACAGCAGCTGCTTGCATTCTTAGTTCTTTTTTATAACATGTTTTTATTTATTTCTTCGTTTTGACCTCATGATTAGGAACGTTGTATCCGGTACGAGAGAACTTGCGCTTTATATTTTTCTAAGGACGATTAAAATGCTGGAAGGTATTTTACATATAAAGTGGCTACTTTCACAATTTGTTTCAAAGTGCGTCTCATGTTCTCCAATATGTTGGCACCACGGAGTCCTTCAGGGAAATCATGCTTGCAGTGTTTTAAAATTTTACGATACACTATAATATAGCGCTTTGTTTCTTTATGGCGATGACCTGGTGTCAGTCTTTTTTTGCTTCATGGTGTAAAATGACATACTGAACGAAGGACAAGGAATGAGTATTAGTGGGAGAATATGAGTTCCGTGAATGCGAAGCAGTGGACGCGGACACGGAGAAAATATATATAATTAATAACACCGAAACAGGAGACTCGTACAACGGATGAATGACAGAAGATTTGAAGGGAATTCCGTTTATTTTTTCTTTTCTGTTTTCTTTTTTTTTTTTTTTTTTTTTTTTCATTTACTAAGGAATAAACGAGACTCAGAGAGACTCTTATGCAGTTTGCGCAGAAAACAAGCCAAGAACATTCTCTCCGTTTCATGAGCTTTAACGGATAACGATGCTCCCATTTTGAGTTCTATTGTTTTATTTTAACGAACAAGCCGTATACTTTCAGCATAGAGACATTTAATTATGTGTAAGGTGGAAAACAAGAGCAATATGAAATCGGCTTCCCAACGCACTATTTTCCGGGAGCAGCCGGTGCCCCCGATCCCTCTGTTCCCAAACTGCATGGGGACAACGTAATGACGTAAGGCCACTACGATCCAGTCTTTACGTTTGTTTTATAAAGGCAATTACTATAATACAATTTGATTACATGTTTCAGTCAAAGCGAATACAAGGGGTAATAACGAGGGGTGAAAAGAAATACAACAAAATGCAGATCGTGCTAATCACAACATTCCTTCCCCTTCCTCTTTTTCTGTGCGTAGCATATATCCGTCCACGCATGCTGTAATAAGGACTGCCTCTGCTAGAGTGACATCAATGCACAAAAATTCCTGGCGCTTCGGTCACTCGGTGTCTTCTGTGCCATGGTTGCAAACAAGCAGCGCCTCGTATTTACCTATAGGCCAACACAGATTACAAATTTAAGGAATAGATGATCACAGGCAGACAAAGACCTCGCTGTAAAGGTCGTGCAAGTGCTCGTTAGGCCGCATGCAAAGTAGCTGCTCTCAATATCTCTTTGCATTGCTGGTACCAGTGGCCCTTACCGCTTCTTCTCGTCACTATGCAAATATTCGTGCGACAGGGCCTCAGAGATTAAATTTTGCTGTAATACTCATTTAAAATCAAAGGGAAAAATGGAAGGGGGCATCTCACTTTTTCCACAGGAGAAGTATGCGATAGAGTTTCATGTCCGGTGCGATAAATCTGCATGCTCTCGCAATACGCTTCTTTTTATTAAGCGCCAGACTTAGCAGCCTTTCCTCGCCGTGTCGTCGCCTATATAGCTGCAGTGATCGCAGTTTTCTTTCTGTAACTCCATTATTCCTTGTAGCTTTACGTCATCAACTTTAGAATCGGAGTAATGTGTGTCTCGTCCTATCCGTTCGTGTTTATCAGCGCCGTTTTAAACAGTGATGCATGATTAACTTCAGTATATACTGCTCGCGACGACCTTCCCTCCTGCAGCAGAGCTCCGAGGAATGTGTACGTGTACGAACTAGCATTGTAGTGAAGTGAAATGTCTCAAGGAATGAGATATTGCCATATATGTCATAGTGTCAAAAAATGGGTAGTTCACTTGTTGGATCGTGAGGTCAAGGTATACATGAAGAACGCAAACTCAATCCATACGGTTATAGCTTCATCTGACTGTGGCTCTTTGCCTTTCCATAAAGTATGATGTCTTGCAATTATTCTTTGCGAGAAATCGACTGAAAATGTTTGCTACCTGCAGCCCCCTAAGGAGTGTAGACTCTGGAAATCGCATTGGAACAACTTTTTTTCTTTTTTCCTTTTTTTTTTTTCTGTGACGAAATTTTTATATCAAGAAGTTGGCCTTGACGCTTTTATGCTCGGTTCGAGATTGTTTGTTCATTAAACCGCGAAACATGCGAATATTATCTAGCGATTTGTTTTTTAAGGGATGATGAAGGCGTATACTACGCGATCATATACGAGTTGTAGCCTACGCATTCGCGTAGGCTACCACTCTACATATAAAGCACCGCTCTAACCAAGCCGTATAGACGTGCCTGTTTGGGAAACGTGAATACAAGGGTACTGGCAGGCTGGCTCTGATATCACCCTCCCATATGTAAGGAGAGACCCGCGTTGGCAGCTACTGCCAAGCGTAACGCCAGGCAACTTTACGCCCAGTGAGTTCGCGGGCATGTCATCTGCCAGCTACCGCCTGTGAGCGCCACGCTCGTGATTTTTAGCTCCCAACGCCGCCGACGCCAACACCGGATTTTCTGGTGTACGGGGTCTTTAACGATATCGCGTTAAAATTTAGTGTAACAATATATTGAAATATCTATGTCCTCACGCAGAAGGAGACGTGGTCGCAAATCGTTGGAGGGTCTGTTCTAGCAGCAGTGAGCGGCGTGCGAGTTAAGCCGCAACTGCTTTCCCTCAATTCGTTCTGGCAACGTATTCTCCATGTTCGCCTGCAGCTTGTAAAGTTTATTTGCCAAGATGTTCCGCGCATAAGCAAATCTTCCTCGACAGATACCTGAAGTTATGCTCACAGAGAACTGCGAAACAATCAATGACAAGAAATGATGATAATAATGTGGCATATCAACAATACCTTATTGTGCGAATGTTTCTCGGAGAAATATAGGCCACATAGGTGGTTGACAATAAATAACCGCAGGCAGCTGGCTCAGCACAACTACAAATACATGAAATTTGATATATATGGCTGTAAAAATTTCTTATCGCAATGTAAACATTTTGCATGAGTTTTACTATTTAAGACTTTACAGTTGTTAAAATGTTTCTATCAGAAATACTACAGATATTATAGCACAGAATTTGTATTCATGCTGAAGTGAGCATGAGTCTCCGCCAACGCTGTGGGAGAATTTTGCCCTTACTCTCATTTCTATGACGGGAGGTTAAACAGACAAATTCATTGAAAGAGAGAGAGAAAAAAAAATGCAACATGCACATGGTTGGAATTGCAAGAAGAAACTTTATTTCCGAAACGAAAAGAATATAAGACTTCATTCAAACAGGATAAATGTTCTGTTATGCATGGTCCTGTCATGTAGCATACAAGTAGCACAGGACGCAACCTGATGTATGTGAAGATGTACACTTTATATTACTATAATATTACTTCTCCGAACGTTTAATGGAACGCAAAATAATCAACCTTGCTGCTTCTTTCTGCTTCCAATATTTTATTATATTAGTCTCGGTTTCTTCCTCAGATCGCCACGAATATGATAATAGTTCACGCTTACCAGTGATTCCAATCATGTAGGTTCATTGTAAATATTACAGAAAGCCTAACGCTCGTTTTGTACAGTAAAGCGTGATGTGTACTTTAACTCGAATGCATTTATCTCCAGCCAAGTATATTTTAATGTTTGTTGCGATGTATTTTCCTTGAAATGTGACAATCCTATACAGTTCCTTTTCATAACGGTACTTTATTTCGACGTTGTTGACTGCTGTCAGCCCAAATTAATGGGGCTTAGGATATATCTGAAACCATGTTTTCCAATTTTTTTTTTCATCTTGTTTTTTTTTTTTTTTTTTAATATAGTGAGAAGATGAAAAGAAGTGAATCCCTGGACTGATTTAATAGCCTTTATACCGGCATGCAATGTTCTGTCCTAAGATGAAATTTCAAAAGTGAATTAACTGCTCCCAAACAATAAATAAAATGTTTAGAATGCTTTCGACTCACGCAAAAATGCAGCTAAATTTGAACTATGAAAGACGGATCCTAAAATATTAGCCGAAGACTGCGCCTAAGTTGCGCCGCAAAATTGTTTTAGCTACGTACAGTATAGAAAGATAAGCGGTATAGTTAAGGGTATGCTGTGCACTGCGTGAGAGTGGAATATTGAGTGCATATATACGGAGAAGCTGCTGCGGACGTGATATGAATAATCTTGATAAACTTTCCTGAAGACTATGCTTTGCTCAGTGTTATGTGCATTATGAAAATAAAAGACAACTAGCATTTCCGATAGTGAGAAGCACTCTGTCTGTCCCGCGAAAAACATGTCAGATAACTAAGGAATATTGACTTCGGTTTTTCTTGCAGCGCACATCCTCCTCTCCCTCATGCATATATCACTTGGCTATATCGGGTCAATGTTCCTAGAAATAACAACTCTCGGACCCCCCCCCCCCCCCCCTCTCAATTCTTATACTTTTCCCTCTCCTTAGTTGTCCACATAGAAAACATTGCCAGAAAATGAACGTCTCTCCACTCATCTTGCATTGCGGGTGTTGTTTTGATTGTTTCGATTATGTAAGTGTTGCCACAAAATGTCACCCATAGTAGCAACCTAGTTAGAGAGATCTTAAAATCCCTGTGAGCGCATAGAAGCTTCAGCTCTCCTTCAGCTTGTTCCATACACTTCCTCATCTGGCGTTGCTGTATACGAAATGAGTGTCCTATAGGCACCCGCATATCCTCGGCTGTCTCTATGACAGTTACTTCTCCCATCTATACGCTTTCCAGCAAATCTTCTTTTGCCGTCTCAGTGAGCTCTGCCCTTCGTTGTCCACCTGTACATTTCTTCCCACGTATACCCTTCATCCTTCCTCACCTCTAAATGGGTGGTTTTGGTTTGGTTTTGTCTTTTGTGCGGTTTAACGTCCCAAAGCGACTCAGGCTATGAGAGATGCCGTAGTGGAAGGCTCCGGAAATTTCGATCACCTGGGGTTCTCGTGCACTGAATCTAAAAAAATTGCCTTAGCTCCATGGTGGCAACAATCATATGCTTGACTACTTGAGTCATTCCACACTTGACCCTTTCAAATGACAACAACCATCCCCTTCAGTGATCGTGTCCATCACCTTGACATAACAGTTTTCCTCAAAGTGCATGGTTGTCTCCAGTGCATGCCCCTCCAAGGCCAGCCTGAATCCTTTGCAGTTGCAAACATGGCCCTTTAACCAGTGGTGTACCCTCTGAACTTGTAGTTTACATTTTCAGGAAGCATTATAACGCATACAAGAGATAAGCACAAAAGTGGGGATGCTTTCCATCCCCTATAATGAGTTTCTTTCTTGTATGCACTATATAGGTCAGCCTGAAATCGTCCAGTTACTTAGCCCTTGTCGCATTTCTCTCAAGATATGCCATTCTGATTTATTCTGAAACCAGCCATTGAACGCCTTCCCCATCCTCGAAGAAAGTTGTCAGGCCGCAGGTATTTTTTTTTTTCTTTGGGTCGAGTAGTGGGGCGTCTAACACATCCCCGATACTCATGGTCTGTAAACGTACAAGGAATACTATCTTCACCTCTGAAGACCTCGATAGCCTCATAAGTGGTTTTAAGCTCTACAGTTTAAAAGCAGATCCTGTGTATAGAGAACTATTGACCCATTCTGTACACCTGAACAGAAGATGCTTGTATTTTCCTGATTGCGCTCTCCCCCAATTCATAATTATTGTTCAAATGCACGGTAGGCCGGGTACGTGTTCTGTCTACATCAAATTTAGCTTCGGGCATCGATTTTCTCTCGGTGCTTTATGCACAAAAATAGTTCTCTAAGAGCCTTTTCTTTCGATGTGGCCTTCCTTACATCTTCGGTGTATATTTTCTTTCCTAACTTTATTCGCTAGCAGTTCTATCACATCAATACTGAAATAGAAACGAAAATGGGTACCATTAGAGCAGATTTAGGTTTACCTCAATTGCTTTTCCCACGCCGGTCCTTATACGTATACTGATAAAGGCATATTCGGCAGCGGTACAAGTCAGCACCGTGGCGATTCTCACCCCCCCCCCCCTACACACACACATACATACAAACACACGAACCATACCGTCGCATCTATGTATATTAAATATCTTCCCTGTTCCATTATAGAGATAGCCTTGCTACTAAGGAACATGACTCAATTATGCTTAGAGTTGACTCGGGAAAATATTACATATAGTTTATTTGAACTCCTTGGACATTATTGTGCTTGATAAAAAGCGTTGGGTGCTGATGTACACCTAATCGGCAATTGGGAAAATAGCGCATCAGAATAATTTGTAGACAAAAATATGCAATACAGATAGCGGAACCTAGCTTTCGCTATAGCCGTTCTTCATTTTATGGGTGATTTTTAATCCTCTCTCAGTGGAGCTTCTTCTTTTCTTCACAAGGATGCAATGTTTGGGGCTCTGAAACCTGTTTGATAAAATTACAGTTCCAAAACGTTACCAAAACAGTTCTCGGTAAAATAGCGCTAACACAACCACACGCCCATGCCCTTTGGTACGGCTGTAGAAAAAAGCTTTTCATGTACAGTTCGAAATACTTCATGTACAGCCTTTTTCAAAAGTATACGGCCCAAGGGTTTCGCTTCTAAGCCCTGTAACGCAGCGCCTGATAGCAATACTGGAATATGAATGTAAGCAAGAGCAGAATGAGGATGAGCTTTGTCATCTATAAGATTTTGAACGCGATACGAGCCCCGTTACGGGGCTTAGAAGGAAAACTCCTGGGCCGTATACTTTTGACAAAGACTGTACATTGTGAGTACACACACACACACACACACACACACACACACACACACACACACACACACACACACACACACACACACACACACACACACACACACACACACACACACACACACACACACACACACACACACACACACACACACACACACACACACACACACACACACACACACACACACACACACACACACACACACACACACACACACACACACACACACACACACACACACACACACACACACACACACACACACACACACACACACACACACACACACACACACACACACACACACACACACACACACACACACACACACACACACACACACACACACACACACACACACACACACACACACACACACACACACACACACACACACACACACACACACACACACACACACACACACACACACACACACACACACACACACACACACACACACACACACACACACACACACACACACACACACACACACACACACACACACACACACACACACACACACACACACACACACACACACACACACACACACACACACACACACACACACACACACACACACACACACACACACACACACACACACACACACACACACACACACACACACACACACACACACACACACACACACACACACACACACACACACACACACACACACACACACACACACACACACACACACACAAAGAAGGGGAGCGAGAGAGCGAGAAAAAAAAATGTGCTAGTTAAAAAGTTCGTCCTTCTTCCCCTGACTTTCGCAAAGCCACCATGTACAGGGTTAGAATTTGCGTCCCAGTGCTCAGCTGCACTATATATATATACACCTGGTGACCCATTGGAGCGCCATAAAGAGGGATAGGTTAACAAATATTTTGGTGATTTACCCGAAGTTGGCTGACAGGTACTGAGCTCTAGTTAAGAGTGATCTAAGCTCTTTTGTCTTTGTGGTAAGCTCTAGTTAAGCTTTTCTTTCGCCTTCTTTAGAGCAAAAAAACAAAAACAAAAAACAAATCTCCTGTTGAGGCGTTAGCGAGCTTGACTATTCGAATGGTTTAATGTATGCCAGATGCAAAGATGTTTGGAATAAGATGAGTTTAATGAAAAAAAATCAAGGTTTTATTTTTATTTGAGGTACACTCCTCAACTAAACCTTTGAACACAGCATGTTGAAAGAGATCTACTATATCCTGATCCAAACTTTACGAGACACGGTTTCTTGGAAAATGGCTCCGTCAGGCGACACACACAAGTGATGTCGCTACCAGCTGAGGAAGCATGCTCTTTTTTTCACAGCTGGTCACATTTCAGGCTTTCGGATTACGCAACATATCGAAATAATTTATTTCGCGGGCCCTCACTTTCCTTGAAATAGTGTAACGTGTTTTCTGCGTCAGCAGTTGGTCGGAACTTAATTGGGGACAGATGATGCTCTGGCGATGAAGCAGAAGTGCCCGACTGTGCAAGAAAAAGAAAAAGGATTGCGACGTTTGGTGATCGAGAACGCATGCCCACTCCACGTATCCGTTATGTGTACACAAAAAAGTGTAATTGCGGTTTCAGAACCTATATACTCGAAACCAATGCGAGCTCCGAATGTAAAGTTTCGAAAGAAGAGAAAATAAACGTGGCATACGCCAACGCCGAAGCGCCTGAAATATCGGCTCCATGGCTTTGAATCATGATATACTCATGAACATTCCCATGCGCATCTGGGCTAATGCACATGCCGACTAGTCAATATTTTGTCTCGTTACAAGCAACTTCCAGTGCCGATTTGTGGCTGAAATTGCTCTGCTGGGCAACTAAAATGCGCTGCAGTCAGCCAAGTGGCTAATTGGGCTGTTAAAAACGTGAGACAGTTTCTAAATCATCACAGGAGCGCGTGTGGCTGGCAATATTCCTTGAAAAGCTTTTCTCGCCTTAATCCAGGTAGATGACGTGTGATGTCAACACGTGTGACGTCAACACGTGTGACGTGTGACGTCAACAAGACGCAGAAGCTGTGGGTGGCGTGAAAAAAAAAAAAAAAAAAAAAACACACACACACACTACGGGGGCACCAAGTGCTTGTTCTTCTCGTTAGGCTTTCTGTTATAGGTTCGGTGATCATCGTGACACCCTTCAACGCAAGTTGCTTAGTTTCAATGCCTGAACTAAAACAAACAGACAAACAAACAAACAAACAAACAAACAAACAAACAAACAAACAAACAAACAAACAAACAAACAAACACAAAAATGCGTTCACTGAATGCTTGCCTGCAATGTTACACTACTTTTTTTTTTTTTTTGTAAACCATTCTTTGTTCTGCTTGACGTTTTCCTCACACATGCACAATTTGTGGCGTAATTGCTTGAAACCAAGACAAGGTGAGCAGATTGATGAGGTACTGGAAATCCTTTTAACTACACCATATGGAGAAAAATATGTAGACATATGTGCAAAACTTGTTTGGGTTTGTTAAACAAACATGTACCAGGGAAAACATTTGAGACGACTGCATGTTACTGCATGCTTTACTCTT